>NW_027205715.1:5347500-5947500 GCF_024711535.1 Dipodomys merriami | reverse complement strand
AAGCCAGATATTGAGTACATTTCTTTTTCTAACCGATTCATTATTATTCAACCTCGACAAGTTTGACTCTGTAGTTTGTTCATTATCAAGTGCAAACCCTGAATTTCTTTATAAAAAGAGAGAAGTATTTTAACCTCACTGTTCAATCAACTAAGGAGTATAAGACAAGCTTCACAAAATTACCTTGATTTAAAACCTAACATACACTGCTCAAATCTTTACGATAGGAGACAATACTGTGGAAAGTTCAGGGCTTATCGTCTTCTCTTTGTGGTTTGCCATCAATTTCTAGGTGTAGATTAATTTATATTTATGTTGCATGGGGTTTTATATTTATGTTACATGGGGAAGGATTTATTATTAGTTCATTTAATCTAGGGTTCTACTTCTTGACATAAAATGCTACAAAATTCTCATCCAGTATCTCTTTGCTGTTGCTGTTCTTTTTCATTACTGATGATAGGGATTGAATCCAGGGACTAAAATTGGCTAAACTCTTGCTTTACCCACAAACTACACCCCAGTGTGTCACAGTCTCTACCATAATCACAGCTCTTATATTACTTTGTCCTCTATGGGGAAGTCCGAAATTTTAACACACATCATTCTCATTTCTATTTCTCAATTCTTCACTTATATTTTAGCATTTTACTGCTTTTTCTACTGCTTTTGTTTGGCCACTGCTGCCACCACCACCACCTCCTCCTCCTCCTCCTCCTCCTCCTCCTCCTCCTCCTCCTCCTCCTCCTCCTCCTCCTCCTCCTCCTCCTCCTCCTTTCTTCCTTCCTTCTTTCTTCTTTCTTCTTTTTCCTTTTCTGGTACTACTGAAGTTTGTACTCAAAGCCTGGTATTTCCTATACTCTACCATTCCACTCACAATTCAAACCCTCTTTTGCTATAATTATTTGTATCATGGAATCTTCTTCTGTTGTTCAGGGTTGACTTGGGGTCATGCTACTCATGTAGTTGGGATTATAGATGTGAACCACCATGCTTGGTTTATTCTTTATTGCCCTCTACACACTTCAGCCATTCCCCAAGTCCTGTTTGCTTTCACTATTTTTCAGAGAGGGTTTCATATGTTTTGCTGGTGGTTGGCATCCAAAGACTATCTTCCTATCTGGGCCTCCCACATAGCTTGAGTCACAAAAGTGAGCATCACTTCAACCAGTTTCTATCTATCACTTCAACCAGTTTCTATCTATCTATCTATCTATCTATCTATCTATCTATCTATCTATCTATCTATCTATCTATCTATCTATCTATCTATTTATCTATCTATCTATCTATCAATCTATCCATCCATCCATCCATCCATCTATATATCTACATCTATTTTTGGTAATGGTAAGGTTTAAATGCAAGATATCATGGCTTTTCCTGGCTTGTCCTTCCGATCATTATTTTCCAGATCTCTACTTCCTAAGTAGCTGCAACTTAGGTGTGTGTGTGTGTGTGTGTGTGTGTGTGTGTGTGTGTGTGTGTGATCATAGCTTTCCCTTTTAGTAACATTGTATGTTCCTTCAAGTGTAACAAATACTTTGTTAACTCTTCTTAGTTATACCTCAGCTGATGTTCCATATTGAAAAATTTGCAATTGGTTACATTTCTAAACAAAACTATTTCTGCACTGAAAATGCTTCTTTTGCTTTACAGAAATCTGTTGTCTCAGAAATTCTGAGCCATATTTTCTTTTTTGTTCCTCCTTTCTATTTTTATTTCCTTCTATCTTTCCCTTTCTCCCTCTTTTTCCCCTCCCTCCCTCTGTTCCCTCCCTCTTTCCTTTTTTCCCTCTCTCCTTCCTTCCCTCCCTTCTTTCTTCTTCTCTCCCTCCCTTCTTCCTTCCTCCCTCCCTCCATTTCTCCCTTCCTCCCTCCCTCCATTTCTCCCTTCCTCCCTCCTCCTTTCTCCCTCCTCCCCCCTCCCCCATCTCTTTCTTTCTTCCTCTCTTGTCTCCCATTACCCATGGGTCTAGTTCCTCATCCTTAACTGGTGATCAAACTAATATTCTTTTTTTTTTAAAATTGTATTTTATTTTATTTGAGAACATACTGTACAGGGGGGGCTACAATTACATGGGCAGGATAATGCATACATTTCTTACCAAGCATTGCAGCCTCCTCCTTTGTTTACCCTTCACTTCCCTTCCCTGCCTCCCCCCTCCCCCCACCCAATTTTACCCCCCTCCCCCCACCCAATTATACCCCCCTCCCCCCCCCACACCGACATTGACCCCCGCTTTCACTATATTTGATGTCAGTATAACATGTGGAGGAGATGGGGACAAACAAGTCGTTTAAGGATTCAGGTGGACCTGTTGCAACAATGAGAAGTACAAAATGTCATGTCAAACTAATATTCTAACCCCTAAAATGTGTGTGTGTGTGTGTGTGTGTGTGTGTGTGTGTGTGTGTGTGTGTGTGTGTGCCTGCTTGTGCATAGTATGTGGGAAGAGTTAAAGGCAAAATAATGGTTCTGGTACAGACAAAATAAGCATGTATTAAATACCTCATTTACTGTTTACAAGAGTTGGCAGTTGTAGCTGTTTTAAAAGAGAAATCAAAGAAGGAAATTTTTATATGGAATAAAAGAATGATAACATGAATTTCTGCAGACACAAAACTAGCTCTTCTTTTCTCCTTGGGATAAGAGGAGTTAATTTGACCTCCACTGCAAGGAAGCACTAGTGTCTCCAGACAAGAATTATTTTGCATTACTATCAGTTGTCTACAAGGTATAGAATTGTAAAATAGCTCAAAGGCAATGAAGGGATAAAATCAGATAACACAGGAAAAAAATGTGTTTGAACAATGCCTAGTTTTCCTTTGGAGACACTCAGTAATCCTTTTTGCTTATCCCCAAATTTCCTTCTATCTTATATTTGAATTTCTTCTAAGTTCTACTACCCTGGAGACTTGTTTGCTTCCCTTCAAGACTCACCGTGTATCTTTTAAAAATATGTTTTTATGATGCTGGATTTGTAACAGCAGAGAGAAATCTGAAGTCAGCTTAGTCTACGATATTGGCTAAACCTGATTTGTCTTCATTGTTAAATTCTTCATCTATTTTTATGATAAAAGAAACTTCTCTCTTCTTGTCCAAACATATAAACTTGTTTTCCTTGGTCCTTACTGAATCTTTCCCAGGCCTAACTTTTGGCAGTCTCTTCTACATTGTCTAGCTTCTATTTGTCCAACAAACATCCATGCCTACATTATTAACTGCTTTCTCTATGCTGATGACCTGGAAAATTGACGCCTCAATTTCACCGATGCTCTGGGCTCTTATTTCCAACTGTGCACTAGATATCATCAAATAAGCACCCCACTGGCAGTCTAAATTTGACAAGGCTAGCATTGAATTCATTGAACAGCCTTTACTCACCCCTTGAACACAGTCCTTTCCCTTACATTTTCTCGGCATTGTGGTTTATTATCTCTCTCAAATTAGAATCGAATAAGTCATCTTTAAGGTCTCTCTACAACAAGCCTTCCTTCTTTCTGTTTACTGAAATCATAGTTTGTTTCTTTCCCAAGGCCACTTATTCTATTGGTACTTTACCTTTCTCCATTTGTCTTGCTTAACTTGCCACAGTGTGTTATTTCTGACTCATGAAATCTCTACCTGCTCAACCAAGAGGCATTTTTTATTGTAAAAATGCTGTACAGGGGGGTTACAGTTACATGAGCAAGGTAACGAGTACATTTCCTATTGAGCATTGTTGCCTCTTCCTTTTAAATCATGAACTTTATCATATTACTGTCCTACTTAAAAATAAACATCAGGTTTTTTTTTTTTACCTATACAAGATAAAAGTTTAAACTACCAATCCACAATTAAAAACTTAAGGTGGATTTCTTCACCTCACTGACTGACATCTCCATCCTTAAAATTAAAGTATCAACCATATTAAAATGTGAGCCATTTTTCAATTTGCTATCAATAAAACAACCTTTCCATACAGTAATCTCATATCTAGATTATCCTTGGTCAGGATTTACCTTTTCTGAGAAGAAAACTGTGATTCTCAAATTCTGTTGGGAAAGTCAAATGAGTCCCATGCTTTTGACTCCCAGGTTATTTGACTTTTAATAAATAGAAAATATTTAAAAATAGGTCTTCCTTCCTTATGGGCTCACTGTTATGACAAATACCACCGAAATATAGAAATATAGGCAGTTCAATGCTCTTTAGTCAGAGAGTGCCATAGTGAAGTGGCGAGTTACCTTCACTTGCATTTGTCAAAAGACTCAAAGACCGGAAAAGTAGCGAGAAAGCTCTAGAGGGGAAGGACAATACATGTTTCTGATCGGTCCTGATTAGAGATTGCAGGGAGGGGGGAGCACTGGGTAATTCAGTATATGTCGTTGATTAAGGCTACATGCATGGCTTTCTTCAGTTGTTCTTAAGGTGTAAGTGGTGATACAATGACCCATTCATTGCAACAATGATACTCACAAAACACTATACTGGAAATGACCTTTACAACTCCGGGGGTGGGAGGAGGGGAAGGGATAGTTGGAGAATTAAAAAGGAGGAAGTAACAATGCTGGATAAGAAATGTAATCATTACCTTACTCAGGTGACTATAACCCTTCTGTATAGCATCTTTACAATAAAATAAAATTTTAAAAAATCGGAGAAGCTGACATTATTAAATCAAGTCCTGGTTATTTTAGTCCAATGATTCCAACAGTTATTATTTGGCTTTCCTAGATGGGTTTCTAAAGATAGCAGTATGAATCCCTGGAGTAGTAATCCTAGGTAACAGGTTAGCTTGCCCAGCTGGCTGCTGCAGATTGTGGGTCAGAGCTCATTGTTATATTTAATCTGGCCATTTTCCATTGGAATGTCTTTCATTGTAGGGGTGGGAGAGGGTGTATTTTCATTACAAACAGGCTTAGGTCAAAGTATCTGTCTATTAATTTGAAATATTCTAAATTTTCACAACAGGATTTAATTTACATAGGGAGGATGGCCTGTATCTTTTCACAAACATCAGTACATACACAATCATCACAAACATCAGCAGTGTATACACCATACAGGTGCAGTTGTCATAGTAAACAACAAGGCCAAACGAACGCAGAAGGAGCAAAGTATTAATCATGAATACTTATTTAGCAATGTAACAAAGCATGGAATCTTTGAGTCCTGGAAGTGAGCAAGACAGAATGAAACACAATGATTACATAATATATAATTTTAATGGAGATTCAGATTGCTAGCATGAAATGTGAATTAGGTTTAAAAACTCACTCCTGGGTAATTTCTCAAATAGATCTGTATTGAACATCTATTTTGAGCTTCTGTGTTTTTGTTACTGCTAAGTTGGTCATTTATAAAAGGAAACCAATTACACAGCCATGTGTATTTTAATATCTCTTTTCTGGAATCCATAAGCAACTCTTATCCTCAACAGTTTATTATTCATGATGTGGTTGAGAAACATCTTTTGATAATCATCTAAATTATTTTCTGTGATTTTTAAATCTTCTTTCTCTACCTGAGGAAAACTGAAAAGGTAAGAAAGTTAAAATCAATGCTTTGTAAATAGAGACTACATGTAAAGCAAAGTAAGCTATTTCAAATAGCCACAACATATTCATGGATTAAAGTACTTAATACTGTTAATATAGTACTTTTTCCTGTGATTCTATAGAGTTAAATGATTACAGTACAGAGTCTATAGAGTTAAAGCCAACATAACTTAAAAAATAAATTGACAAAGCTAGCCTGTGCAGGGAAGTCCATGGGACTTATCTCCAGTTAACCACCAGAAAACCAGAAGTGGTGCTGTGGCTCAAGTGGTAGGTAGAGTACTAGCCTTGAGCTGAAGAGCACAGGAACAGTGCTTAGGCCCAGAGTTAAAGCCCTATGACAGATGAAAAAAAATAATTGAGAAATTGACCTATATATTTCTGAGTGTCTTAAATAGCCAAACAACTTAAAGAAAAGAATAATGCAAAAGACTCCTTTTCTGATCTGATGAGCATAAATTTATCAGAATCTGGCCATTAAATGTTGTGGCCCTCAGTACAGAAGATTCATCAGTGAAACAGAATTTTAGTCCAGAAATAGTCTGATACAATGTCACAATAACAAATAGACAAAAAAGATGGACATATCCTTCAAGTAAATAAACATACACATACTTAGCATATATGTACAAATGGGTACATTTAATTTAAAGAGAAACATAAATCTAAATGGAAGATCAGTTTTGCTCTCTATGCTAAATGTTCAACTGTGAATTTCCAACATTCAAGTTTTACATTTCTAATTAAAACTAGGGTTTAGGATAATACGTCTTGAAAAGAAAAATTTGTTTGTATGCTGGTCCTGAGGCTTGAGCTTAATACCTGGGCACTGTCACTGAGCTTTTTTGTTTATGATGAGTGCTCTACCACTTGAACCACAGCTCCATCCCTGACTATTTGGTGGTTAACTTGGAGATACATGTCTCAAGGACTTTCCTATCCAGGCTGATTTCAAACTGTGATCCTCAGATCTCATCCTCTTGAATAACTAGAATAACAGGCATAAGCCACTGGTGCCTGGCTTGAAAATGTTTTTAAAAGCAAAAATATTCCTAGTCTAGACACAGATAGTTTGTGAAAGCTTCATCTTCCTGGTGATTAGCATATCTCATTGCTATCTTTCATTTGCAGTCAAAACAAGTCAATCTAGGCCTTAGTGTTTTTGTTGGCAATTCCTGATATACAAGAAAGGGTGAGTTTGTACCTCAGCTTGATCAGCATCTTATCTCAATGCAGGCAAATAACCACTTCTTTCCTCCAGAAGCAGAACTGGAAAACTTTGATTTGATCACCACCAGGAGCAAAGGAATGAAATGTTGACTTTAGTAATGGGCTAAAATACCTTTTTACACTCAGTGGATCATGGTGTCAAGTTTATGTCACTGAGACTGTTCTTCTAACTAACATCTCCACTGTGACCACAAATACTTCGTGTGTGTGTGTGTGTGTGTGTGTGTGTGTGTGTGTGTGTGTGTGTGTGTGTGTGTGTGTCCTAGAGCATGAACTCAGGGCCTGGGTGTTGTGCCTGAGTTTTTGTGTACAAGGCTGGTGTTGTACCACTTGAGCCACACCTCCACTTCCAGCATTTTTGGTGGTTGTATGGGGATAATAAGAAAATCCTGGACTTTCCTGGACAGGCTGGCCTAGCACCATGATCCTCAAATCTCACAAATAGTTATTTTATAAATAGTACAAATACTTACTATTTCAGTCCTGATATTAGTACTCATTTGAAAAAGTTAGAAGCTATATTTATAATATAATATATGATATATCATATATGTGAGCATGTGTGCATATGTATATGTACATATATATGTATAAATGTATTTGTATATGTTTATGTGTGTATATGTATAATAGATAGCTATATATATTATGTGGTATGTGTGAATATCTGCCATATGGTGTGATAAATGTATGTTCTTAAAGAAGTTAAGCTCACTTTCATTAAAAGCACACTCTACTGTTAATTGGCCATATTCAAGCTGCCATGCTGAGCCTTATCCTTTGCAAAGCGCAGTTTATGTCAGATTACTGTGTCAGATTTTGGTGTCTTTTGTGATCTTTCCCTAATATCTTCCTGTCTACATGTACCACTGCTTCCACCGGAAGCTTAGTCCATCTCTTCACAGCCTTCATTTCATTAGTTCTTTCAAAGCACAAATCAAATAAGACCCTTGTCACTCGGACAAAATAATGTCTCCTTTCCATGATCAGAAATTTGTCTACACCTCTTTTCTAGTACCCAACTTTGAGTTTTAGTATCTTTATTTTAACCAGTATTTATATCAAAGCATGGGTACTTCTATCTTTCTATAACCTCTGTTGTTGTTTTTTGTAAATCAATGTGAGACCCAAGACAGTATTTTGTTAACTATTTTGTTCTTTATATGACAAACAAAAGTAGTTGAATGCTGAAGTAAACTTACACTAAATCCCATAACAAAGATGGGAATGGATTTTTCTTTAGGATGCCTTCCTCAGAAGCTTTTTCATCGTCAGTATGTGGCCATTGATTTAACACATCCTGTTTGACCACCCACTATGTGCCCACATACTGCATTGCTTGAAACCCAGAAACACGGCATAAAATTACCCCTGCCTTTATGGAACTTAAGATAAAGGCAAATGTTAACTATGATGAATAATATCCATAGTATATGCACCTTATTTAGTAAATATTCTTCAAGGCATGAGTTAAAAATGGTCAGGATGTTAACCTTGCAATCTCAATGATAAGCCTAAGGACCAGAACATGAGTGCTACATACCAATATCTTTTTACCAGGGTTTAAACAATCCTGGAAGTACATGTTTATAGTCTGATTATGCGAGATTTCTTCTGGGTAAGAATTGGAAACTCCTTGGAACTATGCAGAGGAAAAAGACTTTCACTTAATATCCTTTGGGACTTTTTGAAATTTGAATCATTTAAGTACATATCTATTCAAAAGCCAAACTAGCAAAAATTCCCCTAGAAAGGGTGTAAAGACTTGCTTACATCTCTCAAGATATTAGCATGCTATTGTATTTGGGGAAGAAGTTCAAAAAACATGGACATTTAAACAGTTTGGGTTAATATTTATTGGTGAGTATGTGCTGCATAAAGCAATGATCTCAAAATGAATAACTGAGAGCAGGTTCTATTTATTTAACCCACAGTTTTGAGGTTTAATGATTTGAGCTGATATCAGCAGAACAGTTGTTCAAGTTGAATGAGGCTGAAATGATGCACTCAGTTCTTGCATTTAGAATCACTAGGATATTCTTGATGGGCCCAGAATGTGAGGGATGGTCCCACTGGTTACCTTCTCCCTTTTATCTCTGATACTCTAATGCATTTTGATTCCCTTATTCACATGAGGGCCAAAGGATTTCAAGAGCAGAAGAATGGAAGAAGGAAGCTGGGAGATGTCTTGAGGGCTTATGATTTTCAACATGACTGGTATAGCACCAGTCCTGTCTCTAGTTCAAGTTGGAGGACAAGTCTCTATTACTTGAGATGAAGAGGTCAAACTGGGACCAGTTTACTGTGGGATGTAACTGAAATATGACCACCAACCTCTTTATCAATTTTGTCATTCTCCCACATTGCCGGTGGAAATCAGGTCATAATTTTCCTGGTCATCTGTCACAATTCAGAGTTACAATAAAGATCATCTTAACATGGATGCAATTTAAAAGTGTGGGCTTCTAAATCTGAACTATAAAGGATAAATTGGTGTCCATTCTGTCTCTGTCATATGAAAATGGAAGAAGCTACTTTCTGTTTCAGATTTTGTTCTCAGCCCAAAGCAACTTCTGTATGATACTGCCTCTTTCAATCACATCAAGCTATTCTTCTCACTTTTTTTTCCTTTTTCATGTTATAGCTTAGAAATGGATAAACTTTTTTAAAAAATTTGAAGCCAATCAATGTCAATAATTGTTGAAAGATTAATTTCCTGTACGTATATCATTTGGGTATTTTTAGCTCTTCCCCATTGTTCTCTGGGACCTGCCAATTTTACATTGGACGTGTGCATCCTTATTGCTCCTCTCGATTAATTCTTTTGAGCTATTTCTTAAGTTTCCATCTTAACCAGATGGTGCTTCATGAATTCTTCATCAGGCTGTACAGTTGATATATCTTTAGATCTTGGTATATGCCACATGAGTTTCACCATTTATTAGCTTTAAGACTTACTTTCCCTCTATAAACTATTGAGATACTAAATAAAAACCTTGCCAATGTCTTGTGATATTTTGTGAAAATACACAAGAGAGAATAAATGAAATTCTGAGCATAGTTCCCTGTACCTGGAGCACAGCCTGCTTGTTATTAGCTATCCCCTTTCTTTGCCTCTTTTGGGTCAATGTCAGCTGTTTGACTACCGTGGGTCAGGAATAACTATCACAGCAGCAAAAACACCAGTTGTTACACATGGATATATGGAGAGCAAAGAGTGGAGCAATCAAATCCACATTCAGGACTGAATTATTGCCATCACATGAAGAAGTTACCAGTTATGTACTTATCCCGAAAACTGTGGAGAACCCATTTTATTGTCCATGAAATATGGATGCCTGAGGTGGAAAGAATAATGTTACAAACAATGATAATGATATTTAAACTTATTGATAATAGCTACCATCTTTAGGTTTGAAGCCTATTATAAGCCACTATATCAGAGAAGCAGTATTTTCTCTCGTTCTCTCTCTCTCTCTGTCTCATCCTCTTCTTTCCCCTCTCCTTCTCTCTCTCTATCTCCTCCTATGTCTCCCTAGTTCTACGTCCATTTCTCTCTGTCTTTCACTCCTACCCTCTCTCCTTAATGGAAATTAAACTCAAGGCCTCTAGGTAGGCATACCATCACCTGAGCCAAGCCTTTCTTCGTACCTTTGCTTTTATTTTGCTCCTCAGGTAAGGCCTCATGCTTTCTGAGATCATGATTCCCCTACCCTACTTCTGAAATAAGTGAGATCACAGATGAACCCCCACTTAAAAGAAATACTACTCTTGTTGACTCAGTGGAGTTAGGACACTGAGCCTCAGAGAAGCTGGCTTCCCCAGTGTTCTAGGGCTGTTAAGAGACAAAACAGAGACTTTAATCCGGGGCTATTGTGCTCTTAATTCCTTGCTCTTAGCTATCAATTCATAATGCATACATGTGGTCATGAAATTGTCCCTGATTCGTTGACATTACCACTGTCACTATCATATTTATGACTTCTTCAATAAAATCTTCAGAAAATTTTCTAGAACAGAGTAGTGTTCTGAAACCACTGAAAATATGAAATTTAGGAGACATTACAGCAGTCATCATTGGATCATATACAAATTAGGCCTAATGATTAGGGTCCAGTAAGATCGGGCTGTGGACCTGCAATGTTCATAATGGAATTCCGAGGCTGTGTCTTCTGGGCCCTGAAGAATGGGGTGATAGGTGGCAATTATCATTAGTGACTTTTGAATAAAGATGTTGGAGTCTTCTCACTCATTAGACCAAACAGTTTAACGGTCACTACAAGTGGCTCTAAAAAGCTCGAAATGCCATCCGAAAAGGAATAATGCTTATTACTGTAGCAACCTATTATTTCCATAATGGCAATGTGATTAAGAAATCAGCATTATCTCACATCAGCTGTGGTTTTTAAAAGCAGCAGTCACCCATCACAGTTGGAGCAGTTTCCATACCTTTCGTGGAACTCACATGACACATAGCATTTCCTTTCCAACTGTGATTTTAATTTGAATATTATCAGGGACAAGTCCAAACAGATCCCTTATAAATCATTCCAAAAGTCTGGTCAGAGTTGGAGGCAGGGACAGGATGAAAAGGAGACGGTGGTTTTGTCATCATGGTTTGTTACAAATCTCTCAAGAATAAGAGCACAGATGCAATTGCTGCTCCCTTCTTCCTTTATGCACAGGTTGTAAGTACAAGGCTCAGGCCTTTGTTGAAAAGTAATATGTCAAATTGAGAAGAAATCATTGCCAGATTCAAAGCCAAGAAAAGGGACTGCATGAACCACACTGTAAATTAAAAGATATGAAAACTACACTGGAGGACTTCATGCTCAGGGAAACAAATTCTCATTATTTTAAGTAAGACTTTGAATTCCTAAAGTCTGACCTAAATGGCAATTATAATTGGATATTTACAATGAAAAATATGTAGAAAACCTACAAGCAATAAGTCACTGATTATGCACTTGCTAAAAAACATGTGCTTGGCATTTTTTTTAATTCCCTAATTAAATCCTAATTAGGATGTGTGGTGGAGTGTTAATTTTTGCTAGCTATACCTCCCGGGCATTTTTTTTTACACCTTCAAGAGCCTAAGCTTATTCAGATATGTAAAAGATAATTATCAATAAAAAAGAATGACCACATTGTTGGCTTGGAGGGCTGCTTACTTGGTTTGTTTTAAGCCTCTGCTGAAACAGTCCTGGGGACCTTTGTGTGGCAGAGTGTGCAATCTAGCTTTGCTGTACTGTAGGTAAAACATGGCTATGCCATTCCAGTCAGAGATTTCCTCTCCACGAAAGAGAAACCTGCATTGGTACCCCGTGGACAGAGGGAAAGAAGGTAGTCAGCCAATCAGGAGCACTCAAACTTTGATTTTGCAGAGTAACTGTGAAAATCCCATTGTGAAATAATTTGCCTCAATTTCTGAAATGATGAGATCCATGGTAGTCTGATGCTATACACCTTAACAATATTGATAGCCTTTTGTGATGAGAATTGGAGGTGATTTTTAATTACTGAGTTGACTTTTCTTAGTAAAAAACGTAAATGTGTTCCCACCTGAATTAAAACCTTCTAACATCCTTAAAAAAAGTCCGATATTGCCAATGTATTTCACTTTCTTTTGTCATCCAGGATGACAAAATTTTTTTTGCTGTTTGGGATAGCATGCAGTACAACTCTAGAGGCCAGATAATGAATAGCTAGCCTCTCTCCTCATGAGCAACAGTGTGTCCTCTTCAGTAAGGGATTTAGGGCTTTATATAAGCAAATAAGTCTTTTTTACATTTTTAATTTATATTTATTTATTTATTTTGGTGGGCTTGGGGCTTGAACTCTGGGCCTGAGCACTGACTCTGAGCTGCTTCTATTTTTTTTTTTTTTGGTATTTTTTAATTGTAAAAATATTGTACAGAGTGGTTACAGTTACATGAGCAAGGTAATGAGTACATTTCCTATTGAGCATTGTTGCCTCCTCCTTTGTTTTTCCCCTACCATCCCTTCCCTCCTACCTCCACAACTACCCCCTCCCCCTCACCAAAGTTGTAAAGTTCGTTTCCAGCGTAGTGTCTTATACATCTCTGAGCTTCTCCACTTTTTCTGAGTAGTTTATTGGAGGTAAGGGTCTCAGGGATTTTCCTGCCCAGGCTGACTTTGAACTTCAGTCCTCAGATCTCAGACCCCTGAGTAGCTGGGATTATAGAGGTGAGCCACCTGGCACCAGCAGCCTAAGCAAATGGATCTATCTTTGATGTTCATTCATCCATGGAACCCTGCAGTCATTCAATGCTTGATGATTCAGGGCTCAAGGCCTCTCTTCGATTGGGTAAATCACCCCCTTTCACCATCCTAAGAATGATAGGGCTTGGGATTTATCTAATCTTGGGGATCCAGGGGGACAGAAATCACCTTTTCTACTTTGACTTGGAGGCACATTGGCTACTGGGGAATGCTACTGACAGTCGATGATTTTGGCATGTGCAATATGGTGTGCTTAGGATGTATACGAGGATGGAGTAGCAGAGACATCATGAAATATGTTCCCAGGAACCTTGAAGTATATATCAAAAAAAGGAAAGCAACTACAATTCTTGTTAAGTGAGGGCATTTCTGTAGAAACACTCATCAACTCCTCAACACAAATCAAAGAATAGTTACATCCTATACATAGCTTCATCCATATAAACAGACTTATTTAAGGTCATCCAGCTTTTAAAGCTATGGAGTCCAGATTTGAGTGTACTTTTGAATCTGCATCAATTCTCCTGGATAGTCTAAATCTG
Organism: Dipodomys merriami; assembly: GCF_024711535.1. Taxonomy (NCBI): domain Eukaryota; kingdom Metazoa; phylum Chordata; class Mammalia; order Rodentia; family Heteromyidae; genus Dipodomys; species Dipodomys merriami. Next base: position 5,933,942 of record NW_027205715.1, on the reverse strand, counting down.
CTTTCACAAAACTCTCGAGCCCAATGGAAATCAGAGTATGAGAGTGTTTGCCCAGATGACAAGGCCATAGATTTCCACGTTTCATTTCCTGTCCAAATTTTAATAAGTCCTTGAGTTACACTCACTTCCCCCAAACCACACTTTCATCTCATTTTGCTCCCTGCAATCAGAACAGCAGAGAGCCACTGTCAACAGATGTGAAAGTTTACAGATCATTACATTTTCCTCAGCAGTGTATCCTCAGAAATGCCCTTGTGTCAAAGGACTCCCTCTTTTCCATTTGAAAGAATTGGTTTCAGGACAGTTTGCCCCCAACAAGTAACTTGCATAATTTTCTCCAGTGAGCAATTACTGTGAACATTGCTGGAGATGGGTGCCATAGTGAAAACACTATGCGTTCACTGTGCATCTGCATCCTACCTCCTTACCTAGTCAGTGCTGTACCTCTCTAAAAGACCTTCTCTGGGTCACCTAAAATCTCTGAGACAGATGGCTCATTAATAAACTTTGTGAGAGAGCATGTTTGTTTGGGGGCAAATCAAAAAGAAAAACAACTATCAATGAACATGTCTACCTGTCTTGATCTATTTCATATATGCAAGCACAAACCCAAACTTAAAGCCATACTATTGCGTATTTGATAGGCTTCCTGTCCCAGAAGTGTAAAACATTGAATCATCCTTAGAGGTACCATTCTTACAAGAAATTCCATCATGACTACCTCAATTAAACAAATCACATATCCCGTGTCTTTCCCCAAGAACTGAGAGTGAGCACTTTTAATGAGGTGGGATTTTTCTTAAATTTTTACACCTCTCTGTCCTTTGCTTTATTTAATTGCTAGAAATCAAGAACTGTATTATCACCAGTTAAATATTCCTCACACAAAATATAAACCTTGACAAATATTTGTTGATCAACTGCTTGCTTATTCATTATTTTATCCATCTGGTCATAGACACAGTATTTATTGGGGTATGTATAATAGGTAGATAATAATGATGATTCAGCCCTCACATCTTGATATCTGTATTCTTGTGGAAGGATTCTTGCTCTTGATGAACAAATAAATACAAGTGAGATTAACTAGTAGACACTCCTTAAAAAATGGGATAACTGTTTCAATATCAAGTGACAAAAGATTAAACTTTCACTTCATGGGCAGCCTTTATTCATTTTGGCTTTCATGAGTCAAGCTACCATGTTAGGCAAGGTCACATGGCAAGAAATTTTTGGCCACATGGCCCTCAACATGCAAGGAACTGAATCCTGCCAAGAACAGTCTTGTGAATCAGATTGGATTCCAAACTCTCCCTGGCTTGAGCTTTCAGACAAAACCAAATGCTTCCTAATATGCGGAAGGCATCATCCTATAACAATCTGAAACAGAAGAGCCTGGCACACTTTATTAGAAATTTCTAAATCAAAATAATTGAATGATAATACATGAGAATCTTATTATCCACCAAGTTTGGAGGTAATCTATTATACAATCATGAATTATAGAGTGCTGACAAATTTAGTAAATGCTACCAATGTAAAATTGAACAAGGCAGATAATATCCCTTTTTCTTTGATGTTCATATTCTATAGCCAAGCCAAAATTGTATTATTTAATTTTATATGTAGTTTAGTATTCTGCTCCTGGGAAGCAATTCCTAAATGTTATATCTGTTTCCTGTTGAACTGTAAAAACTTAACCCAAACTTTATCATTTTAAAACAATTATAACTGATCATTTCTTTGAGTTGACCTTGTGACCACTAGGCTTTCTCATTTAGCTTTGGTCTCATGTCTAGATGTTCAATTTAGCGTCAGTCACATGTCTCAGAGTTTGTCTCGGGTATCTGCTTCCATGCCTTGATTCTCTACTGGACCGGATTGGATAGCTTATGTTGGAACTGAAGGTCAGTATTTCAAGGCAAGGTCACAAGGAAACTTTAGTTCTTTGCTTGCAATGTATACACGGACACAGACACAGACAGACACAGACAGACACACTGATTGGCCAAAGGCAGTAAGATGGCAAAGTCCAAAGTGAATGAAACATGTTTCTGGCATGTAGAGAAACAGAGGCACCTACAGAATGCTATAGTCCAAAGGGACTTTGGGACATCTCATCATCCATAAGCCAATCTCATTCTTTATAAGACATGCATGCATATGTGAACTGAACCAAAACGATTCCTAGGTAAGGAAGGAGAATCAATGTCAGGTTCTTTTAAATCTCATTTAGATTTTTTGCTCTACAATGCACATTATTTCCTTGTCCACATCAAGCCATTCAGAGGATTGTAAAAAATCACAGTCATACCTTGGTTTACTGATTAAAGTCCAAAACCTTTCTTCCTTTTGTAAGGGCTATTTCAGTACAGAAATGCATGAACATTGTTATAATTACATAACTTTGCTAGAGCAAACTATATTATAATCTTCCCCAAATTTGAAGGGTCATTACAATTAAGCTACCAGATAAATAGAATCCAGAAGTCTAAGATATTGTTTCGTAATGATCAACTTTCACTACAAAAAAAATAGCATGGGCTCATATTCAAGTTAAACGCCTGATTTTTAATCTTCTCTAGGATTTTTTGTGCTGTTTAAAACTCTTATTGCTACATACTTTGTATGCTGAAATAAACCCAGCTAGGCTGTGCGTACTGATCCGCACAAAGGCTTTTGCTATGCAGGTAAGTGCTTGTGATTTTTCAAGCCTGGATTACTATAATTCTTATTTTCTGGAGCTTTTGCTCGTGATGATTTCTCAGCTGTAGCTCTTGGAGAATGCAGAAGTTGAATCTTCATGAAAATGTGCCTGCCTTGGTAAATTATTCCTATTTTTGATATCCATGCACATGATCCTATCTAGTCTGCAATAATGGGTTTCATATTTAAGAACTAAAGGCACAGTAGCCTACTGCTTTTTCACTAACGCTCTGCTCACTCTTTTTCTTACCCTCAAATGATCCTTTCCTGATTGTAAGTCTGAGTTTCAGATTTTTACTTTCCTAACTAGAATAGTCATAATCATCATTAAAGAATTTTACTGGACAGCTCCATTTGACATTATTTTTAAAATGCTCACAAATCAACTTCTATTTTTACCACTAATTTCATACCATTTTTATCATGAGCCTTTGCTCTTTAAAGCCTGTCCGTTCTGTCTAGTCTATTACACATTTTGTAAGTCACAGTTGTTCTTTTAAAATAGAATGTGCTCTTGCAAATCTTTATGAAAGAGCAGAAATGAGAGGTGAGTAAAATTAGTTTTGCGTATCAATTATTTTATGCTTTTTTTTCCATCATCTAATTTACACCCTTATAAAATGCTACCCTATATTTGTATGCTTTTCTGTAATATAATTAAAGAGTAATCAGTTTATATATATTTAGGACATGTAAGGAGATCTTGCTTGCCTACTTAATACTTACAAAGAAAATGGGAAATTTGTCCAAAGCAAACTTTTTTTTTTTTGGTTCTGGTTCTGGTATTTGAATTCAGGACCTTGTCACTGTCCCTGAGCTTTCTGTGCTATGGGCTAGCTCCACTTCTGGCCTTTGGAAATAAGAATCTCGGGCTTTTTTGCCCAGGATCATTGAACTGCAATCCTCAGATCACTCTCCTGAGTGGGTAGGATTAGAAGGGTGAGCCACTGATGCCCACAGAGCAAACTTAAAAACCAGATAAGTTGCTTTAATAAATAATTCAAACTAATAAAATTTCTACAAGATAGAATAAATAATATTCTTTTTAAAGAACATGAATGGCTTTCGGTTTTGACATCATTGATGGTTTGAGATTAGATAAGATATACTCTTTTTGGACTTAAATTTTGTATACTATTTTGGGGGCAGTTATTTAATTTTTTTTATTCTGCCACTTAAAGAAGTTTGTGTATACAATGCATCTTCATCTTTGAGGGGGGAGCAGTTTCAAACTGAAATGTACCATCACACTTTGAACTCTGATGTTAATTGTTTCAGACCTGGTTGATCTATTCTGCAGCTCACATGCTGAATGTACTTTTATTTTTCTTTGCTTCTCACTTCAAACAAAATTACCTTTCAGTGAATGTACTTTTGTATACTATTTTATACTTGATAAAATATGAAATAGTTAAAGCTTTCCAAGTGACTTCATATGCTTTCTTCATTTGAAATACAACAAGACTCCTCCTATGAAGGAGGTAAGGTATATTTTTTCATTTGGCAAATTAAAAATACTTGAAGATATGAAATCAACCAATTGATAAAATAGTTTGTGCACTGAAGATGACAGTGTAAGAAATCGTTGCTTCTCAATGTATGCCCTTTAGTACTATTTGATTATTAATCAATGTTCCTATTGTAATAAGTAGACATAGGTATTGACAAAGTACGCAGACAGACATGAAGATGGAAGTTAGCTTGGTAGGGTGCATGGAAGAATGGAAAAAGAAGATAGAAGAGCAGGCAAATTTAGTATCACCATTGTTAGTTAACTACCTACTTAGGGGATCAGGCCTGCATTTGACCAACACAAAATTGCCTCCAAAACCAATGCCAGCCAGGTAGCATAGACGAGACACAACTCATTCACAGTGTTAGATTTTTCTCACACAGGTGTTGACTATGACAATATGAAGACTATCAGGCAGAAATGGAGCTTGAGAAATTCCTGAGTTCACAATTCAGTGACCCTCCCCTAGAGATTCCCCTCAGCTGGGATCTCAGGAGAAGTTCCTCAAAAGATTTACCTAGTTCCCTCTATTTTTATCATGGTGCCCCCTTCCCACCTCAAGAAAACAAACACAGAATCTTCTGTCATGTTTTCAGATATATTGTTCACTAATATTTCACAGCTTGCTGACTCAGTCACGCCTGCCTAATTCCACCGATTCGATATATTTCAGCTATACTAACACAAGTATTTCCAAAAATTACAGAAAGGCATGATTATATATTTTCCTCTGGAAATCCTCTAACCAAGCACGTTTTATGTACTTCTCACTTAACCTAATAAATTCTGTACTTCACAACAATTGATTTTCCACCTAATCAATATAAAATATATTCTTCTAGTATCTTAGGCTACAATTGATTCTCTATGAAGGAGAGCCAATCTTCCATAATCCCTGTGGCTGTCATATGCCTAGAATGCAACCATCTATTTCTAGGTTCAAATTGGTTGCTTTGTAATCCAGCTTGAAAACTGTAGGCCATACTTTCCTTATGCAAACACAGCACCTTAATTAGTTAAGTAATATTTAGTTGAGATTATAAATTACAAAATTCATTCCTAGCTGTATTACATCCTGTTGCAATTTTACTCAGAGACTGGGTGGTGGTATGCTGTATGCAAGCATGTAGAATTTTAGCATTCCTGGAGTAAAAGTTCTGCTGCCAAAGTCTTGATGTTGCATGAAGCCTGAAGTTTTCATGGAAGATTGTTGCCCAAGCAAAGCCAATGTTTTCATTTTTTCACTCATCTCACTATTTGAGACCCATGACAACAACATGGCTCTATCAATGGTGTAACTTGGGATAACAAAATACATTTTTAACACATGCAAAGATTCACTTGAGGATGAATTCTAGAAAGACGACTGTTTTTCTCCTTAGGCTGAAAAGGAGAAAGCTGTCCATGGCACAGTCCACAGGAAATGTGAACAAAGGATGACAGAGAAAGAGGACATCAGAGTTGGTAGTCAGAATGGGCACAGATCCAATCTGGGAGAACTTATCTGCCACGAGATGCCAGTAATTACTAACAAGATGGTCTGATAATGTTAAAATAAAGTATGGGATGTAACCATCATTGGGGCGGAAGGTCAAGCAAAGCTTACCCAAGGTCTGAAAAAAGAATATGAATCACCTAAGTGAAATGAAGCATGTCTTGCATGACAGACACAATACTTTAAAAGAAAGAATGGCCTGGGCAGAAGTCGCATGTAAAAGACCAGATATCTTGAGATAACTTTCTTCTTTCCTGCCACTGTCCACATACTTCATTGTCTACATCTTTTTATTGATTCATTTGTATTACATGGCACTGGCAAAATCCACCTTAGTGTAGTAGTAAGCATCTGTTACTGTAAAAATAGCTGGGACAATCAATAAATGAAAAAAACTTTACTGTGGCTCATGGTGTCAGAGATTCCTCCACGGCACTGAATACCTTAAAGTGATAAAATAAGGCAGCACACCATAGCCATACCTGCACATTTGTTACTTACTGTGTCACAATTCATAATCGTGAAGTTATGGAGTGAGCCTAGGTGCCCATGTGCTACTGCATGGACAAAGAAATTGATAACTCCCCCCCCCACCCCAGATGCACAGTGGGGTAGTGTCCAAACTTCAGAACAGGAAGATGGATGGATCTGCAATTCATTATGTCACACAGAATTAGTCAGACCCAAATACTAGAGGGTTTTTTTCTCATTTGTAGAACTGAGTTCCATAAATACAACCACAAAATCTAAATGCCTTGGACACATAGGTGGAAATGCCATGGGGAAATCCATTCTTTTGCACACTAAAAATAATTGTAAAGTCCACTAATTAAAGTGTCAGCAAAGCATCTGAGGGACAAATGTAGTCTAATGTGGTTATATACAAGAGAAAAGGAAAGCTCATAAGAGGAGAAAGAATTCATCAAGCAGGGACCATATGAACTGGTTTTCAGTTTTCTCTTGTAGCCAAAAGCATCAAAATGTTCAGCAAAGGGTCAGATTAGCAAAGTAAGAATTCCAATCCTTTAGAGGGGTGAAGATAATGCACATCAAGTGTGCAGTTTTTCAAATAACAGTCTATGCATCTTCTAGTTTTAACATAAATTGTGAGGCATATATTGAGATAGCTCACCCCTCTCCAGAGGAAGAGACTGAGACTTGAGTATGGTGTTTCACTGAAACCACAGGGCTGATCTAATTCAAGATTTAAAGAAAAGTTTCATCCCCAGACTGCCTATGCCCTCCTCATTGGAACAAACAGTAAGTTGGAAGATAAAATCATCACAGTTGCTATATTTATGGCAAACTCCAGTCTGTGCACCTGCATAGGAATAGCTAATAATAAGTAGCAGAATCTCAGTAAATACTTGCTTATGGTAAAACAGGAAGGTAAAACGATTTTAATATCTTCTTCCTTTAAAGTGAATGCATGTTAATCAGTATTGAATCAACTACTTTTAAGAAAACTATGATAGCCAGGCACCATAGCATAGTCTTGTAATCCTAGCTATTTAGTAGGCTGAGATGCAAGGTTCATGATTAGAAGCCAGTCTGGGCAAGAAAGACTATGAGACTCTTATTTCCAATTAAACACTAAAAAGCTGGAAGTGGAGCTGTGGCACAGTGGTATAATACTACCCTTGAACCAAAAAGCTCACAGTCAGTGCCCAGTTCCTGAGTTCAAGTCCTGTCCTAGGATGCACACACAGACACAGACACAGACACACAAACACACCAGAAAACCATGGCATTCTCTGTCACTAGTTCTTTAAAAACTTGATTTGCAGGGGCTGGGAAGGTGGCTCAGTGGTAGAGCGCTTGCCTTGCATGCCTCAGGCCCTGGGTTCGATTCCTCAGCACCACATAAGCAAAAAGAAAAAAAAGCTGGAAGTGGCGCTGTGGCTCAAGTGGTAGAGTGCTAGCCTTGAGCTGAAGAGCTCAGGGACAGCGCCCACCCAGAGTTCAGGCCCCACGACCAGAACCAAAAAAACAAAAAACAAAAACTTGATTTGCAAGTAAAATCCAAAGCCACTCTGCATGTCTGTGTATCAAATATTGCACATGATTTTAATATAATGAAAAATGATATTTCTACCATAAAATTACTGCTTTTCACAGGAAAAAAAACATGAAAGAAGCAACTTATTTTATCACTGAACAGCCACATAAACCTTTGGTTTTATCTTTCCTCCAATAAAAATTAGAAAACAATTCTCTAAAGTTTTAACTATTATTCTTATCATGTATTGATTTTTTATTTGCTCTGAAATCAAGTGGAGTCTATTGTTCTGTGAAAATTATGACTTTTCTTAACTTCCATTATAGACCTTTCTTACCTTGCATGATAACATTTGCAAATTACAACTTGATTTAAAAATAAATCATAATAACAATTGTACAGTGCCCTAATTTACTAACGATGGAAAAGAAATATGGCTCTTTTTACATATATGTAAAAACTGCAAAAATACTTTTAAAGCAAAGAAATATGCTTTTCATTCACTTTTAGGTTATTGAAAAATTCATACACTGCTCTCTCAATTGTATTTTTGAATAAGCAATTTGCTCTAAAGTAGGCTAATAAATACTAATAGAAAACAGTTTATGACTCACAAGTATTTCCATTTTTCTATTGTTGGTCTTCTTTTTCTGCACAGCTGGAGTGATATTTTCAAAATAATGATCAAAATTACCCTGGTAAATTCTTTTCAATATACACCTGTGGTTCTCAGTATAAAAAATAAAACCTCCTCTCATAAAGATCATTTAATTTATTTTTTATTAGAATAAACTAGTTGGACAAGGGGTGACATTCATTATGACATTTGCCCACATGCACAGAATCCTTCCTCCATCACTGTCTTTCTACCTCCCTTCTACAAACAATTTCAACAGGTCTCATCATTCTCTTCTCATACATGCATACAAGCTACTTTGACCAGGTTCATTCTCACTCATCTTTTTTGTTAGCTTTCCAGCTTCTTGCAGACACTCCTCTCCCTGAGATAGCCTATTTTATTTTCCCGTCATTCCTTTTTGTGTGCATTAATTGTACCAAAGAGTTGTACCATCAGACATGAATATATTATATTTTTGATTAGAATAACATTTCAAACCCCTACTGATCAACCCCTTACAATGAGACTTCTTATGCTATTTTCATACATGGATTCAAATTCTTGAATTTCTTTAGAATCCATCTTCCTTTTTCTCTCCTCTTCCCCTATGCCCCTAAGCATGTGTACAGGCACACTGACGAACATGCATGTTTATTAGATCTCACTTCCACATCTGAGCAAACTTGTGCTATGCTTGGCTTTTCTCAGCTTTGCTTATCTTACCATGGTGGTTTCCAAAGTCACACACTTCCCTATAAATGGCGATTTCATTTTTCTTTATGATCGTATAATATTACACAGTAACTATTTACTGTACTTTCTGTACCTCAGCTGATTCCACAGTTTGGCCATTGTGAATAGTACTATAATGAGCTTGGGTATGCAGGTTATATTTTTGCATATTGGTTTACATTCTTTGGATATATGTTTAATAGTGCTATGGCAGGGTCATAAGCTAGGTATATTTGCTTATTTTATTTATTTATACTGACTTCCATACTGGTTACACACATTTCTTAACTTTTAAAAATATTTTGTTAGCCAGGCACCAGTGACTTATGCCTGTAATCCTAGATACTCAGGAAGCTGACATCTGAGGATCATGGTTCAAAGCCAGCCTGGACAGGAAAGTCTGAGAGATTCTTATCTCCAATAAACCACCAGAAAACTGAAAGTGGTACTGTGGCTCAAGTGGTAGAGTTCTGGCCTTGAGCTGATAGAGCTCAGGGACAGCGCCTAGGCCTAGAGTTCAAGCCCCATGACTGATTAAAAAAGGTGCTTTGTTTCAATTTGTTTTATTATACTTCTAGGTAGTAAAAGGAATTAAATACAGGGCTTCACTCCTTGGAGCCGAGTCTTTGTGTTCATTTTGTTTTTGAGATAGGGCTTTACTAATTTTGGTGTGTCTGCCTTTTTACTTGGGATCCTCTGATTTTCATATACAGAGTAGCTTGGATTTCTGGTGTTTACTGCTACTCAAAACTACCCAGTTTATTTTTTGTTGTTGTTGTTAACTTTTAATTCTCCAAGTTTGAAGAATCAACCTGCTGTTCAATGAATTTTGCTTTAAATTTACAAATAGTTCTTATCGTTTCTTTGCTGGAATGCACATGCGCACATGCACACACACACACGTTTTTCTAAAATGTTAATATAGCTGAAGACTATAGTTATGTAAACAAACTGTTCTGTCCTTCTAACTCCACAATCCCATTTCCTTTAAAAAGGTGCTTTAGAGGTTGGCTTAATTCTTGTCTAGTATAGGGGCTCATTTGGTCAAGTGTCTAACTTGACTTTTCTTCAAAATTCTGTTCAAGAATTAATAAAATGATGCCTGAATCTGTGGCTCTACTTAGGAAATAGAAACGTCATCAGGAAATAAATGCCATACATGAAAATAGAATAAATAGGATGGAAAGGGGAAACAAAGGAGGAGGCAACAAGGCTTGATAAGAAATGTATTCATTATCTTGCCCATGTAATTGTAAACCCTCTGTATGGTATTTTCACAAAAAAAGAAAATATAATAAACAAAAGGCCTTATTTTCATAATAACATTTTTGAGTTCTATCAGATCTGGAGCATTGCTCTGTCTTGCACTATGAAGGGTTGGATTTCAATATTAATCTTGGGTAATATGTTTAGATTGTTTATTCCATGTTTCAGTTTCTTTATTGTCCATGGAGACATCTGTAATGCAGTTAAGTGCTTTATATTAATTTGCAAAACATATCCTTACTTTCCATATTCTTGGCATTTCTGTGATATGAGACACTAATATATTGACATCCACAGTCAAATATAATAAAGGCATAATTCAGAAACATAGGATTGATTTCTCGGGAACTATTAATAGAAAAGGTATAAATCATTTTGTAACTGACCTAGGAATATTTTAAATGTGATAAATGTATAATGTGAAAAACTCATTTACTTTTAAAAATTAGTTTGGACAGTTACAGTTGGGAAAAACAACCGATTTTTGAGATTAACTTCATGCTCTCTTTTTTGTTACTTCGTTACTGTCTTTCATTTCGACATTCACATCTACTCTATTCTGGTTCTTTGCCTTCTTTTTGCTTTTCCTACAGTGTCTCACAGTGCCTTAAGATATATCCATTCACTGCCAGAGCATTTCTACCATTTAGTCAATCAAAACAAGGACAAAGGATTACCCAATGCAACAATGATACTCACAAGATACTATGTTAGAAATGAACTTTACAACTTCAGGGGAAGGTGGGGAGGAAGACAGGGATAATGAGAGAAAAATGAATGGGTGGGTAACAATGTTTGACAAGAAATGTACTCATTACCTTACTTATGCAACTGTAACCCCTCTGTACAGCATCTTTACAATAAAAACCCAAATATGCATTTAAATGCACAATTGAGTAGCCAATTTTCAAATAATTAACTTTTCAGACTTTGCATGTGCATTTTTTGTTCGTTTGACCATAAAATAATTCATTAACCTTAATTATAATAAATTGAGCCTTGAGATCCTGAAAAAAATGTTGAACAATTAAAAAAAAACAAATTTTCTGAGAGAGTTGGTTATTTAGTATATTTCAAAGTGCTTTACCCTCTTAAAAGATTTAACAGGGGAAAACATACAACAGCAGGACCCATCAGCTGCACTGGTCATTGATCAAAACAAACTAAGCAACTCAATGGCAGCAATAGGAGGGAGGGAATGAGCGGGAAAGAGGCAACAGCTGACACCAAGCAAAAGGAAAGAAATGTACATATCACCTGATATGGAAGAAACAACTGTATTGTCAAAGCTCATAGAACTCATAAACTTTCTAGATCATGATAAAGACAATTTTCCCCATGAAGTTAAAATGTGTTTGTGACTTTAACTAATTATCACTATCCCACAATACTGTGAAATTTATGTAATCACTGACACAATAAAAATTGCTAAAAAAGATTTAATTAAGTTCTACTTACTTATCATTTTAAAAGTTGAAAATAGCATCCTTAACTACTACTATGTACTCTACCTCACTTTCTTGTAAACCTTTCTTCTTCTTTCCATATTTCTGCTTGCCATTCTACGACTTCTTCAATGTATGGACTCAATACCAGAAATTCTGATGTTGTCATGTTTGTGCACACATGGGTGTGTACATGTAGGCACACACACACACACACACACACACACACACACACTTCCGAAATTTGTGGCCATCTATATAATATATATGGGTCTCTGTAACATATTAATACATTTACAAAGGCAGAGACAATTGAAAACTTATCTGACATTGACTTTATTATCCTATAGACAAAGCCTGGTTATAAAAATAAGCATACTTTCTTTTTTTTTTTTTCAATTGGGACCAGCCTCAAATGGATTTTTTTCTGTTATCTCTTTTTGTTTAAAAACAAAAACAATAACACATTACTGGAGATTTATCCTAAGCCACATACACATATAGTATATTAGAACAGTCTTTCCTTGTATATCAAAGCATTACAAAGAAGGACATCTGAAAATAAAATATTAACATCAATTATTCCCACTGAAATGTATTAACACTGTATAGTAAGAAAATGTATATGAGTAGGTCATAAAAATTTCCTTCCTGAGAATTTTTATCTGATTCTCTCTCTCCCTTGAACTTTTAGTTTTTAAGAAATTAAACAAAAATGTAGTGATTAGTTCTATTGGCTTTGATAGCTCAATCAATATGTTTGAAGAATGAATGTCTATATAGTCTATGTACAGCTAAGGTTCAGGGTGAGCAGTAGATATGCAGAGTGGGAATTCTGTTTCTGTAGGGTGCATCTATTGTATCAGGAACTCATTGTAGTTCTTTTGTAAAGTGGACACACGACTCCCATTATCATTTAACACCGATTTGCAGCTTTTGTATTTTATGAGCCAAAAAAAAGAAAGAAAGAAATCCCCCTGAATGCTGACTGCTTTCATGAGCAAGAATACCTGTAATATCATCTGCTCACAGTATGTGGCTGGGCCACAGTAAAATATAGAGTTGAATGCATCAGTGTTTATCCCAAAGAGCAGTTCCCAATTTCTTGTGAAGTTTGCATCTGATGCCTAGGTTTGCTGTCTTGCTTCTACACAATGTCAAATCTTTTACGGATTCTATTGTGTGCCTCTCATCATCACCAACTTGCTCTGTGATATTTTGATCTTACTCACTCTTGGAGTAAAACCTATGGCATACATTTGATGCAAAGAACCTAACTATCCTTTCCAGTTTGCTCAAAGGGATGTTGGAAATTGTTTTTATTAATCCCTCTACTCATAATGATCTAAAATAACTTGTTAATCTACTCGTGTTCTCCAGAACCAATTCCAACATCTACCCAATCTTCGGGGCAGGTATTTCATACTTCCCACTATTTCTTAAGAAAGGAGTTGTATCATCCAACAGTACTAGGCTGAACTGTTTTTGCAAAGCCAGCTTGCATGAGGAATATTAATTTTCAGGTATCACTAGAAGAAGTTCAATATTATACCACAAATTCCTAAGCACAACAGGATTTCTTGAGCTCCAGCTGGTAACCAACTATTGGCCAATTGACCTGTCTCTTGTTGCAAGAGATCCTAGGCTTGATCACTCACACTAGAGGCTTATAGAAGGAATCGTGAATATTTTCAACTCTAGTATAGACACCAAGTAGACTATACCTTGTCAATCCTCCTGTAATTCTTGGCTGCTGCTTGGCCCCCTGTACATCCTTTGGATGGATACCATGTCTGTATATTTCAGTTAAATTACAGACGTATTTCAGTTATTCAGCCTAGTTAACTGAGATCTGACTCCTATTCTCAAAGATATTAGGTAAGTATTTATTTATTTACTTGCTTGATTTCTAGAAAAGTGGGTTCTTAAAAAGAGTATGGCCTGAGGCTGTCTAGAAATTTCTCATTACTGAGCATGAAGGCACCACCTGAGAAGCCCTCTCCATGCTGAAGGAAGGAGAAATGGAATAAACAGACTCTGTGGTCCATTCCAATTGGCCACTGTTCCTTGGCTATATGGGAGCATAGTATGACATCAGAAAAAAAAATAGTTCCTATGGAGCTTTCTGAAGGACAAGAGGCAAATTTGGAGGACTTAACTATGTGCTTCTATATGGTATTTCTGGGTTTATCATACTTTTTTATCTTAGACAAACATTTCAAGAAAATTTGTATAGCAAATAACCCTGGAAAACATTAGGTTAAGATGCATATTCATTCCTTTAACAAGAAAGTAAAAAATGATATCTTCTTCTCAACTGAAATTTGGATGTGTTTTAGCAGCAGCAGCATCTAAGCGTGAATATGGTTTATCTGTCGTGACACAGGGCCTCTGCTTTGTATCATAGTGCATGGGACAAGAAGAGCAGACAAAAGCATGCAGCTTTTGCAGCCTGCTGTAATGTCAGTACCAATGGTCTTTGCCTCTCACCCAAGACTCTTGTGTCTTCTTCTGGCTTCCACAGAACTAAAGGTTCACTGAGTTGTCTGCAACTGTGAAGAAGTCATGGAATCAGCATGCGAGGATAATAGAATAATTCAGGATCCTGTTCTATCCCAGCATTGAAGAAGTATGTGTGTGTGTGTGTGTGTGTGTGTGTGTGTGTGTGTGTGTGTGTGTGTGTGTGTATGTTTGTGTGTGAATGTGTGTGTGTGTGAAGAATTGTGTATATATGTGTGTGTGTGTGTGAAAGAGATAGTATCAGAAAAAATTAGTACTGTGTGGGAAGATTTCCTTCTAAAGCATACTCACCACTCTAACCTAACTCTTTACCCTTGGCATGAATTAAGACCTTTCCTTCTCTCCACTGGATTTAAACTTTGTGCATAAGGCCATTGTGTTTGCATGCCCTTGTTGCAATGCCAACAAGAACAAAAGTACAGCATCAGGAACATAGTGAGTAGAGAGCAGGTTTCTGTGTAGAGTTATCTGGAACATGTTTTAGAGACAAAAGGATACTCTGTATCACAAAATTAAGACCATCTTTGACAGTCAGATGTATGAGTCAACGTGTTTAGAGGAGAAGGCCATAAGATAAGGTCAAGTGGCTGAAGTAAAGCCAAAAGCTGAAGTTTTCATGCATGTCATATTGGCCAGATGAGGACAGTCTCCAGAATCCTTAAGGACAAGAACATTCTTTGACAGAGTTTCTTAGATGACACCAAAAGATTGCCAGCAGTTTTTTACAGAGAACCAGGATTATCTCAGGGAAAGATGAGGGAGATGGTCTGGTATCGAAACCCTTCCAAACTCTGTTCTATAAGGCACTCTTCTTCATTTTACCTAACTAAACATGCACACTTATGAGGACACTGGTGCCCCACCATTCATCAAGAGCAGTTTTGGAGCTTTGGTAGTGAACTTTAAAAGCCATGTCCATAATCTGTCTCCTTCCTTGATATTCAAGGAATCAGATACCCTACGAAAGAAGCCGATACTTTTCTGACAATTGTATTGCCAGTGCATGTGTGGAATTACCCCTCAGCTGGTACGATGAGTAGAATTGTGCTCCCACTTTACCAATACCACCATCAATGCATACGGGAAAGCCTAAAATCAGTTGCTTGGCAGAGAGATGTTTTGAAGAGATAATGAAGGTTAAGGGAGGTCATAAAGGGGGAAAGCTTCTCCAGTTTTCCCAGACTGATATCCTGACATAGAAGTCAGGAAGAGACACCTGGAACCAAGTGTGAAGATAAAAGGCACATGAGGATGCAATCCATCTGCAAGACAACATCCCACCCTGTACATACCTTGTCAAGCTTCCAGAGTCAATGAAAAAATAAAGGAGAAGACGTCACCATTGTGAAAAAATAAACACAGGTCAGTGTGTGGAATTCCATTAGGTCAGCTCCATCAGATGAAAATAAACTTGGGTGATCCAGAATTTCACCATAACAAAGCTGACTTTCAAGAGTGCCAGAAATGTCTTTGGATATAAAGACATTCTGATTTACAATGCTTAAACAGGGATACTGGTTGACCCACTGTAACAAGGAGATGTACAAGACACTATGCTGAAAAACGAACTTTACAATTTAGGTGTGGAGGGGAGGGGGTGTAGTTGTGGAGATGGGAAAGAAGGGAGGGTAGGGGAAAAACAAAGGAGGAGGCAACAATGCTTGATAAGAAATGGACTCATTACCTTGCTCATGTAACTGTCACCCCTCTGTAGAGTATTTTTACAATAAAGAACGTACTTAAAAATTTTTAAAAAAGTTGCTGTTGTCTGCATTCGAATTTCACAGGGGAAAGGATAAAAGCAACCATTGACTTGGGCTTTGTTGTTGTTGTTGTTGTTTCATTTTTTTCAGGTTATTTTCCTTATTTACTGCGGGATAATGAAATGATAAAAGTGCCCAAAGTACTTTTTAGTTGGTTATGAAGAGAAATCAATACTGCTTTGTGTTTCAAAAAAGGGAAAGGCAGGCAAGGAGGCTGAGGTCCTAAACACAAGTGGATTGAATAGTTATTTGTGAGGGGTTGCTAACAATTGAATTACTATTTTAACGTCATAACATGGCAGCACTCAAGATTACCTTTCACATCTAATCATACCATTTACATGGAAGTGGAAAAATACTTCTGAAGCAGCCAAATGCTATTTACTGAATGGATCATGATAACACCAGAAATTGCTCTGAAGGAAAAAATAATCAGATTCCCTGTTTGGCTCTGGGGAAAAGTTAATATCCCTCCATTGGAAAAAAAACAAAACAAAAGACAAAATTCACAAGGCACATAGTATTTCCTGTGAGACAATGATGCCAGATGCCAAAAGAAAAGAGCTTCATAGGCTCAGACATTTACTCTTAATAAAGATGGTGGCTATTAGCCCTTGATCATCATAGGTTGTGGGTTTTTGTCTCTGATAAGTCAGAGTTTAAAAAAAACAAACTCACACAAGGGCCCAGGATTCGGAAGTAATGGTGAGAAAAGTATTTGCCAAATTCTTTCGAGACCCGTGATTCATCTATCATCTATGGCATGTGATGATGATGATGATGATAATCGCCATCTTCCTTTTACAGAGGAAAAGTAATCAGGAGAAAGAATGTAATTGGCACACACTTGGGAAGTGGCAGAGCAAAGAAAGGCTCACCTTCCAGCCTTTCTGTCTCTAAGGAAACAGACAGGTGGTGCTGGCCCTCAGAGCCTCCACTGTATGCCTCTAATTAACTTCATGGAAGGCTGAGCACAGAGTTCTTCATGTGAGCTGAAGCCCAGGTCACTGCATTCAGAGGCCCTTCCCCTTCCTCCAATCATCAAATCTATACCCACCAAATACACTGTATCTTTTCGTGTACAGTACAAATACATACACTGTATCTTTTGGGATGTCTTTTGCCATTGATTTCCTTAGGGTGCCTTCTTGTTCATTTCAATATTCTCAGCCAAACTCCTTCCCAAACTCCTTCAAAGAGTCTTCTCTTTCTCCTTCATCCCCTAAAATTTTTCTGGTAAGTTTCTTGGGGGTGTGTGGGAGAATATATGTAGTCAGGCATTTTTTTTCATGTTCTTTGTGTTTCTATGTAACCCATTGGAAAGCCAGCTCAATTGTTTAATATGCCTGGTACCCAAGGGAAAAAAATCTTGGTTTCTATAGCTGATGTTGTTTATTTATACATGGCGTGTCCAAATGCTTCCTGGAGCCTTTTCAAGACCTAATCCATAGTTGTCATACGAATGTTAAACACCTTGCCTATGCTAAAAGAGCTCTTCATGATCTTGATGTTTTTCATCAAAAATCTCTATGATCTATATGATCACTTATTTGTTTCCAGACACTGAAAATAAAGCAAAAAAAATCTTTTTTTTCTAGCTAACCTACTTCAGGATACCAAACAAAGTCAGATAAACTGCTGACCATATAAAAATAAATCCATCTATTTCCATCGAAGTTTCCACTTGTAGTTGTAGCTGGCAGAAGCCCCGTCATGCTTACTATAAAGACAAGAGCCTACCCTAGAGCATCAGCTTTAAGATGTTAATACTTGTAACGAGTGGTTTGAAAATGTGCTGTTCTAATAGGCACTTATCAAATGAGTGATCTGGGCTACTTGTCACGCAGGTGACCCTCTCCAGAGTGAGCAATGTTTAAATGACAGAGAATCTTGAATTTCTCTTGGAAACAGAGGACCATCCTATAGTTTCTTCCCTCCTTCAGATTAAGGGACATGCACCCATTTTGGCCTAGCATTTTATTGTCTCAGTTTCCCATCAGTCTAATCCTATTTATACATCAGTAACACAGGAGGGGTATTAGATAAATTGATCCTCCTCACCATCATCATCTTCCTTATCTTTAACTTGAGAGCAGTGGCAATGCCCCACATCACATATCTGATTGGCAGAATAAACCTAAATTGTTGCACCCTAACACCAAGCCCTGATCACTCATTACCTCATTTAACGAACTCAGCAAATTCATAGTGGTATAGGGCTCTAATGTTTTCTACTTTTAGATACACAGAATGATAGACCAGAGATAAAAGTATACTGCTTTTGTTTGCTCTTTCCTCTTTTTTTTTGCAACTTTAAGCACAACAAAATTTTCAACTATACTCACTGATGAGGAAGATATCCTAGCATATAGTCATAGACATGCTAGAGAAAAATCAGTAGTCATACAAATGACTTGCTATTCAAGAAAGCAGTTTATGAATGTAGTGCTTTATTGATTATCACCACTTTGAACATTCTCTTGCTTCAAAAAATAGTGACAAAACTATTTACCTCATTCCAGTTAGAATGGCTATAATCAAGAACTCTAATAACAACAGATGCTGGAGGGGATGTGGCCAGAAGGGTACCCTCCTGCATTATTGGTGGGAGTGTAAATTTGTTCAAACACTTTGGAAAGCAGTATGGAGGCTCCTCAAAAGATTCCACATAGAGCTCCCCTATGACCCAGCAATCCCACTTTTGGGCATTTACCTGAATGATCACAAACAAGGCCATACTAAGGCTACCAGAACAACTATGTTTATCACAACATTATTCACCATAGCTAAGATATGGAACCAACCCAGAGGCTCCTCAGTATTTGAATGGATCAAGAAAATGTGAGATAGATAGATAGATAGATAGATAGATAGATAGATAGATAGATAGATAGATAGACAGACAGACAGACAGACAGACATAATGTAATTCTATGCCTCCATCAGAAAGAATGACATTGCCCCATTTGTTAGGAAATGGAAAGACTTGGGAAAAATTGTATTAAGCAAAGTAAGCCAGGCCCAAAGAAACATAGGTCCCATGGTTTTCCTTATTTGCAATAACTAGTACATGTGTAGGACAAGCAGAAAAGGCCAAAAGCTATGTACATATAACCATATAAGATGATGTTAAGCGAAATGAACCCCAAGATAGGGACACAAATATCTTTTTTCTTTCTTGCTATTGTTTCTAATGTATTTATAATGTACCATGTGACTTTGTTGTTGCTTTGTATGTTCCTCCCCCATGGTTTAACCCTTATTTCACTGTATTTGATGTTGGTGCCCTGCATCTAATTACGCAAGGGGAAGAGAAAAAACAAAGTGCTTAAATAAGGACACCTGTTGACCCATTGTAACAATAAGGCGTACAGACACTATGTTGAAAATGAACTTTACAACTTTGGTGGTGGTGGGGAAGTGGGGATGGGGGGGGTAGTTGTGGAGGTGGGGAGGGAAGGGATGGTAGGGGGAAAACAAAGGAGGAGGCAACGATGCTCAATAGGAAATGTACTCACTACCTTGATCATGTAACTGTAACTCCTCTGTGCAGCATTTTTCAATAAAAAAGCGTACAAAATTAAAAATTAAAAATTAAAAATTAAAAATAAAACCCAAAAAGAATGTTTTGTCAGAGGTAACCAAGAGAAGGGAAAGGAGAGATGAAGGGGGAAGAGGAAGGTGGAGGATAAAGAAAAAAGGGAAAGGGAGAGGAAGAGGAGGAGGCAGAACAGAAGGAGGAAGAGGAAGAGGAGGAGGAGGAAGAGGAGGAAGAAGAGGAAGAGGAGGAAGAAGAGGAAGAGGAGGAAGAAGAACAGAAGCTATAAAACTATGATATGCAAGTGTCTAACCCAGAAGGCAAATTGTGGAATCACCTTCAGGAATTAAGAGTTCTTTTTTTCCTTTTCAAAAGTTCTATCTGCTTAGAAATATTAAATAACAATGTGACTGGTAAGGTCTCTTTATTCGGTGTCTAAAAGCTTCTGACCTTCGGTTACAAAGTAGTAGGACATTCACCCAGCATCTGCTTTAAGGACTTGCATAAATGTGATTTGGACAAAAGTAGCAGCATCCTGCACTTCCTCCCTTAAACTGTTACTCACAGGAGGATTACACTGAATAAAAAGAAAGAGTGATTTTCCAAAGGTGGTTTTTCCTTGAAGTGAGTTTCCTAGCATTCCTAAAAGATGTCGTAGCACTATGAAGCACGTAAAATAAAAACATGAATTTCAGAGTCAGACAATTGGATTCAACAAACCTCCTTTCTTATTTACAAACTGTGTGACCTTTAATGAACTACTTAACCTTGCTGAATTCTGGCACTGCTACTTTAATGGAAATTATACCTGCTTGAAACTTATTTTGAAGATTATCTTTGATAGAGGATATAAAATGATGATGGGTGCTCAGGACACATTCATCTTCTTACTATTAAGAGGGACTGCAGAAAGAAATTTGCCTTCAGGAAGAAGGTTGATTCAAGGGAGGCAGAGATAAAATGGAGTGTTCAACATATTAATGACAAAATGCATTTATCCCAGGAGGTACAGAGACCAGAGCGATCTAATGAATTGAGAATGGGTCAGGTTACGGAGGAAAGTATGAGACAAGTTGTAACGTTATTCTAGCTTCCATATAGTGAGAGTTTATCATGTATTGAACATTTAGATATACTTTCCAAAAATATTATCATTTATACCTTGCCATTGCCCTGTATGGTAATCATTAATATATTAATTTTGAAGACAAGGGATCTGAAGTGACTGGTGGGTCATCAATTTGCCAGAAGGCTGCTAAAAAGAAAAACTGTTTACCTGATAAGAAAAAAAATAACATTTGTCAAATTACACGGCTAAAAGAGGTGTTTCTTATTGCTAACCCCAAAGTTATTTAAACATTTTATATTCACACTGGCAATATACTGCTATAATGTCAACAGGGAAATGCATTACAATTAACAAACAATTGAAAAAGATCCACATAATTGGAATGTGAAGACCTTATATTGTGTATGTATGTATGTATGTATGTATGTATGTGGGTGTGTGTATATGCATGTGTGCATGCTTGTATGTGAATATACACTCTCAAATATCATAGCAGGCACATTTCTTAATCTTGTACCTATGATGAGACAGGAACCCAGTAGTGAAGACAGAGCTAGCTCTGCCCTCAAAAATCATAAAATAAAGCCTGGGAATTCAAACTATCTAGGTAGCAACCCATGAGACTAGTAGGAAGGCTTAGGAAGTAAAGCATTTTAGGATGTCAAGGAACAGGGCTTGGAACCTGAAGATCTAAGAAAATCCATAAGTAAATCCAATAGATAGTAAAAGACAAATAGTTACACTTGGACAGCCCTCTAAACATTAACACAGTGAGAACAAAGGAGGATATTCTTAGGAGAGAATCACAAGGGCTCAAAAGCTATGCGTATAAGATCATGTAAAAAGATGTGGATCAAAATGAACTCCAAGAATGGAAACAAGAGTATTTTTGTTTTTGTTTTTTATTGTACTGTTTTCAGTTCTTTTTTTTCTCTCTTTCTTGTTCTTTCCTTTTTTCTTGGGTTTATTCCCTTCATCCTTGTTTTTGATTTCTGTACCCTTTTGTATTGTATATAAGTTTATCTAATTAGGGGAAATCACAGAAACAATTGGACAAAGGTGGACAAATGCAGCAGTGAAACCCACTAGATACTGTGTTGGAAATGAATTGTACAACTTGGGGAGGGAAATGCTGGGAGAGAATTGTACAACTTGGGAGGGGAAAAGCTGGGAGAGAAGGAGGGAGGGGTGACAATATTCAAAAGGAAATGTACTCATTACCTGACTTATGTAACTGTAACCCCTCTGTATATCACCTTTACAATATATTTTTTTAAGTTGGATAGGCAGAGTGGCAGACAATCAGAGTAACACATTGAGCCTCTCTCCATCTGTTCAGTGCCCCCATGCTACCCTCTAAAAATGCCCAGCCTCTCTATTAATTATTTTTAAAACATTTAGCTTTAAGACCTTCATAAAAAAAAAAGGTACTTACTAACCTATGCCAAATAGCCCAAAGTTTAGAATACGATAAGTTTTATCACAGGCCTACACCCATGAAACCAGTAGCATCAATGGAGAAAATGGCCCTTCCCATCATCCCAAGAGTGTCCTTTTGTCCCATCTCTCTGCTCCCCCCCTGTCCCCCCCCCCCCCGCACTGCCAACCAACAGGTGCTATGACACTATATCCTTTCATTACAAGGTATCCTGGAAGTATAAATGAAGTCATACAGTGTGCACTGTTTTTAACCTACCTCTTCCACAGTGAGGCTATTGAGGCTGACTTTGGTATCAATAATTTATTATTCTTTTATTAGGTAGGTGCATAACAATCATGTCTCACCATCTGGTAAGCACACTGGTTGCGTCCATGTTGTACATGTCCTACGCAATGGCTCAGTGATCATGAATGTGTAATTTCCTGCGGATGTATGCTTTCTTTCCTCTTGGGTAAGTACCAAGAACAGAAAGAGCTGGTACATAACTAGGCTTATTTTAACTTTTTCGGAAAACTGCCAATTCTATTTCCAAAATACTTGCACCATTTGGCAGTGTATCAGAGATCGACTCCTTCTGTTTCCTTGGTAACACTTGGTATGGACCTTCTTAGCTTTAGCCATAGTACTAGCCATCTTATTAAGGTTTTAACTTGTGTTTCCACAAGCATAATGCTGCCTGTATCTTCTTATGGGCTGACTGGCATCTGTAAAGTCATACTGTTCAAATGTCCATTCAAGGATTTTCTATGTCTTTTAGTTGATATATTTTATTGAGTTTTAGGACTCCTATAAAGAATTTTCTGATTATACTAATTTTTATCCTTGTATGCATGTATGTAGTTTACAAATACCTTCTTACCCTCTCTACCTTTTGCTTTCATTACCAGTATCTTATTTTGAAGAGCAGAAGTTCAAATTTTAACAAAGTTCAATTTAACAATTTTTTTCTTTTGGAAAAATCCTTTTTCCAATACAATGTCACAAATTTTCTTCTATTCAATTTTCTGGGATTATTTTAAAGGTGCAAGAGACAATTCAGCCAGTAGAACAGAATGATAATTCTATCAAACACCAATTTTCATAATTAGTCTGCTTTGGAAAATTAGTGCAGACAAATCAGTAGATAAGGGTTAAATGTGTGTTTCTATGTGTGGGATTTGATATCTATCTCATATAATACATCATTATACATGCTTGAAATTGAAATGGATCTTAGATTTAAAGAACAGTCATTTTTGTCTAGGTTGGATGCTGGATGGGAACTAAGTGAACTTGGTGATCATGGTGTGTGTGTGTGTGTGTGTGTGTGTGTGTGTGTGTGTGTGTGTGTGTGTGTGTGTTAAAGAATTGGTCAAGTACGTGTGCATATGCTGTCCTTATTTTCTTACAGCATTTTGGTGATGTGTTGTATTGAAAAAGGAGGCAGCGTCACCCAATTGATTTTGCATTCTGGAGTAGTTTTTCCACAACCAGATCATCTCTTCTTTGCTTCATACATCGTGCTCATATAACCAACTAATTGTGATGTCACTGGGGTCTTTTAATTTCTTGTAAGTTTATTGATTTCTTAGTCTAATAATTTCACTTTACACATTTTACCCATAATTAATGTTATCATTTCCCCCCAAATTAGTAGTCTGGTGGTGTATGATACAGACTAAGCACTTTGTATGTATGTGTGAATGTGTGCTGTGTTTATTATTGGATATTATTGAATATTGAATCAAAAGGACTTATGGCAAGTGCCTGTGATACCCCTTTGTAAAACATATAGTTAATAGCCACAAAAAGTGGGAATGAATAAAACAGAAGCAAAAACCAATTCGAACATGTCTGTTTCCTTTACAGAGATAATGATTTTTCACTCCAAACAAGATTCTCTACTATTCCATATCTCAGTAAGTGACAATTGTTTTTATCTACTTGTCTGGCAAACAACACAAAAAACACATGGGATTAGGATTTCTTGATGAATTATAAATCAAGGTCAATACAAAGTGAAGAATCTAAGCTTCAATTCTAACTTGAAAAAAGTCTGTGCTGACTTCATCATCATTGCAAATCATAAAGAGTTGAATGGGTATCAGTACTTTTATTTATTTCTTTATTTTGATCTTTTGGAACTTGGGTGTATGAGAAGATCTTCTATAGAATTAGGAAGTTAACTTGGAATTGTAGAAAATGAATCACTATAACATAATATCATCCAATTTCCCCAAAAAGTAATAATCAAAGTGTAATGATACTTATAAAATCTGAAACAACTTCAATGAAGAAACTTGATTGGGGTTGGGAAGGTGGCTAAGTGGTAGAGTGCTTCCCTTACATGCATGAGGCCCTGGGTTCGATTCCTCAGCACCACATAAGCAAAAAGAAAAGAGCAAGAAGTGGCACTGTGGCTCAAGTGGTAGAGCGCTAGCCTTGAGCTGAATTGCTGAGGGACAGCGCCCAGGCCCAGAGTTCAGGCCCCATGACTGGACCTCCCCCCCAAAAAAAAGAAACCTGATTATATTGAATTAGATTCAATTCAAAGCATCACTGGCTTGAGCTTATTTTAGGGGGACCAAATAATGCAAGTGATGATGGATCTCATGTACTTCCAGTATGAGTTCATATTTGCTTCCTCTTCCTCTTGAAATTTATATATGGAGGAATTATTTTTTGCTAGTCCTGAGGCTTGAACTCATGGAGGGTCTGGGTGCGGTCCCTGATCCTCTTTGTGTTCAAGGCTAGTGCTCTACTGCTTGAGCCACAGTGCCACTTCTAGCTTTTTTTGAGTAGTTCATTGGAGATAAGAATCTCCTGGGGACTTTTCTACCTGGGCTTTTTGAACCATGATCCTCAGATCTCAGCCTCCTGAGTAGCTAGGATTACAGGCATGAGCTACGGATGCCTGGCTTCTGTGAAGGAACTTTTGGGGCTCAGGAACAGATAGCGTTAACATGCAAAATGTAACTTTCAATACTGAATTTTTACACTTTAATTATCTGTCATCTGTCCATTGGTTTCATGTATATTTCCTATTGATTGTTAGCAGGCTTGATTCTGTGTGGTGAACGTGGACAGGTATGGAAGCTTAGGGAAAAAATGGTGATAAGGTGAAAGATTCGGTTGATTCAGACATCATGGAGGCACTGAGCCTCTTGTAGAGCAAACTCCTTCTCTGTCCTCTGAATTTCTCTACCTTTTAAGGAAACTTGTTTTTATTTTTGCTGACACCATTTGATTATATAGAAATAGTCATTCAATGTTTATTAATCACCTTTATAAAGACAGTGTCCTAATCAGCTTTCTTCTACAAAGGGACAATGAGCTGATAGCCATAAGCAAAACCAAAGAAGTAAATTCCCATCTCTGTCCTCTTAATTTCCCTACCTTTTAAAACAACTTGTTTTTTGTTTTTTTTTTTTATTTTTTTCTGAATATCGTATCACCATTTAATGTCTGGTCATCAGTTTCACATAAATCACAAATGGTTAGGTATCACCCTATGCTATCCGGTTGGATGGGAAGACACTTAACATTTTTATAGCGAGCATGATCAATAACCAGTCTTTTTCTAGTTGCTTTGGATAGCATTTGTGCTTCTAAAACCATGTGAGGCACACACTAAGCCCTCACACCACCTGCCTCCACCTGTAGGTGGCTTCTTTGCATAGCACTTCTGCAAAACCCTTCAGTTCCAGAACAATGTCTTATTCTCAAAGGCTGTGTGTATCAAAGCTTCCCAAGAAATATTTTGATGCATTTAAATTATTTTCAATATTTCACTCAATGTCTACATCATGCATACAATATTGTCATTTAGCCTTTGCAGAAATTTAATAGGATACATAAGAGATTATATCATATTACTATGCATGGAAACATAAAATTGTTTTTAAAGTTTCAAAAAGAAGTTTAGTCTCCCTCCTCCCAAATTAATCTTTGCGTATTAGAGGGGGCAATAAAGAATGAGTGTATTTGGGACCATACACTGTTCATGACCAAATGATATTGCTTGGATAAGCATGCCCACTGAAAGTTTACAATCTACTCTCAATTTTTGAAAACCTTACTTCAGCAGTGGAGGATGAATAAATCTCCCAAAGAAAGTATGTAAGTATAGAGACCCAGAAACAGAACAAATCAAAGAAAGGTTGGACAAATGGGATTGCATGAAGTTATAGAACTTCTGCATGGCAAAGGACATGGCTAGCAAGATCAATAGAAAGCCCACAGGCTGGGAGAAGATCTTCACTCGTCATACAATGGACAAGGGTCTCATATCTAAAATATACCTGGAACTCAAAAAATTAAATACCCCAACAACAAATCCTCAAAGAAACAACTGCCCAATAAATAAGTGGGCTAAAGAATTACAGAGAAACTTTTCTGAAGAGGAAAGAAGGATGGCCAATAGACACATGAAGAAATGCTCAACCTCCCTAGCCATAAAAGAAATGCAAATCAAAACAACATTGCAATACCACCTCATCCCAGATAGAATGGCTATAATCAAGAACTCTAATAACAACAGATACTGGAGGGGATGTGGACAGAAGGGAACCCTACTGCACTGTTGGTGGGAGTGTAAACTTGTTCAACCATTTTAGAAAGTAGTATGGAGGTTCCTCAAAAGACTCCACATAGAGCTCCCCTATGACCCAGCAATCCCACTTCTGGGCATTTACTCAAATGATCACAAACAAGACCATACTAAAGCTACCAGCACAACAATGTTTATTGCAGCATTATTTACCATAGCTAAGATATGGAACCAACCCAGATGCCCCTCAGTAGATGAATGGATCAAGAAAATGTGGTATATATACACAATGGAATTCTATGCCTCCATCAGAAAGAATGACATTTCCCCATTTGTTAGGAAATGGAAAGAATCAGAAAAAAATTATATTGAGTGAAGTAAGCCAGGCACAAAGAAATATAGTTCCCATAGTTTCCCTTATTTGCAATAACTAGTATATATCTGAGATAAGCAGAAAAGTTCAGATAAGATGATATTAAGCGAAATGAACCCCAAGATAAGTACACAAGTGGTTTTTTTCTTTCTTGCTATTGTTTCTAATGTATTTATAAGGTACCAGGTATTTTTTTTGTTTCTTTGTATGTCCCTTCCTCACGGTATAACCCCTGTTTTCACTATATTTGATGTTGGTATAATTTGGGGAGGGGAGGGAAAAAACAAATTGTTTAAATAGGGATACGGGTTGACCCATTGCAACAATGAGATGCACAGGATGCTATGTTGAAAAATGAACTTGACAATTTAGGCAGGGTGGGTGGGATGGGTGAGGGGGAGTGTAGTTGTGGAGGTGGGAGGGAAGGGATGGTAGGGGATAAACAAAGGAGGAGGCAACAATGCTTGATAAGAAATGTACTCATTACCTTGCTCATGTGATTGTAACCCCTCTGTACAGTATTTTCACAATAAAAAACTTATTTAAAAAAGAGATCTCAAATTTAAAAAGACCAATCCTCAAAATGAATCCAGAATTATTTGAATGTATTGATGAAATTGTTATAATGAATGAAACCAATAATTTTTAAGATATATGTGTGAGAGAGGAATATAAGAAAAGGAAGAGAGAAAGAGAGAGAGAGGAAGAGAGAGACAAAGACAGAAACAGAGAGAGGGAGGGAGGGAGGCAGGGAGAGCACAAATATAAGAAACTAAAGGACTTTTTAGAAGAAGTTCAATAATGAGAATCTCCAATTTGCCTTTAAGAGAGAACCTTCCATTCTGAGCCACTAATGCCTTCTGGATCTCCTTCCTGTGGGTATCAGGATCCTGAAGGAAAGAGCCCTGATCAATGATAGAAACTAACAGAAGTATTGAGACTTGGCAATTCTAGCCAACTTGGAGCTCATTTAATGGAGGACTTTTTTTTTTAAATCTTCCCTTGCTTACTAAAGACATTTCCAAATCTGGTTTGTAGGTCAAAATTCTTTCTGTCCAAGGTAATTCCCTCACAGTTGGGGGGGGGGGGTAAACAGGAAGTGATCTGCTTGACTCAAGTTCTTCCCCTTTTTACTTGCTGGAAGATTTAACCCTCTAAACCTTTAGCATTTCCTTCTGCAGCTCAGCTTTTGTTTTTCAGATGATCCATTTTGCACAATTCCCTTTAAGATGGAGTTATCTGTGATCATTTAGTTACTCAGGTTTTTGACTAAGCATGGATTTTTATCTCCCAATTGTTTATGTGTGCATGTATGTCTCTAGTGATTACATATGCATGTACTTAGGTACATAAGCATGTAGTTTGGATGAATACAAATGTATGTACATATGTATGTACGTATGTATGTATGTGTTGACGTTTCACATTTCAGTTATTGTTTCCCACTTATTGCTAGCACGAAACCACTCTCTATTCTGCCCAGACAGTTCTGATGCATGTAGCACATATCCTCATGTGCCCCATTTAAGAGAAAAGTAAAATGTCCCTGTTTTAAGGTAAATGCATCTCAGTAAGGTGCCTTTGTGGTATACATATTAGCAAACAGCATACTCACTCTGTAAATAAACCATGGCTGACTTAAAGGTAATGAGGAATAGAAAGCCAAACAGAAAACTTAGTTCTGAAGTTACTAACAGTTAGCTTTGAGCCTGGTGCCAGTGGTTCATGCCTATAATCCTAGATGATCAGGAAAGTGAGATCTGAAAGATTATACTTCAAAACTAGCTAGGGTAGAAAAGTTCACTAGATTCCATTTTCAAGATATTCAGCAAAAGAGAGAGAGAGAGAGAGAGAGAGAGAGAGAGAGAGAGAGAGAGAGAGAGAGAGAGAGAGAGAGAGAGAAGGAGGGAGGGAGGGAGCTAGGGAGGGAGGGAGCTAGGGAGGGAGGGAGGGAGAGAAATAAGTGTGGCTCAAGTGGTAGGGTTCCTGCCTAGCATCATGGAGGCTTTATGTTTGAACCATAAAGCACTGCAAAGTTACCTGCATTTCTGGTCCATTTTGCCTTGCCTATATAGGCTTACCCCTCTATCATTGTTCTTGCTATTTTGTTTTAGAATTCTCCCCAGGAAAATACTGAACATTTTTCTTCCTCTCAGTAGTTCACTTAGTACTTTGAACTATTGCAAACTTTACTTTTTGTTTCATTTTTAGATTTCTATTAATTGAATCCTGAGCTTGAATTTTCTTTGAATGAAGACTTGGCTGAGAGGTCTGCATCGTCTCTGATAAGAAGAAAGACTGCTGATTTTCAGCTTTTATTATAACCTATTTTTTTCTGTCAAAATGTCCTTTAATAAGACTGTTTTTTTAATCTCTTTAAATTAATGAATCTTGTTAAATAGCTCTTAGGAAATCATTTTGATAATGGTTGACAGATTTTTTTTTCCGTCCCAGATGGATAGCTTAAGATAGTTTTTAGAAAATAGAGAAAAGAAAGTCATTCCCAAACTGCATTATTTTTTGTCTCTCTGAGGAATCCATCCTGGTGTTGATTTTCTAGTTTGTAACCAAAGAATGATTTAGTCCTAGAGAAAAACAAATGACTTAGATACAAATCAAGGAACAAGACCCCAGGTATACTGAAGTTTAAGAAATTCTGATATTTGGGTTTGTAATATTCATGTCAACTTTGTTTCTAAGCTTGTACATTTTATTACCATCTTGTTTTTTTACAGTGAACACCTGGGTTTTATTGCTGAGGTTAGAGTTTAGCTCCAAGGTGATGCTCAAAATGAATGTCCAGTTTATCTTAGATTTTGACCTATGACATCATTTCCAACTAAAGTTATGACACTTTTCATAGCACACATCAATACTACTTGCACATTTTAATCAATTTTGATATATATATATATATATATATGAAAATGTTAGATTGTGCTGCCATTAAAATTCAGGACTCAACTTAGAGATGGGGTAGTAGATTAGATACATGAATTACTTGACAGTTTATCTTGAAACATTAATTTTGACCAGAACATTCACACTTTTATAATGGGATACCTTTCAATAACTTAAATTTCTTTTCCTGTTGCTTCCATTCCCACAAAAATTATATATGTATTTCCCATAATACAGCAACAGGAGATGACTACCTTGAATCTTATACATTGGTTCCAAATGGCTTAACATGCATAATAAGGAAGCATTGTACCTGTACTTGAGGTAGGAAAACAGGAGAGTTACAGGAAAGCTGGGAAAAGAAAAAACACTGGATACTAGTCAAAAGCAATCTTCAAACTACATTAGAAATATTTAATAAAAAGATGTACCATGTTGGTACATCTTTCTTCTCTTGTGAGTTTCCAAATTCATAGGAGACACCAAATCTACACTACTTATTTGAATGGAATAAGAAAATCAGAGAAAGACTGGGGAGTAAACAGCCCTACAGGCCAGAGTACATGCATATGAGGCAAGGAAAGAGAAAGACAGACAGAGTGAGAGAGAGAGAGAGAGAGAGAGAGAGAGAGAGAGAGAGAGAGAGAGAGAGAGAGAGAGAGAGAGAGAGAGAGAGAGAGAGAGAGAGAGAGGAGAGAGAGAGAGAAAAATGAGGGCATAAGAAATCACACATACGTACACATGCACAAAAAAAAACAGAAAACAAAGGAGGGAATGAGGGAGTCAGGAAAAGGGATAGGGAGAGAGAGAAGAGGAGGAGGAAGGCACAACACTGATTTCTTCTATACCTCATAAGAACCACTGGAAAGCAGAATGGGGTAAGCAGACAGGTATTTGCCATTTTCTGACTACTAATAAAGACATATGTATCAATTACTAGTCATGCAATAGAATAGACAGATGTTCTCTACTTGAAAGCTAACTATAAAGCCATCACAGATAAAATGAAATTGTGCATTCCTGAACAGGCACTGGTCGCTCATGCCTCTAATCCTCACTACTCAGGAGGCTGAGACCTAGAGGATCAAGGTTTGATGTCACTCTAGGCAGCAAATTCTACAGGTCTTCATCTTCAATTAAACAGCATTAAGTGGGGTTCGAAGTGTTGCTTAAGTGGTAATGCTCCACCCATAAGTTGAACCCAAGTTACAAGTCCTTGAATTTAAAAAACAGTGCATTCCTCATCATCTTAAAATCACTCTGCCATACCTCAAATTCTAGGTTGATAACTACAACTATTGAAAATATAATTTGTCTAATTTTAGACACACAGGAAGAAAACCTCACTAAAGAAAGCAAAACCAGGCTCTGCTTGTTTATAACACTGTCAAATGACTTGCTTAGTTTGGGATGTTGACCCAGCTTTTCAGGTTCATGTTTCATTGAGATGGCAAAGTCATCAGCTTGTCTGAGTCCAGGAATGGAATGTCAGATCTGAGGGACAGATCTGATACTAAGTGGGTGGCTGAATGGGTCATTGGGCTTAGGAGACTGATGAGCTTTTTGAAAGTGAATTGTCAGAATTACATAAGGATCAGCAAACCTTTAAAGAGGAAAATAAGTTATGTCTGAGTAGAATTATGGCAAAAGAACAGCTTCATGCTCTTTGTAAACACAATCTCGTCTATGTGAGGCTCTGTCCTAAGGCTTCCACTGAAGGCCATGTAGGTAAGTCCATTTCAGTCAGGAGAATAATTCTCACCAAATGTCTGCCGTGTCTTTCTATACCTCTTGACATTAATCTTATTCCATTAATTCCATAGGGAGGAAAATGAAATAAGCAACTGAAGCTTCATGCTGTTGTTTTTTGGGGGATTTTTAAATTCATAGAACTTTCAGATCACATATGCTTTCCCAAAATGTCCTAAAAGCAGCAATTTTATTTGTGGGGAAGGAAAAATAAAAGGCAAATCTTTTATCTGCCCTTGGAGTTTTCACAACATAGACTCTCATGCATTTTTTTTCTCTCTTTCCCCAGGTGATAGATTATCAGGAGTCTGGTAAAATTTTAGGGCATTTAAATATTCTATTTATGAGAGTTATAATAACGACATTTGCAAGTTAAGGAGGAAACTGCACATAGATGCAATGTGCATGGTACACCGTGAGTATCTTTTGTGACCTGAAATGGTCCCTGTCAATCCATCAGACTGGATTCCTGGTGCTGGCTGAGTGGGGGAAAAGGTAATGATGACAAGTCGTGCTGGCTTTAAGTGGGACATGGAGATATGCATCACCATCTTTAGTCTCAATCATCAGGGACAATCTCAACAAAGAAAAGCTAAAGGCCCTCCTTTGAGCAAGTGATAACCACAAAGAGCAGAAAAACATACATTTGAAGTTGCATTTATATTTCTAAGTTCTTTAATCAGAAAAGCTAAGAAAATATTATTATGAGAACAACCTTCTAAATCTGTCTACATTTACTTCTGTCTAAACTTTCTTTTGCAAAGGTCTGTGAGTAAAATTTTAATTTGGGGCTAGAGATATGGCTCAAATAGTAGGGCACCTACCTAGTCTCTGAAAAACTCTGATTTCAAACCCTAGTCCTGTTTCCTCAAAGTCATAATTTTTAGTTTAAAGATGGGGAAATTATGTTGCAACCTTCCTTTCGTTCTTGCCTTTCAATGATTTGTTAATTACTACTTCATTTTGAAATAAATTGTAATAAAATGAATGCATTAATTGGGAATATATACACTCATATGGGGACTACAGGTACACAAAACATTAAATCAAGAAGTTGTCAAAAATATCCGAAATGATTTTTTTAAATGTCTGAGAAAGACAGAAAATGACCAAGTAGTATATAAAATTCTCCCCATGATTTAAACTCTTTTTCTGCATTACACTGGAAAAGTAGTTTCTGGGCAAAGGACAAGATTTGAGTAAACCAAGGAGCATATGCTATCTTATTAGCTTGCAGCTAATGACAATGAATATCAAAACCAGGCCTAGGACCCTAACCCAGATCTATTGGTGTTCAATTTATCCCCAGAGTGTCACAAGTATCTGCAGCCTGTCACAAGCTATCTGCAGCCTGCCAAATTGGGAACAGGAGAGTGTAGTGTATCACTTCACCAAAGTAGATGCTTCCATGGCCTTTGGAGAATGACTACAGGAAGATGGGAATGGTGTGTATGTGTGTGTGTGTGTGTGTGTGTGTGTGTGTGTGTGTGTGTGTGCATGTGTCTGTGTGTGTGTGTGTCTGTGTGTGTGTGTGTGTGTCTGTGTGAGTGTGTGTGTGTGTGTGTGTGTGTGTGTGTGTGTGTGTGTCTGTGTGTGTGTATCTTGCTCAGGGTAGTAAGGGAGGAAGTAGATTATATCATGTAGTTTTTTTCTTTATTTTATTCCTTAAATCTCCATGTCAGTTTTTTCAGACTTGATAAAACAAAGAAAACAATTACTAGCAAAGTCCAATAGCCTTTCTGAGATTGTGCAGGAGTCATGCTCAGATCTGACTGTTGCCAAGACTTATTGTATTTTGATTAGAAAATATGTAGAAAATTGGAGGAGTACAAATAAAAAGTACAATTAGAATGATCTTTTTCCGTACTGAGGACTGAACTTACAGCCTCATGTTTGCTAGGCAAGCTCTCTGCTAATTGACTCATTGAGCCATGCTTTCATCTCTTTATTATTTTACTTATCATATCTTATGTTTATTTACTGGTATTTCATTTATTATTTTTATCTTGAGTGAACATCTCTAACTGTGACTAGACCAATGACCCTACTGCCTCTACCTTCCAAGCAGCTAGGATTACAAATGTGTGCAACCACATCCAGTTCAAAGTGTTGTTTTTTTTTAATCCGTTATTTCCCACAAGCAAGGGCAACCTTTCCTCTGCTAAGGGCAATTTGGATATTAATACCATCATTATAGGCTATGAAAAATGATCACCAAGACAGAGGGGTTACAAGGAGTCAACAAAAGAATCCACACTGTCCCATTACCTATCAAAGGATCCTGCTTGTCTTGTATGGTTCCTGGAGTGGATAGTCTCCACAGGAAGAGAGAATTCCAGGTAAAAACCTTCCAGGTTATTTCCAAGAAACTACCACCCCCCTCAACTAGTCAGATTCTCCTTTACTGTCATTTGCAAAATTAAAGCAAAAGCATTTCTTCAGTCCCTTACAGTGTTAAAAAAAAATAGGATTCTAATGGTTTTTATACCTGGAGTGATTTTTCTTTCACTTTTTAGTTCTCTTAGTAGAAAGGAAAAAGTATCCACACAGAATGATAGGTAGATTCCCATGAACAGTTGAATGCCCTCCTGCACAGGATTAACAATAAACCAGAAAAATGTAGGTGACATAAAAACCATCCTTTCTTCATTTCCTACACAGACCAGGGTCAGTACCCAGAAAAATGACTCCATCATTTGCTCCTGGCTATGTGTAGGATGTTTATAACTGTATATGTAGAAGAGAAAACTGACTTGAGAAAGTTACAATATTTGGGGGCATTAAAACTAGATTTGGAGTATATAAAATTGTTGAGCAACTCTTGAACTTTAAAGACTTTCTGGTGCAGATGCAAGCAGGGAACAGATTGATACTAAGACAGAAGCAGTGGTTATCAGTCACCTCTGCTTTTGATGTTAGTCCCTCTAATAGGCAGCAGGTTTTTCCCCCCTCCATCCTCCTGACTGCTGCACTGACAGAAAGATTAGAAAGTTATATAATTGCATTAGGATAACAAGGCAGTTCAGGGAGAGGCTGATACCCTGGAAGTATTTTTAGAATGATTTGGAGAAGCTGCCACTGCCATTAGGTTGAAAGCTGTCTTTATTTGTCAGGAGGGACTGAAAGGAAGTCTATCACCTCCCTTTCAGATTAGTGGAGACTTGAAAGATGAGGAAAAAATTGCATACACACACACACACACACACACACACACACACATATATATATATATATATATATATATATATATATATATATATATGACAATCAAGCATTTGGAAAATAAAGAGATCACTAACACCTTTTAAAAGGACTCGTGGGTTCCTTTTGATTTTGTAGTTTTTTAGTAAAGGATGGGTTTTGTTTCACACCTAAACCTAATTCCTTTACCTCCAAATATACCCACTATCCCTGCTTCAGTAATTTTTCTCTACCTTTACATCACACACACACACACACACACACACACACACACACACACACACATACACACACATATACAACTAACTTCTTAACTTCTCATTTCTGTGATATTGAATTCTATCAACTGTAAAATTGGAACATAATACCATCTCACCCAGATTATCATAAGATTTTGAACAAGCTGATACTCCTCAATTCCAACTCTTCCATAAAATAGAAATAGAGGAATCACAACCATCTTCATTCCATGAAACCATCATTACACTTACCCCAAAACTAAACAGAGACTCAACAAAAAATAAAGAGAGATAGAACTATAGACCTATCTCTTTGATAAAGCTAGATATAAAATGACTTTGTAAAATATTACCATCTGAATCCAACAAGTAATTTTTAAAGTCATACACTACGATCAAGCAGGATTTATCCCAGGGATGCAAGGCTGGTTCAATATACAGGAATCAATGAAGGTAATACAACATTATTGGAACTAAAGACAAAAATCACATGATCCTATCATGTAGAAAAGGGACAAGATCCAACATCCTTTCATGATCTAAGCTCCAGCAAAGCGAGGAATACACAGACCATTCCTCAACATAATAAAAGCTATTTGCCAAAGCAAGAAGAGCCTGGAATGACGTATGCCATGCCCTAAAAACAAACAACTATCAACCAAGAATACTGTACCCAGCTAAACTCTCCTTCATAACTGAAGTCCAAATAAAAACCTTCCATAGCAAAGAAAAATTGAAACAATACATCTCCACCAAACCAGCCCTGCAAAAGATTCTTAAAGATGTCCTATACATAGAAAACCAACAAGAACGCAACAAAGGCCAAGAAACTGCACCCAAACTGAGAATCCAAGAACCTTAGGAAGAACTCAGTTTTCACAGCCCCCAAGAAGGTGGATAACATGGCAGGAACTCCCAAATACCTCTCAGTCCTATCTCTTAACGTTAACGGACTGAACTCTCCAATTAAGCGACATAGACTGTCTAGTTGGATTAAAAAACAAGACCCTTCTATCTGCTGCCTGCAGGAGTCACATCTTGCCCGTAAAAACAAACACATTTTCAAGGTTAAAGGCTGGAACAAAATCTACCAAGCAAACGGCCCTCATAAACAGGCGGGAGTTGCAATCCTAATATCAGATAAAATAGACTTCAAATTAAAATTCGTGAGAAGAGATAAAGAAGGTCGCTACATACTAATTAAAGGATCTCTCCTTCAGGAGGATATTACAATTCTAAATATCTATTCACCAAACAATGGAGCACTCAAATTTATCAAAGAAACACTACTTTCCCTCAAATCCCATATAGATCCAAAGACATTAATTGTTGGGGATTTTAACACACCACTCTCCCCACTAGATAGATCAACTCGGCAAAAACTCAACAGAGAAACCGCAGATCTAAACAGCTGCATAGATCAACTAGACTTAACAGATATTTACCGAACATTTCACCCAGCAGCATCAGAATACATGTTCTTCTCAGCAGCACATGGAACGTTTTCTAAAATAGACCACATTTTAGGCCACAAAGCAAACTTGTCTAAATTCAGAAACATTGAAGTTATACCTTGCATTCTCTCTGACCACAAGGGAATAAAATTAGAACTCAACACCAAAAGCCACCAAAGAAAGTCCGGTATCACATGGAGGCTGAACAACACACTGCTGAATCATGAGTGGGTCATGGAAGAGATTAGGAAGGAAATTCAAATGTTCATGCTATTCAACAAAAATGAACACACAAATTACCAGCTCCTCTGGGACACAGCAAAGGCAGTACTCAGAGGCAAGTTTATAGCTCTGAGCTCCTACATCAACAAATTGGAGAGATCTGAAACTAACAATTTAATGACACATCTAAACCTCCTTGAAAAAGAGCAGCAAGATAAACCCCAATCCAATAAACGGAAAGAAATAATCAAAATTAAATCAGAATTAAATGAATTAGAATCCAAAAAACCTATAGAAAGAATCAACAAAACAAAGAGTTGGTTCTTCGAAAAACTTAACAAAATTGACAGACCCTTAGCAAACCTTATCAGAAAAAGGAGAGAACACACCCAAATTAATAAACTCAGAGATGAGAATGGAAACATCACTACGGAAACAACCAAGATTTCGAACATTATAAGGGAATACTTCTCAAAACTTTATGCTAATAAGTTTGAGAACTTGACAGAAATGGACCTCTTCCTAGCAAATATTGACATGCCAAAACTAAACCAAGATGAGTCAAACCAGCTTAATAGGCCCATATCAAGCATTGAAATAGAAACGGCAATAAGAGACCTCCCAGCTAAGAAAAGTCCAGGACCAGATGGTTTTACAGCGGAATTTTACAAGGCCTTCAAAGCAGAGCTCACACCAATACTCCTCCAACTCTTCAATGAAATTGAAAGAGAAAGCTCACTACCAAACACATTCTATGAAGACATCATAACCCTCATGCCAAAACCAGGCAGGGACTCATCAAAGAAAGAGAACTATAGACCCATTTCTTTGATGAACATTGATGCAAAACTTCTCAACAAAATTTTGGCCAATCGACTTCAACAATTCATCCAAAAAATCATACACCATGATCAAACAGGATTCATTTCAGGGATGCAAAGCTGATTCAATATACGCAAATCAATTAATATTATTCATCACATCAACAGGAGCAAGAATAAGAACCACATGGTTATCTCAATAGATGCAGAAAAAGCATTTGACAAGATCCAACACCCCTTTATGATGAAGGTTCTGGAAAAATTAGGAATCCATGGAATATTCCTCAATACAATAAAGGCTGTAAATGACAAACCTACAGCCAGCATTATACTCAATG
This sequence comes from Dipodomys merriami, assembly GCF_024711535.1. Taxonomy (NCBI): domain Eukaryota; kingdom Metazoa; phylum Chordata; class Mammalia; order Rodentia; family Heteromyidae; genus Dipodomys; species Dipodomys merriami. The sequence goes on along the minus strand of NW_027205715.1, from coordinate 5,896,010 downwards.
GTGAAAAACTAAAGCCATTTCCTCTTAACTCAGGAACAAGACAAGGATGCCCACTCTCTCCACTTCTCTTCAATCTAGTATTAGAATGCCTAGCTACAGCAATAAGACAAGATGCAGACATAAAGGGGATCCAAATAGGGAAAGAAGAAATAAAACTCTCCCTCTTTGCAGATGACATGATCTTGTATTTAAAGAATCCCATAGACTCCACTCCCAAATTACTCAAGCTGATTCAAAACTTTGGCAAAGTAGCAGGTTATAAAATTAACCCCCAAAAATCAATGGCTTTTCTATATGCCAACAATGAGAAAAGTGTGGCTGAAATTAGGAAAGCAACTCCATTTGTAATAGCCCCACAAAAAATAAAATACCTAGGAATTAACTTAACTAAAGAAGTGAAGGACCTCTATGATGAAAACTTTAAAATCTTGAAAAAGGAAATCAACACAGAACTTAAAAAATGGCAAAACCTCCCATGCTCCTGGATTGGCAAGATTAGCATCGTGAAAATGGCAATACTTCCCAAGGCTATCTACAAATTCAACGCAATACCTATCAACATTCCACCCTCATTCTTCAAGGAAATAGAAGAGGCAATCCAAAAATTCATATGGAACAATAAAAGACCCCGAATAGCAAAAACGCTCCTCAACGGAAAGAACACTGCTGGAGGAATATCAATACCAAATTTCAAACTCTACTATAAAGCCATAGTAATCAAAACAGCTTGGTATTGGCATAAGAACAGACCTCAGGACCAATGGAATAGAATTGAAAACCCAGAAATGAACCTACAGACCTATAGCTATCTAATCCTTGATAAGGAAGCTAAAACAATAGAATGGAAGAAAGACAGCCTCTTCAGTAAATGGTGCTGGCAAAATTGGTTAACTACATGTAGAAAACTAAAGCTAGATTCTTATATATCACCCTGCACCAGAATCAACTCCAAATGGATCAAAGACCTTGAACTCAAAGCAGACACTCTGAAAACATTACAGGATGGAATAGGAGAAACCCTAGGTCTCCTTGGCTCAGGCCGAAATTTTCTGAATAGAGACCCGGAAGCACAACAAATCAAAGAAAGGTTGGACAAATGGGATTGCATAAGATTGCAGAGCTTCTGCAGGGCAAATGACATAGCTGGCAAGATCAATAGAAAGCCCACCGATTGGGAGAAGATCTTTACTAGCCATACAACGGACAAGGGTCTCATATCTAAAATATACTTGGAACTCAAAAAATTAAACCACCCAACAACAAATCCTCAAAGAAACAACTGCCCAATAAATAAGTGGGCGAAAGACTTAAAGAGAAACTTCTCTGAAGAAGAAAGAAGGATGGCCAATAGACACATGAAGAAATGTTCAACATCCCTAGCCATAAAAGAAATGCAAATCAAAACAACATTGAGATATCACCTTACTCCAGTTAGAACAGCAAAAATCAAGAACTCTAACAACAACAGATGCTGGAGGGGATGTGGACAGAAAGGAACCTTGCTTCATTGTTGGTGGGAATGTAAACTTGTTCGACCACTTTGGAAAGCAGTATGGAGGTTCCTCAAAAGACTTCACATAGATCTCCCCTATGATCCAGCAATCCCACTTTTGGGCATTTACCCAAATGTTTACAAACAAGACCACACCAAAGCTACCACCACAACTATGTTTATTGCAGCATTATTTACCATAGCTAAGATATGGAACCAACCCAGATGCCCCTCAGTAGATGAATGGATTAAGAAAATGTGGTATATATACACAATGGAATTCTATGCCTCCATCAGAAAGAATGACATTTCCCCATTTGTTAGGAAATGGAAAGGTTTGGAAAAAATTATATTAAGTGAAGTAAGCCAGGCCCAAAGAAGCATAGGTCCCATGGTTCCCCTAATTTGCAATATATAGTATAGGTATGAGTCAAGCGGAAAAGGTCAGATAATGTGATGTTAGGAAAATGAACCCTTAAATATGTATTTTAATGTTTTCATTTCTTTCATGCATGTGTTTCTAACGCATTTATAAGATTATTTCTTTGTTGCTTTGTATGTCCCTCCCCCACAGTGTAACCCCCGCTTTCACTATATTTGATGTCAGTATAACATGTGGAGGAGATGTGGACAAACAAGTCGTTTAAGGATTCAGGTGGACCTGTTGCAACAATGAGAAGTACAAAATGTCATGTCAAAACCAGCTTTACAATGTCGGTGTGTGGGGGGGGAGGGGGGTATAATTGGGTGGGGGGAGGGGGGAGGCGGGGAAGGGAGGTGAAGGGTAAACAAAGGAGGAGGCTGCAATGCTTGGTAAGAAATGTATGCATTATCCAGACCATGTAATTGTAGCCCCTCTGTACAGTATGTTCTCAAATAAAATAAAATTAAATTAAAAAAAAATAAAAGCTATTTGCCAACATCATACTAAATGGAGTGAAAAAGTAAACCATTTCCTCTTAAATCAGGAACAAGATAAAGATGTCTACTTTCTCTACTCCTTTTCAGTATAGTACTAGAATTCCCAGCCAGAGTTATAAGGCAAGAGAAAGACTTTATAAAGGGGATCCAAATAGGGAAGGAAGAAATAAAATCATCCCTGTTTGAAGATGACATATATTTAAAGGATGCTAGAGACTTTACCTCCAAGTTCCTAGTCTGTTTAACTGGCAAAGTAGCAGAGTGTAAAATGAATCCACAAAAATCTTTACATGAACAAGGAGAAGACTGAAGGTGTACTATGATAATTCATCGAAGGTGTAGCCTGACTAGTTCATGACTTTCTTGAAGGCAGAATCTTCCTCTGATTTAAAGTTGCATGGTTACTTACCCAAACCATGATCTATAAATAGTTCTCCATGCTCATTAAAAAGAAGGAGGAGGAAGAGGAGAAGGAGGAAGAGGAGAGGAAGAAGGAGGAGGAGGAGCAGAAGGAGGAGAAGGAAGGAAGGAAGGAAGGAAGAAAGGAAAAGAGAGAGAGAGAAAGAAAGAAACAGAGAAAGAAAGAAGAAAGAAAGAGAGAGAGAAAGAAAGAAAAAGAAAGAAAGAAAGAGAGAAATGGAGTGAGAGAGAGAGGGAGGGGGAGAATTCTTTAAAAAGCCAGGTGCTGGTGGCTCACTCCTATAATTCTAGTTACTCAGGAGGCTGAGATCTGAGACCACAATTCAAAGCCAATCTGGGCAGTATAATCCAGGAGATTCTAACTCCCAATTAACTATCAAAAGGCCAGAAGTGGAGTTTGACTCAAATGTGCTTTGAGCAAGAAAGCTCAGCAGCAGCAGCAAGAGCAGCGATAGCAGCAGTAGCAACCACAGCAGCAGCAACATGAATGGGAGAGAAGAGATGTGACAGGAAATAATGAGAAACAAGGCAAAAAGGAGTTCGAGAGAGAGAAAGAAAGGAAGGATAGGATCAAAGTCTTGTTTCCTCTAGTTTCTTCCCAGGGCCCAATAAAGGCAGAGTTTGTGCTGCTTCTGACAGCAGGGTGTTTGGCTCTGCATCAGGCATAATATACTCACTTTCCTGCATTGACAAAAGAAAATGGAGCCGGCTACATGTCTCACTTTCAATTTCTTTTCCACTAGACTAACGATCCCATTAGTTCTATTTTTTACTAGAAAGTCACACAGCTGTTTCACACCAACCTCCAGTGATTTTTATTCTCTTGTACTCAGTGTCTCTCTTGCTGGGGTCATGTTGCTGCTATGAGGTTCTGTTGGCAAATGGAGAAGAGAACCAGACACCAAGTAGAATCTGTGTCTTGGCCACACAAGTGCATGTATTTCTGGTTAAGCATCATTTTTAAGCATAGGTAGACTTTCAACACAAAACGCAGAAATGCAAGGAGGTCAAAATGTTTATGCAACAGAAAGTTGAATTTATTAGTTGACATACAGAAGACTGGAAGTTTGATAGTAGGAGGATCCCATGTGGGCTACTCATTGCATTTTAACCTTTATAAATCACAAGCTCACTTATTTAACTCTAGGATACCTTTGTTTTTCTACCATGGTGGTTCACACAAACTAGCTTCTCGCTGAGTACTTGCCTTAAAAAATCACCTTCTCATTGAGTGAATGCCTTAAAAACTCATTTCTAGTATGAATGGGTTGGTATAGCAAATAGAAAACATAATTGTCACTGTGGTTTAAAGCTCAAAAGCATTTAAAGAGGTAGGAAAGATAAAACTTACATAAACACCAGTTGTTAACTATTATATCTAGCTTTGAGAAAAAGTAATAGTATAAATATCATAAAGGTAATCTTTCAGCCCTGAATCCCAGAAATTACACTAAAATGGAATTGGAAGATAGGAATTCCAATGTTTTTTCCCTAAATGACAAAATTGAATGTTAGCCATGGGAAATATCTAATCTCAAAGCATACAATTGAATTTTATGAGGAATGGCTAGTTCGAGTCAATGTAAGTTTTTATTCAACTGATTTTCTTTCTTTTTTTTTGGGGGGGGTCCGGTCGTGGGGCCTGAACTCTGGGCCTGGGTGCTATCCCTCAGCTCTTCAGCTCAAGGCTAGTGCTCTACCACTTGAGCCACAGCGCCACTTCCGGTTTTTTTCTTTTTGCTTATGTGGTGCTGAGGAATTGAACCCAGGGCCTCAGGCATGCAAGGCAAATGCCCTACCACTGAGCCACCTTTCCAGCCCCTTCTTTTATTTTTTTTAGGAACAGGATAGTTTCTTATCCTGGCTGCATTTTCTTTATATCAAAGGATATAACTAGAATATTAATCATTTATCTTCTTTTGGGATAAGGGAAGGCTTTTGAAGCTTGAGTTAAGGTCTAGAGGCATATAAGAACACATCCATGCCATTTCTAAAAGGTTCTCCTGTTCCAGCTTCTCTTCTCTCATAGATCTGTTCAGTCTAAGTTTTCTTAACACAGTATCTGACAAGGCCTTCCGCTGGTGAAGGGACTGTGAGATCCTATAAATACCTTAACATTAGATTTCCAATATAAATTAGAAGAAGAGACTAGTAAGACAAACACCAACTCAGAATTTCAGCCTAACACCTCTAAGGTTCAGGTAGCTATCCTCTGATGCCACTCTGTTTTAATAAGACATAAAGCAAATTACTTTGATATTTGATATTATGAGCATTGTAGTGATACGACTAGTTACCACAGAATTAGGTCAACATTTCTCATAAACCAGAGGTATAACATGTCATGGGAACAAAGCTCAGGGGTGACAGAATTAAGCATGCAAATGGGTTGGTTTTATTTGTTGTTGATATTTAGTCTGATTTGTTTTGATGCCTATGTGTGATTCTGATTCTCTTCATTTACCTCTTAATGAAAGTTGACTGGCATGCCAACTGTCTTCTGAGCCTACCTATTGATTAGGAATGTTGATGGATCTCTGTAACTCAGGGACTTCAACAAGACTAGAAAAAGTAAGACGAATGGAACAAAAATCATTATATATCAGCTTAATAAGTCACCGAGGTTCCTAAGAAATGTTTAAGGCATCTAGTGGGCAGATGAGGGATGGATTATACCGAGTGCTGTCATAAGCAACAGAAATAAGTCACATAGTTGGAGTATCATCCAGGTAGAATGTAGGGAAGAACTGGGTGAGGGAAGGAGTGTTATGCTGGAGAACTAGTTGGAATATATGTGTTGAGAAAGGTACTTCCATCTAACTTAATGATCAATGATTAAAACACATGGCTGTCATGTAATAATTTCTTTACTAGATTTTGGCTGATAGCGTATCCTTTGTGTTTCTTCTTTTTGCATTTCTGATATTTCATAGATTTTTTTTTCTCAAAAGACCTTCTCTGTGGTCTTTAGTGTAGAACTGCATAGACTACAGAGATGACGCACTACAGAGCAAAAAGAAGCAGGTGTGTGGGGCATGGAAGAGAGCATACAGCAGTATGGAGAAGCCAAACATGATCAGGAGCGCAAGTAATTTCAAAACAAAACGAAAGAGAAGGTCTTCTTCAAGTTAAAAAATTGCTACAAATACAGAATAATGGATTATTTGCTCAGAGGAATACATAATTATTCTTATCCTCATCAAAATGACCCCTGTCTAAGAAGCTTACTCCCTAATTCAGGCGGCAGAAGCAACCCAGCAAATCCACACAGGAGCTATATCTAAATGACAGGCATCTGATCCTGAAGTTTAAGTGTAGTTATTATGCAAAAATGACCTTTATGCTTGCAAATATGGTAATTCTATATAAATGGCACTTGTATCCAGATTTAGTTATAAGTAAATATTTTCTAATAGAAACCCGAGCTCAAAATCAGACTCAGATATCCTTTCTATATTATGTGATCTATTACTCCTTCCGAAGAAATTCTGTATTTTGGAAAGTTTCTTTTCCATGTCTTCAAGCAAAAGGTATAGCCTCATTGAAGACAGATTCAACCCTGCAACAAAACTCTGCAAGCTGCTTCTGCTGCTGCCCCCTGAAATTGTTTCAGAGACATCTGAAGCCAATTGTAGTTTTCTTACTTATTTTCAGTAAGAAAATAAGGTTTGAATCCTCAAAAATCAATTTTGAAAGAACCTCTCTAGGCATGCATTAATTCATACAATATACATCATACGTATTAGTGACTTACTAGGTGCAATATCTATAGCTTTAAGATGCATTGTGCATGTTTAAATCACGTTAAATACATCTATCCTCTCAAACATATATTTAATTGTATTGACGCTCCAAAATTCCCTTTGTTCTTTTGAAAAACATACAGTACATTATTGTAGGTTAACTTGCAGTTACCCTACTGTGCATTCCAGAACTGGTTCCTCTTGTCTACCTGCAACTTAATAGTAATTAACCAATCTTTTTTTCATTTCTTTTCCCCCCACTTCCACACAGCTGTGTTTACTAACCAATTTCATTCAAGACTTTTCTCCAATCAACTTTTTAAGAGAACATCTTGAAAATAACTGATAGAAAGCAGCATTCATCATTCTTGCTTGACCTATGTCACTGTTATCATCTCCAATTTCTTCCAGGCTGTCATAAAGGATAGAATTTCATTTTTTAGCCTTGTCTAAGTTTATTTATTTTATTTTATTTTTGCTCATCAATGGATTGGTACTTAGGTTATTCCCTTTTAAGTTATTTTCTTTCCTTGGCTCATGTAACAAATATAGAAGCCCAGGTGACTCACATTCTGGCTTCATTTCCATGAATGATATATCCAGTAGTGGAATATCTGGCGTACATGCTAATTTGACTTTAATATATTAAGTAATCTCCATACTGCCTGCCGCAAAAGTTGTACTAGTTTTCTTTCCTACTAACAGTGTGTGCAAGGATCCTTTTCTTTCACCTCCTTTCCAAAACTTATCATTTGCCTTTTTGAGCACAGTCATCTTACAGTGGAGAGAGGTGACAGTTTCATTTTTATTTTCCCTGTTGTTAGCAGTGCTGAATTTTTTTTTTCTTGGTCGTGGGGCTTGAACTCTAGGCCTGGGAGCTGTCCCTCAGCTCTTCAGCTCAAGGCGAGCGCTCTACCACTTGAGCCACAGCGCCACTTTTGGCTTTTTCTGCTTAAGTAGTGCTGAGGAATGGAACCAGGGCCTCATGCATGCAAGGCAAGCACTCTACCACTGAGCCACCTTCCCAGACCCTGAACATTCTTTTTTAAATATAACTATTGAGCATCTCCCTTATGTTTCCTTTTAGTGTTTTCCGGTTTTGTTGCTGGCTTGGTGTTCATAAATTCTTTTATTTACTTATTTTTGTTTGTTTATCGTGGACGGTTTGTATTTCTATTTTTATTGTGAAATCACAGAGAAGCCTGGCCTCCTGGTTTTCAAACCTGACAGGCAGCCATGCTAGAAGCTGAGTTCTATAGCAGCTATGGGCTTGCTGCTCTGTATCTAGCCCCATATACTCTGGCAATGAAAACTGTTCCTTGCCAGGGATGATAGTGATTCTAATCACCGCCCTCTTGGCGGCCTGAGCTCCGTTCTCAGCAGGATCACTTCAAACTCTCTCTCTCCCCTTTCTCTAGAGGGCATCTACCACCCAGATACCCAGGCACCCATGTGGCACAGCTTCCAAGTGCTGAGGTTGAGAACTAATCTCTAGTGAACTGGTGAAGTGAGAACTGATGTATTTATCCTTTCAGCTCTGTGTTCAACACTATCATGCTGGTGGGCTAGAATTATCCACAACAAAAATATGTATGCCACAAAAACGTTTACAAATGGTAAGCGATCATCCTTTCCCAAGAATCAGTTGATACTCATTTGCAGCGCAGCACCAGAGTTGGTCTAAAACTTTTGCCCCTAACTTTACCTACTGTGGAAATACAGAAATCCCAAGTGACAAAGGAACTATTTTTCAAATGGTAGATTTAAATGATCAAACTATATGATCTGTCTTAACCTCTTCTGGCATCTGAGCAATTCAACTAGAGAGCTGGATAATCACAATTAGAAGCTAAAGTAGAGACTAATGAAACTGTGAATGAAATGATTAGAATGTTCATTCTACAATTGTTTGGCTTATACTCCTTAGATATAAGAAAATGGGCTTCAGTGGCCTTCTAGATAGGGAAGTAGATATTCCCTACAATTGCTAGGTTCATGATAGAAGCCCCAATGATAAAAGTGAAGCATACAACTTGATTTCAGCTACATTTTATGTGACAAGGGTTACTTACCCAGAAATACTGAAACAAGAAATAATAAATAGCTATAGTTTCATTTCAAGTTTAGTAAACCATCATGGAGATTTATTGTTGAATTAAAAATGTACTATCCAGCTAGGCACCAGTGGCTCATGCCTGTAACCCTAGCTACTTAGGATGCTGAGATCTGAGGATTGCTGTTCAAAGCCAACCCTGGGCAGGAAAGTCTGTGAGACTCTTATCTCCATTAAACCACCAGAAAACCGGAAGTAGCTCTGTGGCTCAAGTGGTAGAGCGCTAGCTTTTGAGCTGAAGAGCTGAGGGACAGCACCCAGGCCCAGAGTTCAAGTCCCATGGCCAACCAAAAAAACATAAAAAAAGTAGGATCCAATTGTAATAACATACCAAAGTCTGTTGCTCTATTCTTCTCTTAGTCTCTGTGTTATGGGGTGGGCAACCTCTGAAATTAGAGGGTCTTAGGACCTACTATGGAGGAAGCTTAGAAAATCGTGCATAGACTTTCTATCTTGCTTCAAGAAAAAAAAGAGAACATAAGTGAGTGCAACCATCTTGCCTTTGTTGTTTTCTTCCATGTCAAGGTGTTATAAAAGGATACTCTGCCCTGAGCCCCAATCAGTATAAATGAGAACTAATATATGGGCTAGAATATTCTTCCTAAGAAAAACAAAATGTTCCTTGATTAAGTTTGAGTGGATATTTAAGTTTGGTTCTGTTTGTACATCACCCAAAATGTAGCATTCTGAAAAAAAAAAAAGAAACTCGTCTAAAAGTGTTAAAATTTCATTTCAAATCAAGAAGCTGATTCACTTCCTAAAAATGCCATCCAATGTCAGAGAGGGTCATTTTATTTTGGGGGGTACATATTTCAGAGCAGCGTGACATTTTCTTAAATTCTTGTTTTATGTTATAAAATATTGCACTAAAATAGAAGTTAAGGTTAACACACTTTAGAATCTATTTTTTCCAGAAGAAATATATCTCAATTTTGGCCTTTTACGAAAAAAAAAAAAACAAACAAAAGCCCCCAGAGTATACACATAACATCATCTAATAAAGTTAATTTAAATTCATCCTCTCCTCCTTTCAAGAGGGGGATTTAAGGTAGAAGGAAATGTAACAAAATTTTCTCTAATTATTACAGAGTGAATATCTAATATTCTTTTGAAAATGAGGGAGGATAAGGGTGAAATAGAAAATGTTTTTGAATGCCATTGTAGCCTAACAGGAAAACTCTGGCTTTGACCAGGGAGTGCACACGGGTTCCCTGCTGAGAAGAGTCTCTTTTGATGAGTACGACCACCGAGATACATGTACGCTATCTTTGCTCTGTGCTACTGGAAGTCTCCCCAGGTTAGCACGTAGGAATTATTTTCACTGCTGACTTCGGACTTTGGAATAGGTAGGTGAGTGGCTGTAAGTTATTAGCAGCATCTTCTTTAGGAAACACCTTTGCTGTTCATTTTCTCACACTGTATTAGAAGGACAATATTGGAGAGCTCCTGGAATAATTTTATTACTATCTAAATCCTGTCTTTCAGTTAACTGCAATCTTTCCGAGCCATCTTTTTTTTTTCCTTTTAATCCTCTGTAACACAGTTGTAAAAACTTGATTCTTTAAAGTGTCATGTATTCTTGCCCTTTGTATCTACAAGAAGGTGAAAAATGAACTGGTTGCTAGTAGCTCACACCTGTAATTCTAGCTACTGAGGAGACTGAGATCTGAAGATTGAAGTTTGAAGCTAGCCCAGGCAGAAAAGTCAGTGAGATTTTTATCACCAATTAACCACCAAAATTCTTCAAGTAGAGTTATGCATCAAATCTTAAGCAAAATGAGAGTGCAAAGCCCTAGTACCAGCACACATAGGAAGGAAGGAAGGAAGGAAGGAAGGAAGGAAGGAAGGGAAGGAGAGAAGGAGGAAGGAAGGGAAGGAGAGAAGGAGGGAAGGAGGGAGGGAGGGAAAGTGGGAAGGAAGGAGGAAAGGTGAGAAGGAGGGAGGGATGGAAGGAAGGAAGGAAGGAAGGAGAGAGGAAAAGAGGGAGGAAGGGAGAGAGGGAGGGAGGGAAGGAAGGAATGAAATAAAAATGAAAAGAAAGAACTGAAATTTGGAGGGATATATGAATTTACAGCAGTATAAAAATTAAATAATTTCATGTTCCCCTATTTTTCCTACTGATAATATTGCTGAAATATTTAACAATATATGATATGAAAAATTTATACACATGATTTCCCATTTAGGTACACTGATTAGTACCTTAAACTAGGTCCAATGTCTTAACATTTCCTTTACTTTCAATAGGTTACAAGCTAGAAAACAATCTTTCAACACAGAAGCTTTAGGATGATATTCAAGAAGAAAAATATGATACATAGATTATAAAGAGTCATACTATCTGTATGTAAACATTCACATACTCATAACATCAGATGGTCTCCACTCATCTTACAAAATGGAGCCCCAAAATATCCTTTAAGTTGTTTCTTCATCATTGGTCCCTTCTCTTACCCATGGACAATTGATAATCTGGTTTCCAGCCTCATAAATTGTTTGTCAAAAGGAATACTATTGCTACCAAGAATTATGTGACCTTCCTTTCAGCTGTAATTTATTTTACTCAATATTACATCTGTAAAATTTTGTAACAGCTGTGGCATACAGGAGTCATCTATTAAAAGTGCATCAATTTACCAGTTCTATTTCATCATTAACATTTAAGTGTCTTACATTTGTATCAGGATTACCAATAAGCATCTTATGCCCACAAATATAGGCATGCATTCTACAGTTTGCGTAAGTTTGTGGCTAGCAACACAAATGCTGGTTCTAGTGTATGCATAGGTGCCTCTTTCTGAGATGGGACCAAATAGATGATGCTGAGATGTCTAGTCCCACAAGTCTCGCTTCTTTACACTATAGTGGGTTTCTGATTGCTAGTCATTCTCATTAATTCTGGAATGTGTCCATTATCATGAGCTGAGACTTGTCAACATGGATGTAGCATTTTTCCATTTACTATTTAATTATCATTACACAGTGTCTTTGAGTTTGTCATACACACCCTATGGAGACAGCGTGAATAAATGGATCTGCAACAGCTAAAGAAAAGCTTTACTTAAAAGATAAGACAGCTGTTGAGTAGAAGTTATAGTGGCCAAGCAGCCAATTTAAGTAGAAGAAATTATAGCTCATGGACTTCCATGTGGGTTTGTGAGTATTTACAATTGTAGAGATACAAGACCCTGGAAAAGTCTAAACGATGGGAAAAATCACAGCAAAGAGCTTGCATACCCTAAGGACAGAAAGTACCATACAACCTACATTTTTCTCCCAGAGGATGCTCATCTCAATGAAAAAGAATCAAGAAATTGTCCAAGGAGCTTTTCTCTGCTCTTTCCAGGTGATCTTTGTTTCTCAAATGCAAAGAACAGATTCCATTCCAATTCAATTACCAAAAATTTCAACTGGTAGGTTTTTCACCAGTTTATGACATCCCTTCTTTTTTTTTAAATTTAATTTAATTTTATTTGTGAACATGACATCCCTTCTTGTACTCAGCAATGCATTTCTATTTGATTATGCAAATAATTCACTAGAGTATTTTCAGAAATTCCCATTTTTTTTCTTCCTAAATTTCATTAAGACACAATATTTAGTTGTTTCTCATTTAAAACACTAAGTATTGGTTTTACACACTGTTGGCATGCTCTTTGCCTAAGCAACCTTATTACTGTGTACTTCATCAGTATTCATTCAATATAGCTTCAATTATGTTTGATGATTTAGAGTTGGTCTATTTTACTGACTTCTATGGTTGTTGTTGAGTTTTATTTATGGCCACAATGAAAAAGTGTACCATTGACTTTCTCTCTGTTTTTATCTTACATCACAGATTGATACAAAGCTACTTGGATTTTAATTTCCTTTGCTGGAATTGTTCCATTTTATAGATTTCTACCCCTGCATGGAGGGTGATTCAAAAGGCTTATATCTTATTCACAACCCACCATATGCTCTAACACCTCTTCTTAAATTGGTTTTCAATGTCAATCAACAAACATGGAGACCACAATTTTAGGGACAGTTTCAAAGGACAAGCAATCATCCATTTTTAGTTTCTGGTGATATTTTGCACTAAAGTCACAAGCTTTCATTATCCAAGACAAATGAAGATTTATGAAATTGCATTCCATCTAAATCTATGGGCCTGGTGTTGGCAACTGTGGATTTATGAAATAAAAGATGAAGATATATTTTTCTTTGGCTGTTAGAAAGGCTGTTCAAATGGTAATAAGCTGGAATTATCATTTAAAAAGATCTCTTATTTTCCTGTAAAATTACAGCAGCCACTTTTAAAATAATTTTTCTATCTCTCAGAGATAAATGATACATCATTATGGTTATTGAGAATTTTTCCACCTAAACTAATGAAGGTAACCCTTCTTTTATGCTATAAAATAATAGACTGATTTTTAAACATGTACCTTAACCACTAGCATTTTTTTACATCAAGGTATGTTACATATATTCATAGTTTCAGAATTAAAAGGACCATTTCTCTTTAAAACTTTAAGCAGAAAGAATGTAATATGATTTCTGAAGTTTAATTTTGACTTTAGTGATTGGTTTGGAAATTAAACCTCAACACCAAACAACTTTTTGTTTCTAATTAGCTCCTTTTTTCAGCTTTAGATCTCTCCTACATGATCAAATAGTCTCACTTTATGCAAAAATATGAAATTATTTTTACACGTAAAAGGGTAATTGTGAAACTTGGCCACAGCTTCTTAACTGTGATTTTTCTCCTGTAATAGTCCTGTTTCCTTTATAAAGCCTCATTACTTCCTTCTTATTTAGAGGGAAACTTACCTTTTATTACGGTGACATGAGAGAAAGGATATCGTGTCTGAAATAGCTTTGAATTATTTGAATATTTGAATTATTCATGGTTAAAGGTCTTTCAGTAGTTTTATTCTTTTTCTCTTTCAAGGTTTGGATTCAGGGCTTCAAATTGGATTCAGGGTTTCAAATTTGCTTGGCTGGCTTGCTCAACTTAGTTGATAGGCTTGTTCTCTACCACTTCAGTCATACATCCAGCCTGGGTTTCTGCTGATTATTTTGGCAATGGAATTTTATGGACTTTTCGGTCTGGATTTGCTTTGTATCTCTGTCCCCTAGATCTCAGCCTCCTGAGTTTATTTATTTATTTATTTATTTTTGGATCGGGTCATGGGGCCTGAACTCTGGGCCTGGGCGCTGTCCCTCAGCTCTTCAGCTCAAGGATAGCGCTCTACCTCTTGAGCCACCGCACCACTTCCAGCTTTTTTGCTTATGTGGTGCCGAGGAATCGAACCCAGGGCCTCAAGCATGCAAGGCAAGCGCTCTACCACTGAGCCATCTTCCCAGCCCCAGCTTCTGAGTTTCTAAGAGAATACACGTGAGTTGCTGATGGGCAGTTTCAGTAGATTTTATTTTGGTTTTGTAAATAAAGTTTTATTGGAAGATGGTCACGTTCATTTTTTTTTTTGTAAAATTATCTTTAGTTTTACAAATGGGTTTCAATTCAACATGTCAGTTTGTGAGAACAATGCCTCTTGAACAATATCTCTCCTTTTCATTATTCTCCCCAACTATCTCAATCCAACTCATACCCTCAAAGTCCCTGGCCTCATTTTTGCATATGTACATTAATACTATGACTGCAGTCTCACACTTTTACTGTCTCCAATTATCTGCCCCCCTTCCTTTGCCCCCAATCTGCCTTGGCCACATATATTCTGAAAGTTCTTTTCTTAATTATATTGCTGGACTTTTACCTTGCTTTGGTTTTTATTTGGACCCTCTTGTTTATGACTATTGCAGTTTCTCAGATCTAGACTTCAACTTTCAATCTACTTTGGCTAAATGCCGAAGTAGATCTTTGTGCATCTAGAGCCTTCTTTCCCATCCTACTCATTACTTCATTACTTAGAATTACAGTTTTTCTTTTAGTATTTAGTTAGTAGCATGGGCTTTAAATTTTTCCAGGCATAGGGATGAATCCAGCTTTGCCTTATACTAGCTGAATTCTGAGACATTTTATCTCATGGCTGTGGGACTTGGCTTGCAGATTTGAGAAACAAGACCAATAATGATGCAAAACTCATGGTGTTGAAAGCATTAGCCAAGATCAGATAAGAATACGTGTGTGTGTGTGTGTGTGTGTGTGTGTCGGTGAAGCCTGTCAAGCCATATCTGCTCATATCTGGAAGTATTAGGGTTTTATTTCACACAATGTTCCCTTTCTGTTCCTCCAGACAGAAAAATATTTCTGATTTTGCTATGGTTTCCTTAATCTTTACTAAATGTGATGGAGTTGGCATAGGGTTAAGCTTCAATAGATGGTTTTATTGCAATTGCTTGAAAATCAATTAAGTAATAAGGTCTGTTTTTACCATTCTGCAGTTCTGTCATTAATCATGCTGACAGTCTACATATTCAAAGCTCTTTTCCTTCCTCCTCCTTGGGGTTCTGAGTGTCAAATGACCCTTCTTGTCTTGGTTTCACTGCCATCAACATCAGGTCTCATGTTTTGTATGGGAGCAGTAATGGGGCTCTTTGGGGTTCTCACTACATCCTTACATTTCATCATATACCATTCTCCCAAAGGCAATTAAACTCTTCACTGGCCCAACTTGGCTTCAGTTTTTAAATCTAACAATTCACAGGCTTGTAAGATTGAACCTTTATAAGCTTAGATTCAGCCATTCACTTCTCTAATTTATTTGAGCATTCTGATTAATGGCCGGGCTTAGAAAAGATACCTTATTCAATACATGAATCTCTCCAAATAAATAAAAGAGGATACAAAAAGAGGCTTCCTTTCTTTATTAACCCGAATGACAGGAAATTTACCATGCACATTCTTATTGTTAATTAAGTTTTCCACAGTTAATCTGAATTATATCCCCAAAAGTTTCCTTCCTTTGGTTCTAATCCCATCTTTTGGATACAAGAGAGTAATGATTTTGCAAAATTTTTGATCTAGACTATAAAAAATACTTCCTCAATTTATGTTTATGAAACTTAATCTTGAATCCTCTAACTGATAATCTTTGGACATATCAGACTTTCGGTCATTAATAACTTGTACCCAGATCTGTCCAACAGAAAAAAAGGTGTCAAATATTCTCTGGATTCCAAAGTTCTAGGTCAATTTTTGATGAATCCAGGAGTCTATCAATATTGATTTATTTTTTGTTAAAATTACTAGCCACTATAACTTTATATGTTTATTATGAGCTTCAGGTACTTGATCAGCTTTCTCCCACATTGAAACTACTAGTGTTTTAGCAGAAATATGTTTTCTTTATAAAAAAAATTATCACTAATTTTTACATTGTCTTTTAGGACATTTTACCTTAAATATTTTTGAGTTTTATTTTATCAATATCTGAAATATAATATTTTACATTGTATTTTAGTACATTTTTGCTTTTATTTTATCAGTATCTGAGATATAATTCCTTTTCTACCCAATCACCTAGCCACATATAACTCTGGAATTACTTTGTTTCCAATAACATAGTACCCAAACTCCTGAACATTTAGGGTATAAAACCACAACACTGTGTCTGAAATATCATACACATTTCAACTTAAAATAATGTATGATTTTCAGGTCTCAAAACAGTAAAATGATTTAAAATGTATGTGTATAACTTGAAATGTTTAGGATTTTATTCCATATTGTGCATCCCATAAGTCCTTTCAAGAACATTAAAAACACTTAGGTTATCAAATACTGAGATTTCTTTATCCATAAGCATGGGACAATACAATTTATACTTTTCAGAAAGATCTTATTACTGTGTTTTCTTTTGAAAATTAATTTCAATTATCTATGTAAAAATACTCAATAGCTTAGATATTGTTTTGTATAATTATGATAAAAATCCATAATAGTAAGCAAAGTTTCAACCAGTAACAACCACCTGAAATAGCAGACTTAAAAATACACAAAAACTCAGATTTGTTTTGGTGATAATGCTTAAACCCAGTAAAACAACAAAGGAAAAATAATGAGTAAAATATTATTCTGTTAGTTTTGCATTGCATTGCCTTGTATTGTAATTAATCATTTTTTTCATTTTCTGCCAATTCTCTCCAATTTCTGTACATTTTCTGAATCTTTATTATATCCACAATATGAATTGAGTTAAATGCATATCTCCAATACCATTGAGCCAATGGCTTCTCAATCTCTTTGGAGTCTCTGCTACCTCAATAGGAGAAATTGGAGGGAATATTAGAAACTAAAATCTTATTTTCACAGCTCTGTTTTCATATTGTAAAGAACAATGAATATCTTAGTTCTGAAGACAGAGTTTCTAATGTTGACATTCTCTGAAGCCCCAAATCTTTCCCTAGGTTGTGTCTAAGAACTGCTCATATTCTAAAACATATCTGTCAGGATTTTAAAAACACCACAGCAGTTTCTTGTTCAAACCTTCTAGCCTATATTACAGGTATTTGGTGGTATCATGTCTACATTATAGTTCTCTAATGATTTATGATGATAGGTATCTTTGCTTGTGCTTATTTGTTTCAGTTACATATCTTATCCATTAAGGTATCTGTTCAGATAGTTATTGTTTTTAAACTTATTTTTAATCATTTAAAAATTTTTGTTGTATTTATTAGCTATCATAGGACCCACTCTCTCAATCTCAATGTATACCCAAAGGAAATGATAATCAGTCTATCAAAGAAAGACAGCTGCTTTACCTATATTTATTGCTGCACTAGTCAAGTAGAAAAGATATGGAATCAATGTACACGCCCAGCAGTGGATGAATGTATAAAACATGTGCAACATACACCCAAAGCAACGTGATTCAAAAGGAATTGTATCTTATCATTTGCAGAAAAAAAAAATCAATGAAACTGTAGGTCTTTAAGCTTTAATGAAATGAGCTAGCCATTGAAAGACAAATATCATATGCTCTTCCTCTTACGTGTTTAATGTTTTTCTCATTACTGAGTTATAAACATCATTTTTTGAAAATCAAGTAAGGCAAAATAATAGTCAGCCATCTCCCACTTCCATCAGTTACATTGATCTGTCCTTGTTTGTAATGCTCTTTCAATTCTATACATAATTCTACGAAAATCCTTGGAATAAATGATAAAAATCCATAGCTTACACAGTTGCTTCTGTGTTACCTTCCTATTGTTTTGGCAAAATACCTGAAAGAGATACCATAAAAGCAAAAAGATTTATTTGGATTCATAGCTTTACGAGTATTAGTTCTTTATCACTTTGCCCTATTGATTTCAGGCCTATCCTGATGAAGAATTATCTCACTATGGAAGTACATGGAAGAGGAAATGGCTTTTTGGAGGCCCTGAGGTGAATAATGAAAGAAGAAGGGGTAGAGCCCAAGTATTCCTTCAAGGGCACTTCTTTAATGACCTAATTTCCTTTCAGTAGGCACCATGTCTTAACCATCTTGCCATCTCTCAATGGTGGTGGCCGTCCCTCAACACAGCCCCTGGCAGTTCCAAACCAAGCAGGAGGATGAGAACTGAGGATCATGGTTAAAAGTTAGACAGGGCAGGAAAGTCCATGGACTCTTATATCCAATTACCAAAAACCGCCATTAGTGGTGCTGTGGTTCAAGTGGTAAGCACTTCCCTGAACAAAGGAAGCCCAGGGACAGTGCCTAGGCCCTGAGTTGAAGACCTAGTGCCAGCACAAAAAAAAGAATCCAAACTATTATATTTGACTTACAGAGGATTGTAAACTATTTCCAAGCAGAACCAGCTGGTACACTGTAATCCCAGTCTTTGAGATGTTGAGATGAAAAAATCAGAAGTTTGAAAACAGCCTAGTTTACAGAGCAGGCTTATGGCCAGTCTAAACTGATTTACCTTAAAAAACCATAAACAAACAACTAAGCAAAATCTCACCAGCAACAAAACAGACAGAATATTTCAATCATGTGCATCTCCCAAAATAAAAGAAGCACTTGACAATGCACAATTCTGAATGAATGTCACTACTGAATTCAGTCATTGTGTTTGAACGAGCTCAAACATGGTTAGATTACTTGTTTAAAATACAGAAGAATCGCAAGTGAAGGGTTTTCAAAGAAGAATACACAGACCAACTTAGCAAAACCTTATCTGAAAAAAAGAACAAGAATAAATAACAACAAAACCCACAAAAATTAAAAGTACAGATCTAGAAGCATGGTTCAAAAGGTAAAACTCTTTCCTAGCCACTATAGGACATCTGTAGTCACTTAGAATCAAACAAAAATCTTTTGAAAGTGGGGCCCATCTCTCTAGAATTTGTTACTACATAGACCAGTTGTGACTATTTTGTCCTGTAGTTTCTCAGATGTCAGAAGACATGAGCGCCCCCTAGCTTCAGCATTCATGAAAAAATTCTCTTTAACTTGAACCTGTAGTGAAGGGTAGCACAAGAGAAGACTTAAATACTTTCTAATCATTTCTAATGGGGAGGATATTAGATTAATTCATGTTATATATTACATAAACAATGTATATTATGATATAATGTGTTGATCACATCATATATTATATATGTATTACATATATTAAACATCATATATGATATGTGATATATAATGATACATAATAACATATCATATATAACATGTAATATAATTAAAATATGTGACATTTATATATGATACAATTATATGAACCATTTATATAAAGTTTCAGAGGATAGGAAATGAAGATGTGGTTATAAATTGAGACAAGACACAACTCAGAATAACATATTATTTTCTGAACAAAACTCCCTACTATGCATTCTGAAAACTCTCACACATGCTGAAAGTAGCCACATAAAAGATATAATTTTAATTATCAAATACAAAAAATGTCCCAAGTGGCCATCACTATAGTCACATGCAGAATGTTACAAATAAAATTAAATAAATAAATAAGAAAAAAGGGAAAAAGAAAGAAGGAAAACTATTGTGAGTCAACATGAATAGATCTAAAAGTGCTAGGCAAAATTTTAAGTTATAAAATCATATGCATAAATAACTAGAATATATATATATATATATATATATATATATATACATAAACATTGGAGATCATTATATTTTGTCCCAATAAGAATTTATGCTATGAGGCTGGGAAGGTGGCTCAGTGGTAGAGTGCCTGCCTTGCATGCATGAGGCCCTGGGTTCGATTCCTCAGCACCATATAAGCAGAAAAAGCCATAAGTGGTGCTATGGCTCAAGTGGTAGAGCACTAGCCTTGAGCTGAAGAGCTGAGGGACAGCACCGAGACCCAGAGTTCAGTCAGAAAGAAAGAGAAAGAAAGAAAGAAAGAAAGAAAGAAAGAAAGAAAGAAAGAAAGAAAGAAAGAAAGAAAGAAAGAAAGAAGAAAGAAAGAAAGAAAGAAAGAAAGAAAGAAAGAAAGAAAGAAAGAGAGAAAGAGAGAGAGAAAGAAAGAGAGAAAGAGAGAGAGAGAGAAAGAAAGAAAGAAAGAAAGAAAGAAAGAAAGAAAGAAAGAAAGGAAGAAAGGAAGAAAGGAAGAAAGAAAGGAAGAAAGGAAGAAAGGAAGAAAGAAAGAAAGAAAGAAAGAAAGAAAGGAAGAAAGAAAGAAAGAAAGAAAAGAGAAAGAAAGAATTTTTGCTATAAAATACATATATAAAAATTGGCCTGGCAAGATTTTGGAAATATGTCAAAATGGAAAACCACAGGTATCTGTCACTGCAAGTAGACAAGAGTTGAATTGGTCACTGTTAGAACTCTAGAGTATATTGAAAGTTTGCAGGTTTTAGAGGAAGGTTCCCATGACAAATTAGGCAAAAGCTAATTTGGGGGAAAGTTTACATTTTGGGGAAAGTTTACATTTTTTTGCAAATGAAACTTGGGGTACATTTTCTAGAAAATGCAGAGAAATAACAAATAGCATTGCTTATTCCAAAAACAAGGATTAGATCATGTGACATCAAAGCTTATATCCTACAAAATTAGCTTATGTTTCTACTCTGCTCCAGGCTTTGTTATACAAGAAATGTTCATTTCTTTTAGCAAAGGATATATCATATGGAAACTTTCACAGCCCTTTACAGTGCATATATATATATATATATATATATATATATATATATATATATATATATATATATACACAAATACTGGGTCTAAATTCCTCTGTTCTTTCAAATTCCTGTCCTTTTTCCTTAGGGCATCTTGCCTGTTCTCTTTAGCCAAGTCATCCTTCAGCATTCTGGGCCATATGAGTGCAGTTCAAATGTAATGCCAAACAAATCAACAGAATAGCTGTCAGGCCTTCACTGGAAACAATATTAGCCTTGTCTGTTCATACTGAGAGCAGAAGGGAATGGAAGTGACACAAATAAAATGTAATGGGATAAAATATATTGCTCAATGTACAGTAACAAGGAACTATTGGTTGGCAATAATTTTTTCTCTCCTCACTACATTTCTCCATAATCTTCTCATAGTCTGATTTAATTAAGAGCTTCTATCAGTGTCAAACACATAGTAGGAGTATCGTCAAAGTATATTTTTTCCCTTTTTTTATGTTGCTGGGAATAACTCCTTGCAAGACGGGAGGGAGTTCTCTCCCTTGAACCACATATCCAGCCCCTTTTGGCATTCATTATTTTCAAGGTAGCATCTCAAGCCAGCCTGGGCTTCAATCCTCCTCTTTGTCACTGAGAAAGATGGCATTTGCCTCTGTGCTTACATAGTGATTGAGATAGGTTTTTGTGAAAGTTTATGTTCAGGCTGTCCTGGAGATAACTCAAACTATGACCTCTTCTCACCTCTCAAGGGGCTTGGATAATAGGTATGAGCCCCTGTGCCCAGGTAACAAATTCATCTTTGTTGATGGTGCTGGGATTTGAACTCAGGGCCTCATGCTCTCTGGGCTTGCTTGCTCAGCAAACACTCTGTCACTAGATTCACAACTCTAATCTAGCTTTTGGCTGGTTCATTTGGAGTCGGAGTCTTGAAAATGTTCCTGCTTAGCTTCTCTTGAACCATGATCCTTGGAATTTCAGTATCCTGAGTAGCTAGAACCTCAGGAGTGAGCTCCTAGGCATCCAGCTAATAAATGCATCTTAATGAATGAAAAAAAATGAGTTGAAAAAAGCTAAAATCTAACAAGTTCAGAGGGTTAAATGTGTTTCAATGCTCAAGATAGCTGTGCCGATGCTTTGCAATTTCAGGAGCAAAATCTCTTTTCCTCTTGGCACCAAATCAGGTGTTAATTCCACTCTTAGACAAAGTAGGTATAGAAAATGTAAATAACATGATTAAGGTCAGAGATTACACAGAAAGTAAATAATATAATATAGCTAGCCCTTGAGTCTGTATCTAAGTGGCTATAAAGTCCAAAACTTGAAGAATATCTTCACTGCCTCCCAGCTATGTTTATCATTTTTTTCATAAACTGAATTAAATAAAAAACACCCACACAGATATTCTTGTCACAGGATTCAGTTGATAAAAAACACACACTCCATTGGTTCTTGTCTAACATTTAACATTCGGGATACTGTTTGCTGAATGGAGAGAAATGCTAAGTCTCGACACCAAATGTTTACCGAGCAGATTATTCTTGATGGCCTTCTGCTTAAAAGTTTAAAATTAAAAATAGCATGCTATTCACTGCTTGTCTCCTGCCAAACTGTTGTTGGAACAGCAGCACAGGACAGGCCAGGACATCAGAGGCTTGGACCTCTGTAATACATCTTTCCCTGTTCCTACTGTTCATACCCTCTCTTTCTCTTTCAGAACAGAAAGTAGTAACTAATAGCTTTAATAGCTGCCACTTCCATCACCTTAACTGGCGAATAAAATCAGTTTTTCTTTCACCCTTCAGGATCTACCGATCATGGAAGGCCACCTATGGCTCAGTAGAGTCGTGGAACTGTTGCTTTGAAGGAATTACTGCTGTGTTTCTCCGAATATGTCTCACCACAAAAATGATAGACGGTGACTAAAGAAGCAAGATAGGATGGCAGGAGACTGTAAATATGTCTCTGGGATCTCTGAATGTGCTTTGGGTTTCTCACCTTGAGGGAATATTGTAGCCAGAGTATGTGGTTGGACTAAATGAGAGTGGTCATTTCTCTTCGGAAGAAATTTGTAGAACAAGGTGAGATTGCCTGGGGGAAAGACAGAATGAAATAAAAGATTTCTTTTGTTGCTGTTGTCGTTGTTGATCTGTTTAGCTAAGAAAATTTGAATGCCAGTGGCTCAAGCCTCTAATCCCAGTGTCTTTAGTGAGCTCAAAATGGAAAGTTCATATTGGTTCAAAGACAGCCCCATGAGAAATGTCTGTTCGTTTCTCTGTCTTTGGGAAGATATGGGGTGCGACAAAGGGTGAATAAATGCAACAGTGATACTCACTAGCCACTATGAACTATATATAGCTTTGGGGTAGGGATGGAGAAAAAACTGGGCTAAGTCTAGGGAAGGGGTTACATTGTACAAAAAGAAATGTATTCTCTAACTAATAGGGATACAGGTGGACCCATTGCAACAATGAGATGTACAAGTCGTTATGTCAAAAACGAACTTTACAACTTTGGTGGGGGGGGCCTGGGAGGATAGGGTGGGAGGGTAGGAGGAGGATGGGAAGGGATGGGAAGGGGA
Organism: Dipodomys merriami; assembly: GCF_024711535.1. Classification (NCBI taxonomy): domain Eukaryota; kingdom Metazoa; phylum Chordata; class Mammalia; order Rodentia; family Heteromyidae; genus Dipodomys; species Dipodomys merriami. Next base: position 5,872,712 of record NW_027205715.1, on the reverse strand, counting down.
AACAAAGGAGAAGACTACAATGCTTGATAAGAAATGTACTCATTATCTTGCCCATGTAATTGTAACCCCTCTGTACAGTATTTTCACAATAAAAAAAAAGAAATGTATTCTCTAACTGACTTATGTATCTATAACCCCTCTACACATCACCTTTACAGTAAAAATAAATAAACAAATATATAAACAATGTAAAAAGATAAAAGGAAGAAAAGAACTGGCAGTGTCGCTGAAAGGCGTAACACCCGCCTAGCAAGCACGAGATCACATACTAGTACCGAGGGAAAAAAATAAAACAAAATCAGTGTAGCAGTGAAAGATATCGTTGTGGATTCCACAGGCAGATTTCTTAGTGCCCTTGGAAAGTCAGAAAGTATAATCAGAAAACACCATGTAAGGTGATCACTTGAAGGCCCGGTGATCTAAGACAGGCAACTTTACTTCTCTGAGTCTTGGTCTGCCTCATTCTCATGAAAGTGCAAAGTTAGCTTACCTTGTACAACTGCAGTGAGATTGGAGATGCCAGATGTAGAAAAAAAAATACAGGGTATTTATTAACTATTATTTATACAGGGTATTTGTTAAATTGGAATTTCACATAAATGACAGCAAAATTTTACAAACAAGTATTTCCCAAATATGGAATGGGACAGACCCTTCCTAACACAGATGTTGTTTTGTTGACTTGAGATTCAAATTAAACTTGATATTTCTACTTTATTGGCCAACCTTAGTAGGGAATTAAAGTAAAACATCGTGCTCAAAGCTTGACACAAATTTGTGCTCAACAGAATTCATTTCTCTCTCCACTTCCAACGTTATATTTTTGTGCTTTACCAAAGGACTCTTTTGTTTTTGAGCTGACAAAATGAGTTAAAATTTAATTCTGTCTCCCTGGAAGCCACATATTAGTAAAGTGTCCAGTTGTCTCTTTGAGGAAGGCTCACTGAGGAATTGCAGACTCCTGACATCAGATTGTCAAGCCTCCATCTCCTTCAATATCTGATACAGCAAAGAAATTAGTACATTAGCTTAAAAAAGCAAATATTTCTTGAGTCTGTGTGGTGGTGGTATTGAGAGTGGAGACACAGATTTAATTTCAGGATATTTCCTGTAGACAAGGAAGGAATAGGTAAAGATAACATGATTTCATAGTTGCAAAAATTCTGGGGCACCCAATGCTTACATGTGGATATGCTAAAAACCCAACAAGTCAGTTGATCAAATGGTGAAATGGAAATAAAGGTGAATTCCTTGAATCCCAACCACATTTTGTTTCTACACATTTCACTGCAAAGGACGGCAATGGCATGAAAGAAGACAATGCATTGAAAGTGTTTGGAGATGTTCAGAAAAGGGCACTGAAACAAAGCATCCTTACAATGCAAAGGTTAAATATATTTGTCACAATTAAGTCTATTTTCCACCATTCCAATATTAAAATGAAAAGCAAACAAGCTGGGTTAAGTAGCATTTATATTAAATTGATGAGCACAAGGGTTGGTAGGATGAGGCATAATTCTCATTTGTATTTTATACGTGGATTAAGTCTAGTCCTCTATCAGTGGATTATTAAATTCAATAAAACACCATTCATTCTGCTGCTAAAAATTAAGCTTATTTTTCTTAAAAGGATAATTATCGGAAAAGTCCACATTTGATTATGTTTATCTATTAAATGTAATATATTTACATTTGATTTATCCACCACCCATAGATAATATTAAGCCTTCCTTTTTAATGATCTAATGATGTAGAAAAGCATACACTGAATTATTAATGGTCTTTTCAGGAGGTATATGACTGTGTGGGAAATGGGGTTTGATACATGTCTCAGTTTGTTATCTCTATTATTTTTTGTTTGTTTACTTATGAATTAATGGTCATTTTATTCTAACAGGAAGTATATGTACAATATACAAAAAAATAAACACAGTTTCAATAATAAATAAATCAGCTTCAAATGAGTCTCTTCTTACAATCAATCAAAACTGAATGTATCTAAATATGTAAAAGATGTGGAAATTTATTTTATGTTTTAGCTGAAACCACTAATGGAGATATTCAAATATCAGACATGATCTTGAGCCAATATATACAATTATTCTTTTTCATGGTTTTCTTCAAAGTTTTCTGTTGTCTAGAATCTTAAAGTAAAAACTGTAATAATAATGATATCCTATTAATTTCAAATAATTGTTTTGGGAATAAAGAGGTTTTTTCTAAGTATTTCACCTTTTTGTTTTTCTAAAGGCAGTGCAAGGCCCACAGGTGGAAGTTTCCAGCTTTCATCTTGATTTATAGAGCTGATGATAAAAGTTTAGTCTCACAGTGTGTTGCCCATCCCTCTGGTAGAATAGAGCCTAGAGCATATGTTCAAAGACAGGTTGTTCATAGCTGAATGTGGTTTGATTTGAGTTAAACATAGCCTACAGTAGGAAATATATTGAATTTAGGTTCGATTGCACAAGGAAGAAAAGTATGAATATTCCAACATGACATAGGTTTTCAATTAATTTTATGATGTTTTGAGCGATGTGAGTCTCTAAAAAGTGCGGAGTCAATGAAAGAAGGAGAAGAGGCAAGAGTGCTCCAATCACAACTTGATGGCACTGGTGGGCTGGGTGTGGGGCCAGCAGAAAGGAAGCCAGGTTTGATGACACATTGATTTCTGCTGTAAATAAGAGAATGGACTGAAGCCAGCTATGAAGGAAGAAGGAGAACAGAGACTTTTGTCAGAACTGTAGATACAGTGGCAAAGAAAATGGAGATAGGTTACTCTCTATTCTAAATGCATTAGGTGAAAACAAAACAAAACTGAAATCTATGCGTAAAGTGTAAGAGGGGACATATTCCATGGTGCTGTTAGACCTCTCATTGCTGTGGTCAATAGCCACTACAGACTGCTGAAAGGAGAAAAGGTTGATCTGGGTTCATTATTTCAGAGTCACGGTCCATGGGCCCATGGGCCACTGCTTTAGGCCTGAGGCACCTTTCAGTATTCTGTAAGGGACAGAGTGTGGATCATGCCACTTATCATTGCCAGGAAGCCTAGAGAAAGCCAAGGGCTGGATACATGGGCCACCCTGTCAGTGATTTAATGCCTCCAATTTAGTCACACCTATCAACAAGCCCATTTTATAATGCCATCTTGGAATAAAATGATCAACTCAAAGCTCTCAGGACCAATCACTTCTCAACAGGGCCACCAGCTGAAGACAAAGACAAACCCTTGACACATGAGACTCTTGGGAGGACATTTCTTATCTAAATGAAAAAGTATAATACATATATATATATATTACATTTAAACACTATATGTACTATATGTAGTGTATATATGTGAGATATAATAGTATAATATATACTATATATAATACATATTAAAATAGTACATATATAATTTGTATATTATTTACTATATATTATATAGTATGTTATAATATAATATAATTATAATTATAACTAACCTATATTATACATATATAATGTATAAATATATTATGTATAAATCATAAATAAAATACTATATAATATATAGTACAATATATTTATTATATAATATAAATTATAAAATATAATATTCATAATTAATACTATATATACTATACATACACTATATATTACATATAGGATATATAGTATAATATACTATATACAGTACTACATATATATACTAATATAATATATTACCATATTATGATATTATTTAATATTAATGTTATTTTTAAAATTTAGTATATTTCACAGTAAATTACTGTTATTTACAATAATTAGCATTGATTCTAAGTAATATATTGTTAATTAATATTAGTTATAATATTTATTTTATAATTCATATTGTTTAATAAATTAATATTAATTTAACATATACTGTTTAAGAAAATCTTTAAAAATACATTACATAGTATATATAGTTCATATATCCTATATATAGTAGTATACATAAAGTGTACATACTAATTAGTACATATGATAATTAGTATAAACCATATATACTATATAGTATAGTATACTTAGTAATATTTAAAATATAATTATAACATATAGTAATTAGCACATATAAAACATAGCTACTATATATTGCATATATACTATGCAATATACATATTTTGAAGAGATAATTTGTTTCTTTTTTTTGGCAATCATGTGGCTTGAACTTTAGGGCCTGGGCACTGTCCCTGCAATTTTTCCACTCAAGGCTACCGGTATACCACTTGAGACACTGCTCTACTTCTCATTTCTAGGTGGATAATTGGAAATAAGGGTCTCATGGCTTTTCATGCTCATGCTGGCTTTGAACTGCAATCCTCAGATCTCAGCCTCCTGACTAGCTAGGATTACAGGTGTAAGCCACTGGCACCCTGTTTAGAGATATTTTCTTAAATAATATATACTATAAAATATACTTTATAAATTATATATACTTATTAAATATATACTTATGATACATCTATCATGTTATATACAATATATAATATACAGTATATGTATTATATTATATGAATATATTATATGGATAATATGTAATACATGTTATATATGGTGCATTTACTATACAATGGACAGTCTATATTACATAGTATATAAAATATATACTACATAGTATATTTTATTTAAAATCCCCAGAGAAGGGGGTCAGGCATAGTGGTGTATACCTAAATGGGTGGTGAAGATTCAAGAATATTAGGAGCCAGCCTGTACTGATTTAGAAAAACTCTCTCTCAAAAACCAAGTAGGAGTGTTGGTATAGCTTAATCCTACCAGGTTAAGAGATGGAGAGAGAAGGATCGTGACTGATTCCTACCCCAGGCCAAAAGACCTTCTGTAACTAAATAACAACAACAAAATCAACCTAAAAATCAAAAGGATTGGAGAGAGTAGCTCAGCTGGAGAGATTGTGCCCAACAAGTGTAAGGCCTTAATATTGTCAAAGAAAAAGAAAAAAGTAAAAAGAAAAAACAAAATCATTCCCCAGTTAGGTCTGAAAGACAGACTGACAACCCAGACACTCAAGAAGCCCCTTGGACAATATGTTGGAAATGAACTGTACAACTTGTGGGGGTTGGGAAATAGAGGAGAGGGTAGGAAAAATGAGGGAGAGGGAAACAAGTTTGACAAGAAATGTACTCACTACCTCATGCATGCAACTGTAACCCCTCTGTACATCACCTTGACAATAAAATTAAATTATAAAAGAACCCCCCCCACACACAGAATGAGTGATAATAGGTTCCAAACATGATTGTTCTGTCCTCTGAGGCAGAATGAGTGGTCCACCCCCCCAGCACAGGCTCCTCAACATGCCCTAACCATGCAGCAGGGCTATGCAAATTAATCAAAGCAACACGGCTTGTGGGAGCAACTCAAGTAACTTCAAATCCCAGGATCACCAAATGCAGGCGGCCTAACAATAAGGAAACTGCATAAGCTTCCCCCAAAGCCTCCCTCGAATGATATTAAAACCATTCTGCCCAATTTCTAAAGATTGTCTGTGGAAATTCATCAGAATGAGGCTATGTATTAAATTCTGCACCAACTATCACATTTTGTGGAGGTCTTGGCTAACAGTACAAGCACAGATCTTTAATATCATGGCGATTGAAATGTATAACATGGCCTCCTCTTGTCTAGGAACTGGAGCACAGAAGAAAGAAATTCAAATGTGGCTACTTCTCTCAGGGAAATCATGCTTCTCATTCTTCACTGATAATTGGAAAAAAGGAGAAATACTTTACATTGAATCCCATCATCCACTTGCTATTTTTTGACCAAAGCCCTCTCCTTATATTTTCTATTTCTTTCCACAAAATTATCCCCATTAGACCTATTCCCTGGCTGCAATACTTCCCATATAAACTAAGATCCACTTTTAAAAGAAAATGTCAATACGAGGCAATGGAAAACCAGAGACAGTGAAACCTCAGAATCAAGAGTAAGTAGCAAGCTACCCAAGCCATCATTGAGTGAATAGTGAATCCAGAGAGGGGATTAAAAGGAAAGGAATAAAAAGTTGAGAAGGATTTGTCGAAACACAGTTGTAAGCAACATGCAGTAACTGTAAATGGCTGAGAAACTGCAGTACTTTAATAGACCTGCTGGGCATACCTAAGGAGAGAAGCAATTTTTTCCCCCCTTCGAACAAAGTAGTTCCTATCCTCAACTGCCAAAACTGAAATCTGAGGACTAGCAGTGAAGATCAAAATAACCATTTTGAGCCTGCTCAGGATGGAAGAAAGTAAGCATTCTTTCATTGCTATGTTCAGCCATATGTAATAATCACAGTACAAACATCAACAAGAGCAAAAATAATTGCCTTTAGCATGCCATTATGCATTGTCAAAAGGCACTTACCTGTGTCTGCAGTACATGTTAGTAGTACAGAAAAAAAAAGAAAACGACTATTTAAAATGACAGGATTTGTAGTGGCTTCCACAAAAGGAGAATGTTATCTCTTAGAATTGAAAGGCTTCAGGTATAGCTGATTCCAGACACTTGGCCCCAGAACTCAGAATCCCATTGCTTCCTGGAGTCATTACCCACAGAGATGCTTTTTTCCCCCCATTCCAGCAGAAGGCATATCCTGTTATAGTTACAAAACCCATCTTTTTAGTGAACCCCAAAGAGACCATCCCCCCAGTTCTTTGCATCAAAAGGACTTTAAAGCTTCAGGGTACAGAATCGGCCCAGATACCCCTCAGTGGATGAATGGATTAAGAACATTGGTAAATACAGTTCACACAATGAAATTTTACTCATCTGTTAGGAAGAATGATATTACCTACTTTGCAAAGAAATGGATTCACATGGGGGAAAAGTATGTTAAGTGAAGTAAATCAGGTGCAGAGAGGCAAAAGCTCCATACATACTTTCTCATATACAGAAGTGAGATCCAGTTTATAAACAAGAAAGTAATTATATACAGGGCCATATTCAATTGTATGCAAGAGTAAATGAAGTATGGTATTCAAATAATTGAATTCGTTAGCAAAACTCACAGTTTAACAAAATGAAGAGCCAGGAGCTTGCACCCTGGGTTGTAGGCGGGAAGGTCAGGGAGTTGGGTGTGCCTGGGAAGAGAGGAAGGAGGTAGAATGCCGTCATAATATTCAATATATTCTGTACAAACTAAGAAAATGGAGGGGAGGGCTTGGGTTGTAGGGGTTGGGGGAGAATGATGGAAAGGGGGACACTGGTCAAGATCTATTGTATTTCTAAACTGATTTGTTGAATGGTAACTGCTTTGTGCAACTACTTAAAGACAACAAAATATAATTTTAATATTTTTTAATTGAAAAAGGATTGCAGTCCATTTCAGTTGCCTTGTATAGAGTCTTGTAAATGAAAGGTTTTGGGCTTAGTATCAACCCAATTTCACCTACATGGAATGAGAAAGAAGGGGTAAAACAGAAATTGGAATGCTGTGTTCTGGATTGGGTGAATGAGAACCAGTACACAAACACACACACACACACACACACACACACACACACACACACACACACACACACACACACACACACACACACACACACACATTTTGATTACTAAGCAGAAGAAAAAAGGATTTGAAGGTTTGTACACAAAGATGCTAAATCCAGACCAGGAGTCAAGGATTTTTATAACACTTATGTGCCAAATGAACTGCATAGTATTCTCTTATAAAGTAGCAAAGACTTAAAGAGAAACTTCTCTGAAGAGGAAAGAAGGATGGCCAAAGACACATGAAGAAATGCTCAACCTCTCTAGCCATAAAAGAAATGCAAATCAAAACAACATTGCTATACTACCTCACCCCAGTTAGAATGGCTAGAATCAAGAACTCTAATAACAACAGATGCTGGAGGGGATGTGGACAGAAGCGAACCCTACTGCATTGTTGGTGGGAGTGTAAACTTGTTCAACCACGTTGGAAAGTAGTATGGAGGTTCCTCAAAAGACTCCACATAGAGCTCCCCTATGACCCAGCAATCTCACTTTTGGGCATTTACCCAAATGATCACAAAAAGACCATGCTAAAGCTACCAGCACAACTATGTTTATTGCAGCATTATTTACCATAGCTAAGATCTAGAACCAACCCAGATGCCCCTCAGTAGATGAATGGATAAAGAAAATGTGGTATATATACACAATGGAATTCTATGCCTCCATCAGAAAGAATGACATTGCCCCATTTGTTAGGAAACGGAAAGACTTGGAAAAATTATATTAAGTGAAGTAAGTCAGGCCCAAAGAAACATAGGTCCCATGGTTTCCCTTATTTGCAATATCTAGCATATGTCTGAGACAAGCAGAAACGGTCAGATAAGTTGATGTTAGGCGAAATGAATCCCAAGATAAGGACTCAAACTTGTTTTCTTGCTTGCTATTGTTTCTAACATATTTATAAGATATTTCTTTGTTGCTTTGTATGTCCCTCCCCACAGTATAACCCCTGTTTTCACTGTATTTGATGTTGGTATAATTTGTGGAGGGGAAGGGAAAAACAAATCATTTAAATAGGGATACAGGTGGACCCATTGCAACAATGAGATGTACAAGACGTTATGTTGAAAAATGAACTTCACAATTTTGGTGTGTGTGGGGGGGGGTGGGGGGGATAGTAAGGGGAAACAAAGGAAGAAGCAATAATGCTTGATAAGAAATGTACTCATTACCTTGCCCATGTAATTGCAACCTCTCTGTATGGTATTTTCACGATTAAAAAAAAGTAGAAAGCTATATTAAGAGTTAACAGGGCATACTAAATTAAATAAAAATGTCCACCACCTAGTAGCTCCTAAACAAATATCAGTCTTCTGATTTCTGACATATCAAGGAGAATTACATGAAAAGTATCAGATGGAAAATCTGGAAAGAAGATAAGCATTTTTGAAATACAATTTTAAAGGAAAATAATGACAGAATATTTTGCAAGATTCTTTATGTTTTCATGGCATTATCATAAGGTTGTCGGCAGTGGAATTCACCTCTGCCATCAGCCTCTCTCAAGTACCTGGGATTACAGGCATGACCCACCATGCCCTGCTTCCATGATCTTGTTATCTTCATACCTTAGGTGGGAAAACTGAAGATAGGAAAACCAACGTGCAGTTCTCCAACTTAGTTAGTTAAATGCAGAACTAGAATATGAATTGAGATTTGGTTAGTTCTGAAAACATTTCCAAGGAAAAAAAACCTGTTCACATCCATTTTTAAAACTCTTTAAAGAAATAATGTTTAGCTAACAAATTTTCAAACATCCATTTGCTAAACTCTGTAAAGAAATTAATGTTTAGCTAACGAATTTTCTAGTAGAGTAGCCTTTTGCTTTTATTCTTCTCATAGGAAAATTTTCAGGTAGAAGTCAAGGATATAAAAAGCATAACATTTTAATAGATTCATCCTACTTATGAGATATTTATAGTTAAGGCAGAAAAGTTAATCTGTTAAGAAGGGGGAATGCTAAGAAGGGGAAAAAAGACTAGTTGGCAGTTAGGGATGTGTTTATATTTGCACAAATCAACATATTGGCTTAAAAGAGGTAGAAAAATTAATGCTTTTACATAGGCTTCATATTTTGAATGCTTCATATGTGATCTCAAGATTTCTATAATGTTGAGTGGCTGGATTTGAATGTTGAAAAGTTGAAATCTGTGGGAAATGCAAGGATTGTCATGACTGATAATATGGCTTGTTCTACCGTGGTTCACCTTTCTCCCTTTCTGTTTTTCTTTTCTTTTTTTTTCTATTTGGTTCATGTAAGAGAATATCCAAAACTAAAAATACAACCTTTTTTTTCCCTACCCCCAATGGTGTTGCCATATGGCTTTAGCATTTGGTTCTACCCTTTCCACCCTCCTACTATTTATTCTCATCACTACCCATGATTAGTCTGAAACAAGCCACTTAAGAGTCTATTCCTGGCTGTATTCTCACCCACATTTTGAACCCAGATCACTTAGCTCCCCTGGCTGCTGACTGCCATCTTTATAATGAGTATAATGCGCCTTACTCATTGACCGAAACTCTTAAAAACCATAGTTTCTTATGGCTTAAGAGTTTCTGTTATCTGTGAGGGGTTTTATTCCCCCCTCCCTAAGTTCTAAAACCATCTGTGCCTTCTCATTTGTGGCCAAGACTTTTTTCAAGTTTCAAATGTGCTTAGAGCTGACAAAACGCAACATCTGGATTTCAATTCAAGGAGGAAGGCTCATTTGAAAGCTTTTTAATGCCCCTGGACCACAATGAGATCAAATTGAAGAACATTTCTCTCTTTTTTTTATGAGTGGAGTGCAAATGAATTAGAAACATGTGGATTAAATTTCTCTTAAACCTCAAAGGGAATTTAAATATTAAGGAAAAGTGCTTTGCAAACGGCTTCTTAGCTTCTGCCAAAGTCAGAACACTTGAAAAAGAGTGGGAGATAGCTACTGAATCAAAAATGTGCCCAGCATTTGGCCCTGTCAAGCACAGAGGACATTTTGATCTTTGAATAAGAGACAAGGGGGAATAAAGATTGGCGAATTTTATATTTGGTCATATTTAGTCTTCAGTCTAAAGTGAGCAATAACTGTAGGTTTTGGGGGGAAGGGTTTGTTTTTTGATTTTGCCTTTCCTTTGGGACAGGGGGTGATGGTTCTGCTTTCAGAATTGGGTAAAGTAGGAAAGAATTCTATAGTGTATCAGTGTGACAACCCCCCCCAAAGAGGCATTGATTAATAACTTCTTTGTCTCACATTTGTGATGTAAAACTATTTCATTTCAAATCAACTCTATCTGCTGGATTTTTAAAAGCTTATCTTGTTAATGGAAAAATAGCTCTTTCTCCCACTTGGATGCATACTGCTCATTTAAAACATTCATTTCAGAGCCAATGATGCCAAACAGCAGGATGCTTTTGGATGTGTGGGTGGGGGGGGTGGGGGGGGAGATAAAGTCAGGAAACCATTAATACTTTAGCTCACGGGCATCTGACCTTGAGACCCTCATACGCAGGGACGAGGTAATTCTTCAATTATTTGTGGGGGAAATGCTGCCTCGACCAGGAATCTCAAGATAGTTGCTCTAAAGGGCAATCCCCAAGGGCAGCAGGCTACGGGGTACGATCATCCACGTAGGAGCTGCAATTTTCCCAATTTCCTGAGTCAGAAACAGCTTAAAATGATCTTTTGCTGGTAGCCACAAAGTGTGGCAGTGACAAGGAGTAATTCTTCCCCTTCTGCCCTTTCCTCTGAAAGCCCTGATCCAGTCTTATCCTGGGGGTAGCAATGTCATGACAAGTCTGCAGCCTTCCTTATCACCACTGCTAATAACAGATTCCCGCCTCCACACAGCACCGCCAGGACAATTTTAAATAATGTCTTCGGGCACAAAACGGTTTTGTCAAGCAGGCTCCAGGGTTGAGGCAAATACTCGCAAATGAACCCGCGATAACTCCAGAATTTACTCAACAACATCGAAAGGAAAGCTTATTACTGACAACTCTTTCTTTTTCTCTCCCCTACACCTACGTTTTAACGTTTAGACCTCCAGAGACATCCTTGCACTCCATTCTCTGTGCTCAAGAACAAGGTTAGGGATGCAGTTCTTAATCCAGGTGAGACAAGCCTGTTCTTTGCACCTGCGTTCTCAGGGAGTAATTGGGGCCTTGTCTTGTTAGGGGATGAGACAGACCAGGTCCCTCCGATGATAGAACGAAGGAAAGAAAGAAAGAAAAAGAAAGAAAGAAAAAAAGAAAGAAAGGAAAAGAAAGAAAGAAAGAAAGAAAGAAAGAAAGAAAGAAAGAAAGAAAGAAAGAAAGAAAGAAAGAAAGAAAGAAAGGGAAGGAAGAAAGAAAGAAAGAAGAGAGGAAGGAAGGAAGGAAGGAAGGAAGGAAGGAAGGAAGGAGAAAGAAAGGGAGGGAGGGAGGAGGGAGGGAAGAAGAAGGAAGGACAGAGAAAGGAATAAAGGAAGGAAAGAAAGAAAGAAGGAAAGAAAAGAAAGGAAAGAAAGAAAGAAAAAGAAAAAGAAAGGAAGGAAGGAAGGAAGGAAAGAAGGAAAGAGAAGAGAGGGTGGGAGGAAGAAAGAAGGAGGAAGGGAAGAAAGAAAGGAAGAAAGAAAAGAAAAATGAAGAGAAGAGAAGAAAAGAAAAAAAAGATGAGAGAGCTTCAGAAAATAAGGTGGCTCTTCATTGGTACCAAAATACAGTGTCATACAGATTGAAAATAGGCTGCTTTGTTCTTGACCCCCCTCCCCCCACACACACACAAAGGGAAACTTTACAAGAAAACAGAACCTCTAGGTCCACAACATGGAAATCAGAGAAGTTACGATCCATCATTCTCTTGGATTTTAGGAAAAACATCATTTAGGAAAAACCACACAGGGAATGTGTGGGGAATGTGTAATGAGCTGTAACTGAAGAGCAATTCAAGGACTGTGAACCCCAAAATCCCAAACTTTGATCCTCCTATCTATGTCTCCTGGGTAGCACAGATTACAGATGTTTCCCATCCTTACCAGCTTGTTTGTTAAATGGGTCTTACTTATTTTTATCCTGGACTCACCTTGAATTTCAACACCAATCTCTACCTCTTCTTTACATAATGGCTGTTCAATATTCTTACTGAGATGAATTTACCTACCTCTGTTTTTTGTTGTTTTTTTTTCCACTGAGGATTAAACTAGATGATAGATGGGGGGATTTAATTTGGAGTATACCCAGTGTCATTGAACAGTTAGCAGCTGAAATTATGAAGAATGGTGTTACAACATGTGATCCTCAGAAAAACTTACTTTTACTATAGGTAGTAAATGAATATCACAGAGGTAGGGGACAAGCTTAATGTAATCAAAGTAATTTCTAGTAAAACTGATCAATTTTTCCCGGACTTTTCATATGCCTTCCTCAACCTTTCAATTAATATCCAAACTGAGCACTGGTGGCTTATGCCTATAATCCCTAGCTACCCAGGAGGCTGAGATCTGAGGATGGCAGTTCAAAGCCAATGTAGGCAGGAAAGTCCCCAAGACTCTCATCTCCAATAAACTACTCAGAAAAGGCTGGAAAAGTGGTGTCATGACTCAAGTGGTAGAGTGCTAACCTTGAACACAAAGAGGCTCCAGTGACAGTGCCCGGGCCTTAAGTTCAAGCCTCAGGACCGGAAAAAACATAAAAAGTAAAAGAAAAAAAAAGAAAATTAAAAAAAATCTAACATTGCTATGGGGTAATTGAAGAAAATAGTGCCTTACTGGAAAATGATAGCTAAGTTCGGCATATCTGCAGAAAATGAAGACATGGAATGGGCAAAAAACAATCATTTTCTACTCACCGATGACTTGGAATCTCATTAATGAGAAGTCTAGATCTCTTTGAACTTCAGATTTGTACCCCAATATTTTTGTGGCTCCATGACTGACAAGATGTCATGATCTCATCTGATCTGGCCATCTCCCAACCCTTACCATCTGTTTCGACGTTATTTATGCCTTTCTGATCCTCTACCTGGAAATTTCATCTACTAGATTTTCATGGCAAAACCTTATACTTGCTTTCACTTTTTTTCTTTCTCCTATGCCCTACATCCAATTATTGCACAAATTCCATCCATGATGCTGTCAAAACAAATCTAGAATCTCATTGCTCCTAACTTACCTCCCTACAGCCTCCTTGTCTTTAGTCTCTGTAAGGAAAAGCAGAAAGTTCCTCCATTTTTTAGAGAAAAACAGCCAAAGCCCTTAGAATAAATCTGTTTGGCCTTTCTTCATCTAAACCTTCGCCCCTCATTAGCTCTTTCTCAAGCCATAGGTCTGGCCTCTGGCTCAACTCACTGAATTGCTTTGGGCCCCATTCCATCAGCAGGGCAGGAGGCTCCATTTGATTGGGTCTTCTGCCTTGGTATCTGCTCCTCAGTCCTCCAGGGAGGTAAAAACTCACACCTATTCCAAGTCTACTCATAATTTCTCACTGGTCTTTCCCTGTGACCTCATTTAAAATTGCAATACATATACTCAGTCACTTCTTATTCCTCTTCTCTATCCTATTTTTCTCCATAGTAAATATGTATTAGTCTATGACTTAGGGTAAGATAGGAGGATATAATCTTTATACTCCATTTTCCCTTGTTGCAATTTAATCTCCCAAACAGTGAAAACTCTGTATATGTTTTGTGGGATCCTTTATGTAAAATACCAAGAGTGGTGACTGGAACGTTAGGTGTTTATCAAATATTTGCTGAATAAATAACAAAATTCTGAAATAAGGATACAGGTTGTAACGATGAGCCGTAGGAGACACTATGTTGAAAACAAATTTTACAACTTCGGGGGTCGGGGGTGGGGGAAGGAGGAGTCGGGGAGGTAGGGAGTGAAGGGATGTTAGGTGATAAACAAAGGAGGAGGTAACAAGGCGCTATAAGAAATGTACTCATTACCTTACTCATGTAACTGTAACCCCTCTCTACAGTATCTTTACAATTATATATATATATATATATATATATATATATATATATATACACACACACACACTTATATAAATTACTCTCAGAAAAAAAAATTAAAAAAAATCACAGTTTGAAAGGCAAGTTATGGGTTTGAGTCCTGAATTGGCTTCTTACCCACCATGTGACCTTGGACTAGTTACTTAACCTCTCTAACTGCACTTTTCACTCTTAGGTATAATAAAACCCTCTTCATAGGACCATACATATTCATGAGCTTATGCATAAAAAGTATCTGTCCAATGCACAAGGGAAAAAGTTAGCATAACAATACAGCACAGAGAGAGTCTATTTCTATCGACTTTTCTGCTTCTTTGTATGAGAATTAATTGTATTTGTGTTGTTCTTGCTCTTTTGTTGGTACTAGCCTTTGAGCTTGGAACTTTGTGCTCGCAAGGCAAATGCTCTACCATATGAGTCATGTACTCAGACCTTTTTATTTCTTTTGCTTTTAGTTGTTTTTGGATAACATCTAGCATTTTTGTTTCGGGCTAGACTGAAATCACATCCTTCTTTCTACTAGCCTTCTGATGTAGCCGTTATTACAGAAAAATGTCATCATACCTGAATTACTTATTAAAATAGGGTCTCATTAATTGTTTTTTCTGCATAGACTAGCATTGGACTAAAATCCTTCTAAACACTGAGTAGCTAAGAAGACAGGCGTGTACCACCAGGCCTGGCAATCTGTATTTTAAATTCCATGTTTTCTTACATGGTAGTTTTTCTTTTGGAATTTCCATTACCACGCAGAAAACATTTTATTTTCCTCTGTTCTCTGATTTTGAGTTTAGGATCTCTGCTTTTGGCAAGTATTTGGAAGAACTGAAAACTGTTCATTGTTTGAAAACAGACACTAAGTGACAAATATAGCAATGGTTATTGGGTTAGGCACAGAAGCAGGGTGAACATCCATTGAGGGTTTTGTAGAAATTACAGAGCTAATAGTGCTTTATTTCTGAGAGATTATTTAACACTCAGTAAAACTCTGTGAAGAATCTTTAGTTAACACTGATGGGAACTTGAATTCAGAGAGAAATTGAAATTTCTCAAGGTTACAGAACTAGCAATAGAAAAACTATCATATTAATACTAGTAAATCTTTTCCTAAATAGTTCATAGCATGTTTACCTTAAGAATGTCTATTATCTATCTATTTGTCTATCTACAGAGACTTTGTTTACTCCATACATATTTGTTAACTACAGTTGATTATCATGGAATATAATCAGGATTACAGTTTTCTACATATTAATTTAAATATAGCTCTAAGGTAAGATCCTCCTTTTTGAGTTCATAATTCCCTGTTCTTTGTGTATATGTATTTGTTGTTTCTGCTTCCGAAGTTGTTATAGGATAAGCAAGTGACTCTATACAGCCTGGCTTTCTTTTTTTCAAAAGAATGGTGGAGCTGCCTTGAAAGGCCTCCCAATCATTCTGTTACTATTCCTTAGACATGTTCCGCTGAGCTCCTCAGGGAGGTTTTGAAATTCTGATACTCCACCTACGTGCAGTGTGTTTGCAATATGTGTGTGTGTGTGTGTGTGTGTGTGTGTGTGTGTGTGTGTGTGTGTGTGTATGTGTGTGTGTGTATGTATGTGTATGTGTGTATATGTATATATGTATATATGTGTGTGTATATGTATATATATGTGTGTGAATGTATATATATATGTATATATACCTATATATACATGTATATACATTCTTTGTTCAGAAGTTAAGGATTTCTTTTTTATTTACTTATGGACACAGTATGGGTTATAGTCTCCCAGAGTGAGAAAATGGAAAAGGAAAATGGCAGAAACTAAATAGAAACCAGCTAGTTGGTTAAATAACATCAGTTTGTAGCAAAAGATAGGGAGACATTGAGAAGAGGAATGTCTTAAGAAGTATTCAAAGTAGCTAAATCAGAAATGGGATTTATTACACAAAATGCCTGCCTTTGTAACTACCTGGTCAACCATTCTTTTTTTCTTTTCTTTTCTTCCTGATAGAGCCATTAATAAAATATTTTATTTTAAATCAACTGTTCCAAAATATTTCCATGTTGCCAACTGTGTTTTCAGTCCAGTAAAGAGAGGAAAAGTCAGGAAAATCCCAGACTATGCAGATTATCTAGTAAAATATGGGGCATTATTGTTGTTGTTGTTCTCAGTACTCAGCACATTTTTTTCTTTTGATACCCTTCCTCCCCAAGCCATAGTATTTTATAATCTTTTATAGGAAGTATTTTGAAAATAATCCTAATTACATTCTCATTTTGCGGGTCAAACATTCACAGTTTGCTTAATGTGATAAACTTACAATTAGACCTCACAATTCCTGAACCAATAGAGGATAGATCAATAATTTCATCAGACACCATGACAGAAATACAAAACATGTGAAACATTTTACTAACCTGACACATACAGTGATAGCCCAGGACTGAGAGCTCAGAGAAGAGAAATCCATGACTTCTCAGGGCTACAGTCCAGCTAGGATTTACAGTGTGGGATACTGGGAAGAAGAAGCCAATTAGAGCCCATCCAACCCCTTCAAGGTAGGGGACAGGGGCAGGAGTCTGGGGAAATGGGAGCCATATCTAAATTCCAGACCCAATAGTGTGTGATGTTATTATATCTGCCCAATTCAGAAAGGTCTTGAAAGGCTTGTAATTCCTACCAGGATAAAGCCCCTTAACACAATGCCCTTTGTTATCAATATAACAGATAATAGGCCCTATTTACCTCTGCAGAGCAGATTTAATGTCCTTGAAGATTTGGGGATTACTCAGACAAGCCAGTCCCATCCTGCATAGACCAGGAGCACCACACACCACACCTTCTTAGTGCTGCAAGCCTGCCTGCTAAAGCCAGAGGTTAAACATTCTTTTTCACCAGAAATTTCCTTATACATTTACACATACATACATATATATGTGTGTATATATACATATAATTACTCTGAGTATTTCAAATGTATTTTGGGGGGTTCTTTTTGTCAGTGGTGAGGCTTGAACTCAGGGCCTGGGTGCTGTACCTGAGGTCTTTTTCTCAAGGCTAGCTCTCTACCACTTTCAGCCACAGTGCCAATTCCAGTTTTCTGTTGGTTAATTGGAGATGAGTCTCACAGACTTTCCTGCTCAGGCTGGCTTTGAACAATGATCCTCAGATCTCAGCCTCCTAAATACCTAGGATTATGGGTGTGAGCCGCAGGGCCTGGCTTTAGATTTTTGTTGTTGTTCTTGTTTTTGTTTTGTTTTGGCTTGTTTGTTTCTCCAACCTCATCTTCATTTGTCCTGTGTGATTTCTATCACTCAAATGCAAGAATTTGCTGATATTCTGTACCTCAGGACCCATAGAGAGCTCTCTGCAGAAGCATAGAATAGACCCAAAGCCCAGGGACTGAATGAGCTTGAAAAAAAACAAACAAACAAAAATAAAAACCCACTACACAGAAAGAATAAACTTTGCCAACACTTTACTTCAGGTAATGACCGAATATTTTCTGACAACCCTAGATTGTTAGGGTGATGGGAAGAGGTTGTCACCTGGCAGGAGAGGAGAAAATAACTCCTGCAAAAATTCACTGATTTAGACTAGAGCACACCTTGAGAGTCCCTTTTTGTTGCTTTCCTGCTTTCCTGAGCAAGATCAGAGTAGGCCTTCATTTTCTTCTTCTAGAGAGAAAGTATAAAGACCAGAGCTAAGGGTGAGGGCAGGAAGGGAGGGAGGAGTGAGATTTCCTCCTGTCAGAAACACAAATAAGTGGCATTTTCTCACTGTGTGGTTCACGAAACAGCAATCTATAATTGACAGTTGATACTTGTTTTAGATGAATATTTCTGGGCTCAAATCCAGGAACACTGAATCAGAATATCTGAGGATAAGCTGAGGAATAAATCTTAATTTTAAAAATGTCCAGGATAAGGTTAAGATAAAACCATTGACGTATGGGCTCTTTCATCCAGTAAGAGTCCTGCACTGTGGTAAACTGAGGCTGGAGTGCCTGAAAAAAATATCAGGAAATAAAATCAAAACAACTGAACAAACAAAGCAGAAATCACTCAGGCCTCTTTTTTCTGTAAAGAACTAGCTGACCACAGCCTACCAAAGGACAATCTACTAAGCATACAGTCCAGAGTATATAAAACATTCTTATAAAGCCAAAGAAATACAAATGTTATCGCCTTAACAGCTTGCAATCTGATTGGGGAGAAAAGAATCTACACGGAACATAATGTGAGAAAGAAAATCTCATTACTCCTATGATTTGGGTAATTTTCTTGACTTTTACATCGACTTTGTCTATAGAGAAAAGAATTCTGAATTGAATCACCTAACTGCTAGCCCAGGGTTTTCCAATGAAACATTCTCTATCCATGATCATATTGCAGTCTGGATTTTCTAATCTTGATTCTAAAAATTCCCACTGACCTACTACACGCCCAACTACAATATATGCAGTACTTTGGAAGTGTGTCCTGTATTGTCACATTGTCTGTATTATTTACTCACATTATTTTAAGAGATTTTTAAGAAACTCACTTTAAAATCTATACCTTTAAAAGAAGACAAAAACAACTTGAAGTTACACAAAACAAAAGCGATTCTTCTCATTTATTTATTCTCTTAGAAATTAGGAATCACCTTTGTACTGAATTAAAACTTGGTTCTTACTTTTAAGACCACAGCCAATACACAGGTCAATTTATAAATGGACCATGTGTCCTAATGTGTCCTAATTTATATATATATATATATATATATATATATATATATATATATACATATATATAATCTTTATTATTAATATATATTGTAGCATTTGCTTGGCAGGTAATGATTTTAGAGTAAGTGACACAGATGAAGTTACTAGATAGAAAGTAGTTCTATTAAAGACCATGGAGAGTGAGTACATATTTAAAACCAGCCCACATATGGGTAGGTGTCAGATAAGGCAAGCTACCTTATTTTAGCAATGGGGAAGGACCTGTAATGATCTGCTCAGCGAAAAGAATGTGCTCCTTAAATAGTCGCTACCTGACATGCTTTTCTCATTTGATAACCAGATTGATTGTGACACAGTAGGATTCGGGGCTTGGGGGAAGGAGGAAGGAAGAGTTTTCTTTATCCACAGGACAGAAATAGGGCCTAGAGTACCGAGCCGCCCTACCCCACCAACTAGAGCTATGTCATTTGTGAATGAGAGCATCCTTCAAAGTAGAATTTTTTTTTTCAGAGTAGAATTCTGGGGTGACACCTGATTCCTTCTCCCAGCTCTGGCAGGAGTCTCCGATGCTAATTGCCACCAAGCGGGGCACACACTGCCCCTCATCCTGGGAGATGGGAGGTGGGAAGCACATGAGATTGGGGGAGACAGATCTCTCCAGTCCCGCTGCATGGGGACAGACAAGCAAACCCAAAGCGAACCTGACAACTTTCCCTTTAATTGATTCAAATTACGAATTCCTCCGACTTCCAAACTGTTTTCTAATTAAGTTCGATACGAATGATGGCCTATTTTATACGTGGCTCAGAAGTTGAGTTTTGTAACATAATAATGAAGCAAGAATGTGAGCGAGTTTCACGGAGGAGTCATCTGTTATTCAGAGGACACCTTTCGATATTTTGGGGATGGTGATTAACTTATTTTGGCTTTCAATATATAGGTAATCCTTCTCCAGATTAAAAAAAAAACCTTCCAAATACTGAAGATCATTTCAAATTAATTTTAATAAGATTAGTTGTTATCCCTTTTTGGAATATGTGGTCATAAGAAAATATTTGGAATATAGACAACAGAAAAATATTATACATATGTAGTCAGTTATAATCACTGATAAAAATTCACATTTTAGATCTTTCATGCTTATATTCTCATTTGTAAATAATAATAGGCACAAGTGTATATTGTTTCATGAGATATAAAAGAGGTATGCTTCTGGATACTGCAATACAGTATTAAAGCATGATATAATTTATATGTTAATGTGGGTATTTTTGACTTTTTAATTTGTGGATTTTTTTGTTATTATTTACCTCTGGAACTTTATTTTCAGAAGTAAATTAAAAGTGAAGAGTGATAGCAAGGCTCATATATTTATGAGTACTATTTTTTGAAGAAAAATTGTATCAATTTTTCCCTTATCTTCAGGATATAACCTCCTGTTCACTTTAAGGTACACATTCTTATACAAAACATTCTAGTCTTTACATTTGATTACTTGACAGGTGTCTGTCTAACAATAAAACCAGATTTGTATTTGTCAATTGCTGCGAGGTAATATTTCCATAGGTACTTTTCAATCCAAATTTCTTCTTTTACACATCGTCTGCATCACCCTTTTGTTTTGAAGAGGTAAAACATTCCGTTGATTTCTTATTGTGAAAGGGTGCCATAGGTTGCTGGTAGAATTTTCAGTGAAAATGTGCATGATAATGGACTCTTGTAGTCATGCTGCTCACAAAATTTGGAATTTAATTAAACAATCTGAAATTTAATTAAACAATAAGGGAAACTTTCACACTACAAGCCCTCATAAACACATTTATCCTATCTCTGGGCTCTGATGCTTCTTCTTTCTTGAGCAATGGACACAGAAGGTTCCCTATCATGTTCAAGAAGAGTGGACTCTATGTCCTTTAGCTTAAGTGTAACATTGACCAGAGTTTTGAACAAAGAAGAAATATCTTCCTTGAGAACACAACATCCCCTTCCTTTTCCTCTCATTACAAACACATACCAATGACAAAAGAACACTATAAGGCCATTTTCATAGACTCAGCTTCCTTTTCTTACCTTCCTTTTCTCAAGTGAGAGAAGTTTTGTATTCTGGAAGGAGAAAAATTAGATTTCCTATGTGGTGAAAACAAGCAAAAATCTCTGATTAGAAAGATACTTGTGCTTGCAATGAGCTCAACAGAGATTAAAAATATACAAAAGAATAAGTCAACAAGATTTATGCTCTTTATAAGATAAAATACTGGAAATTCAATAACATCAATTATATATATATGTATATATATATATATATATATATATCCTATATATATATATATATATATATATATCCTTCTCTCAGCCAATATATAGCAATTTTCTGTGGAAATTTAGCCTAATTATTTCTGTTAGCAAAATCAGTGTCTAAGTATAAAAGAACTAAAATAATGGTTCTTCCCTTATGAGTCACAGCGCATATCCATGACTGCATAAGTAAAAGGGCTAGACTCCTAACCAGGCCTATATAAAGTATATTTCTCTGTTTAAAAACATATGGTTTTCTGAGTCAATTGCACAATAAAATTTGAAATGTTCTTCTAGTGGGAAATCAAAATAGCTCAACAAGAAAATTATACCTAAAAGTTCCATTTTTCCCAGTTCATATTAAAATAAAAATGTAATAAGACTCAAAATAAATTTAAACTATGAATATAACATGAACTATTAGCAATAATAATTTTTTTTTTCTCAGCGACAAAGTTGAGATAGAAAATGTATTTTTTTTTCCTTCAAGCTCCTTTCCTTCATTTACTGTTTCCAGGGGCAATTTTATTTTCTTGGAGGAAGTGGATTTATTCATTATATTATTTTTAAGTAGTTGTACAAATGAGTTGCCATTTAACAAAGCAGTTTATGAATACCATATATCTTGATCAATGCCAGCCCTTTCAACATTCTAGCCCATCCTTCCCCTCCCCATCAGGGGTGATTTTCATTTTCAACTTTATGATCTTAGTTTTCTTGATTGTAAAATAAAGTTAATATTTCCTATTCTCCTTTACCTATGTGAAGCATATAACCCGCCCCCCCCCCCCCCACACACACGCACTAGGTTGATGTTCATTAAACTGGCTTTTTATCAGGTCATTTTCCTCTTAGGTACTATAAATTATGTATGCCATAATCCATACTTTCTCTGCCATCGAGTAGTTCGGGCAAAGGGAACCATTATCTGCTGGCATTTGAGAGAAAAAATGGCAAAGCGGAAGAAAGTCTCCATTTTGAAAGCAGAATCGACTCAATTGATTCTTTTGCCTCAACAATGGCTCTCCTTTCAGATAGGATCAATAAGTTGCCAAAGAGGGTCCGTCTTCGGCTCCCCAGGAAGGGAAATGTTAGCTGTAGTTTTTAAACACGTGTGGCTGGTGGAAGAGTGTGGGGAATGACATTTTTGGATCCCCATTAAAGGAACGAAATGGAATGCTTGAGGAAAATGCAAAGGGACCTATTAAGGGTGCCTAACCAGTCAGGGTTTTGTTAGGTATCCGAGCGACTGACTGTCCAGCTGTCAGGGTTTGTTTAGCTAATGATGAGAACTTGTTGAAATTTTAACCGTGGCTCCTCTTGCTTTCGTTCACGGTGTGCCTTGTATTCCGTGTTTTCTGTGTTTGAAGAGAGGATCCCATGTGGGTATTTCTTGTCCTGTAACAGCATAAGGGCAGTTATTCGACACATTCTATTCCATATTTTCTCTCCAGACTAGGAAACCCTACTGCCTCCAGCAAATTTCCTTGGCCCTTCTAATTTTCCCTTTGGTGCTCTACACACCATCCTGCTTCGGTAACGCGCGTGAACACTGAGAATGTGAAACGCAGGTGGAGGGGAGAAATTTATCATTTCAAGGACAATGGTAAACTGTTGAAGTTTCTACAAATAGAAACTCTTTGCTAAGAAATTTAGTTAAGTTTCTTATGTAAATATTCAATATCATCTTAGGATCAACAATTATTTTCGGGTGGGGGGAGGGGGGAGGCGGGGAAGGGAAGTGAAGGGTAAACAAAGGAGGAGGCTGCAATGCTTGGTAAGAAATGTATCCATTATCCTGCCCATGTAATTGTAGCCCCTTTGTACAGTATGTTCTCAAATAAAATAAAATACAATTTAAAAAAAAAATTAAAAAAAAAAAAAACAAAAAAAAACAACAAAAAAAAAAACAATTATTTTCGCACTCATTGGAAGATGAGGAACTTGAGTCTTGGCGGAGTTGAGGTATTCAGTGTATCCAGCTGGCATGTTTCCAATAAATCATGGGTTCTCTTTGAAAATAGTGTCTGTGAAACAGTTCCACAAAAACAAAACAAAACAAAAAGTCACAAAGTCATCAGGAAGAGTCTGGTGTTTCCATGTGACAGATGAGGGCACCAAAAATCCAGAGAAGATAAGCAGCTTGCCAAAATGTATGTAGCTAGTAAACTGGAGATTGATTAGGGGAGGTGGGGTGGAAATCTATTAATTTCAGCAAGATAGATTCTCAAATTTTTTATAATGTATCACTTAGTACTTGTCTGTTAATCATTGTTGCAAATGATATAAAATTTACTAAAACTTGGTCCTTCTATTTATGCATTCAAAGCCTATCAAAAGATATTAATTTGATATTAAAAATATCCAGGGCATAATGCAGATGGTGCTAATGGTTGCCAGTAAGAACAGCAGGTAATCTGGGATGGATGGGAGGGAGGGATTTCGGATAGTAGAGGAAGAAAAGAATAGACTTCCAGCCACTCTCAAAAGTGATGGCACTGAGTAAACACATCAGTGCTGTTGATTATGTAATTAATCCTATGGGCATTTGGGAAGGAGGAAGCTCTGAATACAGCCCATAACGATGCAATGCAACATTACTACTTGGATGTCCTCCTAATAAGAGTTTTGTGTAACTGGTGGTGTCATTGTAAAATTTATTTCGAACATTTGAAAATAATGGAAATTTCAGAAATTTCAGAACAAAGACAAAAAAAAACTGAGATGGTTCATGATGAACTGGATTTTTTTTCTAAGCATTTGGCAAAACTTTCCAATTACTCTGCATATTATATTCTCTTTAACAGATTAACTGTTTTGGGGAAAAATTAAGTGTATAAAACATACAAAATGCAAAACAAAAAAAAAAAAAAACAAAAAAATGCAATTTCAATGTTCTTCTAGTTTTAATTGTCTTTTATTTATTCTTCTTTATTTCCTAATTATATAGCTTTGTGTTTGAAAAGATGAAACTTGGAAAGTTGTCCCACCTCAGTTACTAATATTAACATTACTTGTGATTCTTACTTTGTAACTTTCCAAAGCTATTTTTCTTTTAAGATTGATTAAAGTTCTAAATACCTATGTTCTTAATTTTTTAACTTGTAGATTAAAATTGTACATGCTTTTGGTATACAACATAATGGTTGAAAATGTATTTTATGCAATGGTTAAATCAATCACCCATATTATCATTTTTTTCAGATTTTTATGTTGAGAATATTTAAATATACTTCCTTGGCAATTTTCAGTTCACCACCTTGTTGCTCTAACTCCTCCTGTATAAATGAAATTTTGTATCTTATCACAAAGAAATCAGTAAAGTCATTGAATGTAAAATCAACACACGAACATAAGTGGCATCTCTATACACTAATAATGCATGAATTGAAATGGAAATCAAAAAGCCATCTCACTTACAATACTTGAACTACTTCTTCATTTGCAAAAGAAGGTTTATATGCTAGGCTAGATAACATAAAATGTGAGTATAAAGAGTAACTTGACTTTAGGACCTCAGCAAGATCCTTTCATGTCTGGTATATAACAAATATTCAGAATTCAGAGCTCTCCTAACCATCCTGTTTCTCCTAAATTAACAGAACATGTGTTAACCTACCTTGGCTTGTATTTTTAGTTGTCTCACATTTAATTTGCAAGCAGAGACTGAACCACTCTTGATTCTTCCCTTCCTCATCTCATTATGCAGTATAATAATGCCAAAGGAAGTTTCTGCATTTTTCTCTTCACTCTGTCAGCTCTGAACTATAAGAAATACTAGTTATAGACTAAACAAAATACACATGAGGGGCGATTTGTAAATAATGGAAGTCATTGCTGTAATTAAAGACTGTCTAAGATACCAGAAGACACTGAATTTAAGCTTAACAAATAAATGAGGGACTCTGCTAATATTGAACTTTAATTTTCTGGCAAGCAGAATGTCAGAAATTGCTTTGAAGACATTGCTGGAAAAGAGTGGATTTTGAACCTCATCTCAGAGAAAGAATAAACCTTCATGCTTAACCATGGAAGTTCATCTGATGATGAAAGTACAGTAGGAGTAACTTGGAAGTCTGCTTGTGTGGTTATGTGGTGAAGGAATTAGTAGGGCCACAGAGAATCACTTGTTTTTTTTTTTATCTGATACATATTTATTTATTTATTTTTAATTTAATTTTATTTTGTTTGTGAACATACTGTACAGATGAGTTACAATTACATGGGCAGGATAATGCGTACATTTCTTACCCAGCATTGCAGCCTCCTCCTTTGTTTACCCTTCACATTCCTTCCCAGCCTCCCCCCTCCCCCCCAATCCCAATCCTTCTCCTTCCCCCCCCTTCCCCCCCCCAACACCGACGTTGTAAAGCTCGTTTTGGACATGACAACTTGTACTTCTCATTGTTGCAACAGGTCCACCTGTATCCTTAAACAACTGGATTTTCCCCATCTCCTCCACAAGTTATACTGACATCAAATATAGTGAAAGCAGGGGTTATACTGTGGGGGAGGGACATACAAAGCAACAAAGAGATAATCTTATAAATGCATTAGAAACACATGCATGAAAGAAAAAAACATTAAAATACACATCTAAGGGTTCATTTTCCTGACATCACATTATCTGACCTTTTCTGCTTGACTCATAGAAAGCCCACGGATTGGGAGAAGATCTTTACTAGCCATACAACGGACAAGGGTCTCATATCTAAAATATACTTAGAACTCAAAAAATTAAACCCCCAACAACAAATCCTCAAAGAAACAACTGCCCAATAAATAAGTGGGCGAAAGACTTAAAGAGAAACTTCTCTGAAGAAGAAAGAAGGATGAGGCACTGGTGACTCACACCTGTAATCCCACTTAATTGGGAGGCTGAAATCTGAGGATTGTGGTTCAAAGCCATCCCAGGCAGGAAAGTCTGTGAGACTCTGACCTCCAATTAAGCAACAAACCCTAGGTCTCATTGGCATAGGATGAAATTTTCTTAGTAGAGACCCAGAAACACAACATATCAAAGGAAAGTTGGACAAATGGGATTGCTTGAAATTGCAGAGCTTCTGCATGGCAAAGGACATAGCTAGCAAGATCAGTAGAAAGCCCATGGATGGGGAGAAGATATTCACTAGCCATACAATGGACAAGGGTCTCATATCTAAAATATACTTGGAACTCAAAAAATTAAATCCCCCCAAAAACAAATCCTCAAAGAAACAATTGCCCAATAAATAAGTGGGACTTACAGAGAAACTTCTCTGAAGAGGAAAGAAGGATGGACAATAGACACATGAAGTGCTCAACCTCTCTAGCCATAAAAGAAATGCAAATCAAAACAACATTGAGATACCACTTCACCCCAGATAGAATGGCTATAATCAAGAACTCTAATAACAACAGATGCTGGAGGGGATGTGGACAGAAGGGAACCCTACTGCATTGCTGGTGGGAGTGTAAACTTGTTCAACCACTTTAGAAAGTAGTATGGAGGTTTCTCAAAGACTCCACATAGAGCTCCCCTATGACCCAGCAATCTCACTTTTGGGCATTTATCCAAATGATCACAAATAAGACCATACTAAAGTTTCCAGCATCTATGTTTATTGCAGCATTATGTACCATAGCTAAGATATGGAACCAACCCAGATACCCCTCAGTAGATGAATGGATCAAGAAAATGTGGTATATATACTTAATGGAATTCTATGCCTCCAACAGAAAGAATAGCATTGCCCAATTTGTTAGGAAATGGAAAGACTTGAAAAAATTTATATTAAGTGAAGTAAGCCAGGCCCAAAGGAACATAGGTCCCATGGTTTCCCTTATTTGCAATAACTAGAATATGTCTGAGATAAGCAGAAACGGTCAGATAAGTTGATGTTAGGCGAAATGATCCCCAAGATAAGGATTCAAATGTTTTTTTCTTTCTTGCAATTATTTCTAACATATTTATAAGATGATTTCTTTGTTGCTTTGTATGCCCCTCCCCCACGGTATAAACCCCTGTTTTCACTGTATTTGGTGTTGGTATAATTTGTGGAGGGGAAGGGAAAAAACAAATTGTTTAAATAGGGATACAGGTGGACCCACTGCAACAATGAGATGTACAAGAAGTTATGTCAAAAAACAAACTTTACAACTTTGGCCAGGGTGGGTGGGGAGTGGGGGTGTGGGGGGGGGTAGGGTTAGGGATGTGGAGTGGGTGTGGAGTGGTGTGGAGGGTTGGGAAGGGGGAGGGGTTGGGGGGAGATAGGAAGGGATGGGAAGGGGAAACAAAGGAGGAAGCAACAATGCTTGATAAGAAATGTACTCATTACTTTGCCCATGTAATTGTAAACCCTCTGTACGGTATTTTCACAATAAAAAAACACACACACACATACACAAAAACTTGAAGCAGAGGTATGGATCAAGTGGTGAGTGAGAGCCTTGAGCCAAAAAAGCTCAGGGACAAACCCAGGTCCTGAGTTTAAGCCCTAGGATTGGCCCAGGTCCTAAGTTCAAGCCCCAGGTTTGTTGTGCACTTGCAAACACACACACACACACACACACACACACACACACACACACACACACACACACACACACACACACACACACACACACACACACACACACACACACCCCAGAGTGAGAAATATTAACTCTCTACTTGGACTCTAATTAGTGTCCAGTATCTTTCCAGTATCTTTAAAAATACCTAAGTGTTTACATCCCAGATAGTAGGCATTTAGGAATCACCATCAGAAAACATTCTAAATCCTCCCTCCAATGTCCAGTCAACAACTATACCATTAAACAGGGGTAGTGTTGAGCCTTGCAAAAATTAAGAGACAGAAGGATAAGTTTTCTTTCCTGGACTGTGTTAAATCTCCACTGTTGGGAGAAAAGCACCATATTAAAACTCTGACTCCATTGGTTTGCTTGGCTCATTTAACAAACATCTCAGAGCCAAATTCTATGTCTCTGTTCTCTACCTGACTTGATTATATTGCTCATGAGACAAATGTGTAAAGTCTATTCCCTTGATACTTAGGATTATTTGTTTTGGACTCTACATTTGCACATAATGTTGGAAGCTTGTTGTACTACAAACAATACATCAGAAAATAATCTACATTATATCACAGGGAAAACACAAATGGAGTTTTTAGACCTTTAAGATCAAAGACCTACAATTTACCTATAATGAAGATAAACCCTCTCTATTCTTTATGCTTTCACAAATAAAAAATCTAGCAGATAACCCACCTATTCAGAATTCAAAAGGTTCTCATCTGATATTTACATGCCAATATTGTCAAAACAATAATTGATTAGTGTGTTGTTTAGCATACTCTATATGGCTACTTTTCATTCTCTCATGTGATGCATTGTCTGTGTGTATGCATGTGTGTGTGTATTTGTGTGTGTGTGTGTGTGTGTGTGTGTGTGTGTGTGTGTGTGTGTGTGTTTGCTGCTAATATGGCTTGAACTAAGGGCCTGGCATTCTTGCTTTCTTGCTGTATTTTCTTTCCTTGCTCACAGCTGGTACTCTAACCCTTGAGCCATGGCACCAGTACAACATTTTATAAGTTAATCTCAGATGGAGTCCTAGTGACTTCTCTGCCTGAGCTATACTTTTTTTAATTTTTAAAATTAATTTACTTTATTATTATAGAGGTGCTGTATAGAGGAACTACAATTTCATGAGTGAGGTAATGAGTACATTTCCTTTCATACAGTATCATCTATTCCCTCATTCTCTCTCAATCCCTCCCTCCTGTCTCCACTCATGAGTTGTATAGTTCATGTTCGTTAGTGTCCAGTGAGCTCCACTGTTGCACTTTTCACCCCTTTTCCCTCAAGTTCTATGCCCTCTCCCCACCCTTGCAAAGACATACATGTGAATACACCATACATGCAATAAGGAAGAGAGAATCATCAAAACCTAAAAAGGAAAAAAAAAGCCTTTGTTTCCACATCTTGGAGTTCATTTCAGTAAGTATATTACTTTAAGTATAAAGAGGAGGCATTTAAGCATTGCACCTTGTTCTATCTCTCCTAAGAACATCCTCTTTTGGTCTCACTGCATGTGAATATCTAGAATCCTGTATAATTTGTTATATCCCAGTGAATTTTTGATCTAACTCTGCATATCAGAGAGAACGTGAACCATTTGTGTCTCTGAGACTGACATACCTCACTTAACATGATTTGTTCTAGTTCTATCCATCTCCCTGAAAATGACATTATTTTATTCTTTCTAATGGCTATGTAAAATTCCATTGTGTAGAGATGCCACAATTTTTGGAGTTACTCATTTCTTGTGGGGCATCTGGGCTGTTTTCATATCTTGGCTACTGGGAATAGTGCAGCAATGGACATAAAAGGAATAAAAAACAAGGGGATTCATATAGGGAAAGAAGAAATCAAAGTATCCCTATTTGCAGGTGACATGATGTTATACCTAAAGGACCCCCAAAATCC
The DNA here is from genome assembly GCF_024711535.1 of Dipodomys merriami. Classification (NCBI taxonomy): domain Eukaryota; kingdom Metazoa; phylum Chordata; class Mammalia; order Rodentia; family Heteromyidae; genus Dipodomys; species Dipodomys merriami. The sequence goes on along the minus strand of NW_027205715.1, from coordinate 5,842,770 downwards.
ATCCTCAAACTCCTAGAGCTGATCAACCACTGTGGCAAAGCAGGAAGATAGAAAACTAACCCACAAAATTTAGTAGCCTTTCTAGGCTATCTTTGAGAAGAGATCCTGTGATCTAAGCCTCCTGAGTAACTGGGATTAGAGGCATGAGCCATCAGCATCTGGCAGTATAATCTATGCTTGATTCTGAGTCAGCTTCCCCACCAAGACAGAGTTGCTTTGTGGTGATCCTTCAGATGGAAGGTAGTCAAATGTTTTTGTTTTTTGTTTTCAAGTAAATCCAGAATTAAAATGATTTTTGCCTTTAAAGAGAAAAATACAGCTTGGATACAATTGCTTCATTATGGTGAGCCATATCAAACACCAATGAGAAGCAAATGTATTATATCACACATTATACTGTATCAAGTTATCAAATCATATTAATCACATGTCAATGACATCATGTCACAATGTATCATATTATTTGGTCAAGATGATTTTTGGGCTGAGAACTACATTTGTTATACTTTGCTTTTTAAAATAAGAATTACCTAATAAAATCTGAGGCTTTATAGGTCCATTTTATGCATGCAAATTTTTTTGTGGGGTGGTAGTGCTTAAGAAAATGTCAACACCTATCATCAAAGTCTATTGAAGACATTATCTCACTATCTATAGTGTGCGTTATAGAACCCTGCTTCGCATGATAACATAACGCAAGTTTCCGTGAAGACATTATTTTCCTTGAAAATTATCACTTTACCTAAAATCAGTACCCCTGTCAGGTACAGATATGTAGGTGATAGCATTTAACACAGTCATGGTTGTCTTTGAATTAATGCTATTTTTCAGAACGACTGCAAATAGCTGATGTGGCAACTGCTGCCAGGCATACCTGGATGCTTCAGGGAATTAAAAGATGTTAGTAATGTAGAGATAAAGTTTACAGTCAACTATAGTATGCAAATATTACTAGAGGTCATCCAAATCACCGTAGTAATGTTTGGCTTACATTTCCAGAAATAGAAACATTGTCAGTTTGGGATTAATTTTAATAGGAATTAACAGTTCCTTAAGTAAATTGTTGTTGACAAGCAACACTTTCTGAATCAAGGATTCTCAGATTGGTGTTTGTAACTAGGAGCAATGTCTGTGTATATTTATAACAACAGCTCATTAACTTTTGCATAGTTGGCTTCAGTAGTCATTTTATGTCAAGTTGAGGAATTTTTTTTAAAAAAACCCTAATGAATACTACAAACCAGACACTATACTAGGCACTTGACACCTTCTCAATCAAATTCCTCATGTCCGTGTGGAATTGAGACTATTATCCTTACTTTATACTTGAGAAAATGAACATGTGCAAGAGCTATGTAAAGCATTGCTGCAGGATGCACATGGAGAGGACAAGGAGCTTATTTATTATCTGTCATATGCCAGGTGCCTCATAAGTAGCCTGTCACTTCATCTCTCAAACCTGCATGGAGAGATGTGCTTTTAATTAAATGGAATTTACCTACATTCTCCTGTATACATAGAAAAATGATCATATAATTCCCATCATGTGATATTATGCTATGTTATGATAATCTGGCAGCCTAGTGTGGGTGTGGAGGAGACAAATGTACAGAGATAGCTTTTGATGATCAACATTCATGGCTTTTATAGATGAGTATTGGAAAACATCTCGTGTTTTGAGTAAGGTATCATTTTGGGAGAAGTCTTCCATATTAGCACATATGCAAAATGTCTTGGATAAGTGACAGAAAATTTGTCAAAATAGATGGAAAGTCCACCATGCACTAGGTGATGGTAAAGGTCTCTGTCACAATTATGCTCCAGATTCAGACTTAATTCTTCTTGAGATTTTTTTTTTGGTCGATTGTGGGGCTTGAACTCTAGGCCTGGGCGCTGTCCCTCAGTTCTTCAGCTCAAGGCTAGCGCTCTACCACTTGAGCCATAGCTCCACTTCCAGCTTTTTCTGCTTATGTGGTGCTGAGGAATCGAACCCAGGGCCTCATGCATGCAAGGCAAGCACTCTACCACTGAGCCACTTTCCCAGCCTAAATCTTGAGAGTTTGGAGGTTTTGTTGTTGTTTTCTGGTTTTGTTGGATTTGGAAAAGTTCATAGTTAAGGTTCTCAAACTACTGAGAAAGTAAATAAGCCCTGGTTATCTATGCACAGGTGCCTCCCCCTAGGCAGTCTGGAATAAGCCTCAACTAGCAAGTCAACAGTACCACCTTATATTTAAGGTGGTACTTCGAACCTGAATTACAATCCTGTGTTGAAAAGTCAGAGCTACTTCCATTTAGGGTCCAGTCTTCTTTACCACAGTCATTCCACATTGTTGAGCATGGTGAATTAGAAAATTTTCCTATACTCAACATCCACCACACCCATACATATCAGAATACAAATACCCAGCCTTTTCCTTTTCCTGTGTGTGATACTCAAAGGTCCCTGTACAGACTCACCCCTATATTATAGTAAATCTTCCCAAAATCTAGCCAGGAGAATTTTTTTGTGCTAATGGGGTTTGAACACAGGCCTTGTACTTGCTAGTCAAGTGTTGCATCTCTCGGGCCACATCCCTCCAGCCCAAGGAGAAACAATTGAAAGCAGACAGATAAAGGCAACTCATCTCATGCAAGAGAAGCTCAGTGAGGCTCTCAGTGGATTTCTCAGCAGAGAAGTTTTACAGGCCAGGAGCTGGTGAAACAATAATATTCAAAAGATATGAAAAGAGGAAAGTAAAAGCCTGTTAACTAAAATCCGTTAGTCATTGGGTTGTCCTTCAGAAAATGAAAGATAAACACTAGCCTACACAGACAATTGAAGAAGATCATCCCTACTAGAGAAAGGAAGGAAGGGAGGAAGGAAGGGGGGAAGGAAGGAAGGAAGGAAGGAAGGAAGGAAGGAAGGAAGGAAGGAAGGAAGGAAGGAAGGGAGGGTGGGAGGGAAGGAGAGAGGGAGAAGGAGAGAGGGAGAAGGAGAGAGGGAAGGAGGGAGACAGAGAGAGGGAGGGAGAGAGAAAAAGAGAGAGAGAGAGACATATGGTTCTTCAAGCTGTCCCCAACTCTCTAAAATCTTCACTATCGTATTCATCCCACTTACTATTATCAGCTGCATCTTAAATCCCAGGTGTACAAATGTAGTCATTCATCATTGTGGATTATTTTGGGGAACCACTGGAATGTACAGCACAGTGTTTGACTTAGTTAATTGACACTGACTATTTGACATTCCTTGTCAGTAGAGTCAGCCTTGCTCTTCCTTCAAACAACAAAAATCACTGCTTCCTTCGTTTCAGAAAAAAAAAATAAAAATTGCGAGAAATGTTTTATCTCACTGTCATAGAACGGAATTGAAATGAGTAATTTAAAACAATAGAAAGCAAATTTGTTTAAAGCAAGACAGAAAGATTGTGAGAGGAATCCAATGGAGATGGAATGAGAAGAAAATTCCATGGATTTAAAAAAATTATTAACTCAAGGCAAGTAGTCATCTATATGTCAGTGGAAAAAAAAATTGGGGCAAGGTGTAGGGTACAGATGGTTTATATATAATGAAGGCAGAAGTCATTACAAGGCAAGGTCCCAGAGGATTATTGACACATTCTTACCTTAAATGCTGTTACAGAAAGCTCCTTGAAATTTAGAGTCCTACTAACAACCTATTAGGTGAAGAGATATAGGGAAATGCATTCAAAGAACCAGAAATTCAGGAAGAAAAGATAAGGCCTCAGGTTACTGGAGTTGGGAGATGTTACAATGGTGTCACCGTAGGTTAAACATGGAAAGGGTCTTAAATATTCTACTTCCCGCTTCTTACTCATATAGTGAAAGATACTGCTACCCAGGTTGCCCAAGGTTATATCTAATCTTCATGAGAAAGCCATGGCAGAAACATCGATTTTTCTTTATAGATGCGAAGACGCCTTTCTCTGGAGAGATGACAAGGCGGTGTCATCTGTGCTGAGAATAATTCTATTCTTCCCTATACTCTTGTGAAGAATTATCTTTATTCACCATTTCTGGGACAGCCTGGTGCCTTCCCTGAAGCTGTTGATTAATTACCAAGAACCATCCAACTCCACAGTGACATCCCTTAGGCAAAGCCTTGTCTTCTGGCCTGAAATGCCAGTCTGGGTGAAGGTCTGGAACAATCCCTGTTAGATGACATTCTTGGCTGCAGGGACTCCCCACTGCCTGGGGCTGCATCAGTGGGAAGAGGGTTGACTTTAACAAACAAGGCACTGCTTCCTCACCAGCAGGCCTGCTGTTGCTGTTGTCTCCAGTCCTCCAAAGGCAAGAACCTCCATATGCTCAAACCGCCACTGTCCCAGCACGGAGTTGAATGAGGGATTAAGTGAACAGGAGGAGCTGGGACCAGTGGAATTTCAGAAGAACATTGGCATGAAGCCGAGTCAGGCAAGAGAAAGAGGAAAATACCCTACCATAAAGGAGCTGACATCCTGGGTTCCACAGCTCAGAACAGTTACTGCGTTTTGTTTTATTATGTATCTAATTTATTTATTTGTATTTTGGCTACCTCAAGCCTATGCCAAACAGGGTCAGAAAAATATCACAGCTTTGCAATCAAACCTGAACATCAACTTGATGCCACTCAAAGACTGAAGTCAATAATAAGATGGGCATCAAATAATAGCAAGCCTGTATGATGTATTTCAGGCCTGTATTTATGAACCTTTCTGTTTCTCCTAAAACAGAATGAACTATACATGATGGCACACGAAAGTATCCATATTATTTATTCAATGATTATAAAATGACAACATAGATCTGAACACTTGTGTCTAAGGTAAGAGCAAATAGCAACATATAATTCATTAGAAAATATGCTCCTCCTATTTATGTCAGTCGCAGATAGAAAGACACCACCACCCACTCTCCTGATCTACCACCAATCTTCACAGGTTCTCTGCAAAAAGCCAGTGGTAGGATCAGGCAAGAATATGGACTGGTTTTCTGATGAGGCAAAGAATTCCTTCGACAGATGATTTTTGCTGAGTACTCCCATTGGCCAGGCTTAAACCTTCTTAATACTATGTTGTAGCAACACAAATACCTACCCAGCCTTCTCTTTCCCCCTTTAATCACAGCTTTAATATAGCATATATTCTATTCTCCCCATCTTCTCTTGTTTCTGTCCCCAAATGTATCTTTCTTTTTTGTCTCTTTAGCTGTTGGGTAACACAAACTGGTAAGTACTTTTCACTCACTTGTCAGAAAAATGTAACGAAGTGTCAAATTGCATGATTAGCTATTCAACATATGTACTAGTAAACCCATTGATTCTATATTTCCAACAAGTCAACGTTATGGTTTGACATCATTTGCAAAGAGGACTATGCTCCTTAAATTCATCTAGAGGAAAACTATTGTCAAAAGGTGAATGTTCTATGCTCTCGGCAATGGATACCTGGCTCTCCCTTGTAGATTCTGCAGTGGCAAATCTTGCTAATACTAGTTTGGTTGCCATATTGAGGCATCTTGTTGCACTTTGCATTTCTTTGTGGAGCTTAGGTATCCATGTCTGCTCTCTCTCGTAAGTGCTCATTAAGTGCAGAGACTGTACTTGTCTTATTTATTGTCATTATCTTTAATGCCAAGGGCTCTGCAGACACACAGTAATGGGCCTTTAGTATAAATTCAAGGAAATTCAAATTGCTTGCAGAGTCTCATTCTACTTTTCAGAAATCTTCCTATTATGCCCTGCTATTATTTGAGGTAACAGTAGACAACTCTAAGTTAAGATGAGGAAGAAAAAAACAATTTTAAAGGGCAAATTCAACAAATGGAGACACTAAATCCCTGGAATGCAAATAATGAATTAATCCTATCTATTTAAAAGCATGCTTTTATTGAAAGCCATTTGTAGGTACTTGTTTGGATATTCAATTCCATGAGTTAATTAAACATGCATTTATTTACTGCTTATTATGAATCACTTACTTTGCACTGAGTAAAGAAAAGAAAATGACAACTGTTTGCAGGCTTAATAGTATTTCAATTTGTCCAGCAGGGATGTTGAAGTAAATAAATAAAGCAGAGCAATGTGTTAAGAGTACTATAAGAGACGTATGTTTAGAAGAAAATGTTTTATTTAACGTTCACAGCCTTACTATGTGGTTAAAACTGGAGCCACTGGATCTGTCTTTGCAGTGATTTTGGAAACAATTCCTAGGTGGGTGTGTTGTTTACCGGAGGGGCTTCATAAACAGCACTGCTTTGAACTCTCACATTCTAGCAAATGGCTCTTTACAAACTGCTGTTGAGTCTGAGGATTCATGATTTTTTAAATACATATGAATGAATCACATTATCTCATTAATTGACCGATGAAAATTTACTTTGGAAGGTTTTTACCTATCATTCCTTCTCTCTCTATTTGTCCAATTTGGACGTGCACACATTGGGTTTAGGGAAGGTTAGGAATCGCTTCCTTCTTGTAGTTAGCTCTATCACTAGGCTGTCTTTCAGCTTTTCAATGACTCCCCATTTTCAGGAGTATAAAAGCCAGACTTTATTTTTAAATTTAATGGTATCGTCAAGGTGATGTACAGAGAGGTACAGTTACTTACGGGAGGGTGAGAACATTTCTTGTCGAACTTGTTAGACCCCCTCATTTTTCTCCCACGTTCCGTCCCTCCCACTTCCCCCAAGTTGTACAGATCATTTCCAACACACTGTCTTGTGAGGGTCGCTGTTACATTGGTTTCCCCTTTTTCCTTTGTCTCACCATTTTGTTGTTCCCCTTCCCTAATAGACAATACCCAGTGCACCAAAATCAAAGACAGTGACAACAGGGGAAAAACATAGGAAAAAAACACAAAAGAAAAAAAATCACATAGTGTATTCAAAACAATAACGACAAAGGAAAACCTCTTGTTCCCATGATGTGGGTTCATTTCACTTAGCATCATCTTGTAGGGTCATATAAGTATGGTACATAGGTATTGAGCTATTCTGCTCATCTGCGATGTCTGGACTATCCCAGACATATTTTATCATTACAAATGAGGGAAACCATGGGATATATGTGTCTTTGGGTTTGGTTTACTTCACTTAATATGATTTTTTTCTAATAAACTCCAGACTCTTGAGAACGGTATGCAGGAAAGTCGTTGATTTTTCCAGTCCCTCCTTCCCCCCTGTACCATTACTTTTTCACTCCATCAGTTCCAGCCATACTCAGTGCATTGTGATGAGAGGGACTTTTGTTAACCTTCTTCTCACACCCTCTTTCTCTCTCTTCTCTCTTGCCTTCCCTTTTCTGGTCTTACAACACGCTATCTTCATGAGGGTTTCGTTTCACTCCCTTTCATTTTTCAATATACACATAACTCATTAGTTCTTCAAAAGTAAGCTTGTAATTACCTCCTTCTATGATGCTTCTTTCCTTCTTTGTGGTACACATACCCCAATTTCTCCTAAGAAGACTTACTATTGCACATTATTATCTGTTATCTTCTCACTTTCTGTATCACATTGATATTACTTTTATCTATTTCAGAAGTGTACAAGCTATGGAAGGGCAGGAGCCATCTAATTCTTTATTTGTATATCAGCTCCTTTGTAGACACAGAAGAATATTAATTGACTACATCCCAAATTAAATGAAGGGCTTGCAAATTTACTGTAATGCTACAGTTCATGAAGGAGAATAAGAAATCAATATAATATATTATTGTTATTTTTAAAGAAGATAATGTGTTTTGTTAGACAGTACCTTTAACAATTTAAGTGCTCACTAAAAACTTAAAATGTTTGAATATTAGTAGGGCTAGTAAATGCTTATTTTGTATATTTATTGTAAAAGCAATAACACTTGGTCATATTGGTTCAAAATCATAGCAGTATTTCTTAAGGTGAATATATAGTTTTTATTTTATTTATTTTTTTATTTTATTTTATTTGTGAACATATTGTACAGAGGGGTTACAATTACATGGGCAGGATAATGCATACATTTCTTACCAAGCATTGCAGCCTCCTCCTTTGTTTACCCTTCACATCCCTTCCCAGCCTCCCCCCTTCCCCCCAATTCTCTCCCGCCCCCCCGCACCAACGTTGTAAAGCTCGTTTTCGACATGACAACTTGTACTTCTCATTGTTGCAACAGGGAATATATAGTTTTTAAAATATATAGTTATTGTATACCTCAATCAAAACAATTGAAAATATAATATATATAAGAACATGTATATGCATATATATAAAGGCATAATAAATGGCATTGAAATGGACATGGATACTACATTTATGGATTGGTACCATCTTTAGTTTACATACATGTAAATATAAGGTAATAATGTAATTAATGCACATATAATGTGTATTAATAAAAGGGGAATTTGCTGTACCTTGGCAATAGAAAGTTCTTTGTGATTCAGGCAAGGGGCTAGAGCAGAAGGCTATTTGGGTATTTCATAACATCATTGTCAGGCCATACAAAATTATCAATATAGGCAGATAGCCACAGGCAGCCAAGGAAAAGCATTCGAGCCTCTGTGTCTGTTCTGTATTGTAACAAATGAATTCTCAGACCAGGTAAGGCCCATGGGGCAGACATTGCTCATCCCTGAGGAATGTCTGAGATAAACAGAGCCTAAGTTAACATTCCCTAAACGCCAAGTTCTTTTTAGGTCACGTATCTATCACAGTCCAGATAATAAAATGTAGTTCACAGGTAAGAATATGAACTATGATCCTCAACTTAATAGCTACATTGGTTTCTCATGACTATTCCTTCCCCTCTTCAGGACCTAACAGAGATCCACCTATGCAGTATGTGTTCAGCAAACATAGATCTCCAGGTGTTTTAATTGAGAAGTCAAGTCTGATTTGTTAAAAAAATGAATATTAATGTAATTTAGGAGGCACAACATTCTTAAGAAATATGTTACTCTTCTGACTGTATGCAGTCCTGATGGTTAGTGAGGAGGAGAATTTTGGTAGGTCACAGGGATAAGAGAGGTTCTGGATACCACTGGTACTGTGGAATAATCTCACAAATTTTGTAGGCTTAGCGATAGCATTCATGAAGATCCATGGTAACTTCATAAAGGTCTTACAATTTCGAATTGTAAACAGCAACTGATGAAAGGCAAGAATGTACTAATGCCCTACCAATACAATTTCGAATTGTAAAATGCAACTGATGAAAGGCAAGAATGTACTAATGCCCTACCAAGATTCGATCATTCTATAAATATAGTTCCATATTTCAATTTCATTTATTCTGTCCACATATATGTACATGTGTATATTTATATTGTTTACATTGTTACACTCAGATGCACTTCTCACTACACCTTTTCTCCAGATCTCTGTAACTTTAAAAGGTAAACTGAACAGAACCAAATATGCTTTTGTTAAAAGGATTTAATTATTACAACAATATGGTATCTATTTGTCTCAGTAACCATTAAGAGATCATAAGTATTTCTTTGGCTAATATAGCATGAACACACAGAATAAATGACATTTAAAAAGTAATTAACATCATTTCCACGGTTAATATCTTTTACACACAATGAGGATCATGCCTCTTGATCTGTCCTAATGATATATGACACTCTTAGTTTATGACAGATGTATCATTGTCTAACAAACTGCCTTTCTCTATGTGACTTTTACAGTCCAAATGCATAGGCATGTGACAGGGCTGTAGAAACATGTTATTCAGTAGTCTACCATAGAGACTGAAATCAATTATAGCACATTTTTAATCTAAGATTCAGTCACATTTTTATGCCAGGGAATCAGACAATTTAGTCATCAGCTTAATATTTATTTTTAAAACAAATATTATCACCATAACAAAAACTAGTCATTTCCCAATTGCATATCTAATTTCATGTATTGCTGTCTTGTCCCTTTTGAATAGTTTACAAGAATTCTATTATCTTCTAAAAACAGAATCTGTAATTTTTGATGTTTGGTTAAAAACCATCCAAGAAGAACTATTTGGGGCCAAAGATCTTAAAATTGCTTCCTGTTCTTTTAATACTTTGTATCTTAATTGAATCTCTGGCCGCAGCTAACAGAGAAACTGATCATGGCGTAACAGCAATGTATTTCTATAATCCATAAACAATTTAGGCAGAAGATCGACTCATAAAAATTCTTCTTTGATTTCCAGACCAATATTCTATATTATATAATCCAAGGGTTGCCTATCTTCATTCATTCTTTTCATATATTGAAAAAGTTTCAGTGACTACTAAAATAAAATTGGCACTCAGTGATTAGTACCCCACAATAAACAAAATATATTCGTTTCCTACTCTCACAGGGATATATTTGGAAAACATAAAAATATGTGATTACAATCTGCAGAGGATTAGCTGTGGAAAAAGTAAGATATCAAAAGAAAGAAAAAGAAATATGTTTTAAATTAAAGTGACTGGGAATAGCATGTCACAGATGCCAAGAGATAGGAGAGTTCATGAAGGGGCCTGGGCTCTGGAAATTTGTTGGGTCCTGGTAAGACATGAAGGATCTGAGTGTTCTAGGTGCACAGTGAAGAAAAGAGCAGTAAGAAGTAGAGTTGTAGAAGAAACAGGGGCCAGAATGCCAAAGGTTGTATAGGTTTTACTAGGGTTTGTTCAAATAAAAATTGAGAACATTTTCTCCGCATCCTCAGTTTCATTGCGTATCATCTATTCTTTGCTATTTATGAATAGGATTGCTTATTCCTGGAGAGTTTTAACCATTAGTCCCCCAGTGTGAAGAGTGACTTAATGATGAACCTGTGGAATGAGTGGTAAAGTGCTACCGTTGAACAAAAACAGCTCAGAGACAACAGCCAAGCCCTGAGTGCAAACCCTAGGACCAGTGCACAAGTGCACACATACACACACACACACACACACACACACACACACACACACACACACACACACACACAATGCATTAGAGAAGAGAATGAAAAGTATCTGCATTTAATCTGCTAAATAACAATACTATGACCCAGTGGGAGAGCTCTAGTCACTGACCGTAGCCCTCCAAGTGATTATTAGTGCCCCGACCCTCTTCTTCTTTTCCTTTTTGCTTCTTCACCCTGAAATGAAGGGGCTTGATTAGGAGCACTTTGGATTCAGCTGCATCCCTCTCTCACATAAACCATGTATTGAAACCCTAAAAAGAATGGACTGTACTTGGAGAGAGGATTTTAAAAGATGTAATTAAGGTTACAATCATAAGGATAAGGTCCTAGCCTAATAGGACAGTGAGTCCTTAAAGAAGATGAAGAGACACCACATTTATCAGATGAACAACAAGTGGAACATTATAACACTAAATGAGGACAGAATGAGAAGGCAGCCATGAGCAAGCCAAGGACAGAGGCCGCAGGAGAAATCACCCTGGACAATATCTTCATTGTGGACCTCTAGTCTCTAGATTGAGAGAATAAATTCCTGTTATATAAGTTTAGTTTAGGATACTTTGCTAATGACAGCCTGACCAAAGTATAAGTAGATACAATCCTTCTTTAAATAATGCAAATGTAGGTTAAAATGTCATCTACCTCATTTGTCTATAATAGGTTATTTTGTCTTTGATAAAACAGTAGTAATAATAAATATCTCATGTTTATTCATACTAAGTTAATCATATGAGGTGAAATGTTAGTTCACTCCCACTTCTAATAGTGGTCTTATTCTTCAACTATGATATAAGGACCCAATAGTATATGTACCTTGTGGTATAACTTGTACTAAGAGCACAAAGGAAAACTTCCTACACAGATAATGTAATAGACTGATACTTTGGGAAATGTGCTTATCTGTTCTTTCCCTCACAAGAGAGAGAAGGAGAATTGTTCTGGTGAGATGCCCCAAACCTTTCACAGGGAATAGCCATTCATTTCAGGATTTACTGAAGCCATTTTCTCTTCCATGTCAATCAGACATTTACTGTTCCCAACTGCAATAATTTGTTATCTACATGACTTCCACTCTTGCTTCTTGGAGGGGGGTGGGGGGAACAGCAGCTTTGCTTCAATACACCACAGACTACAGTCCTTGCCTCCAGAAAATTTTCATTTTTTTTATTTTTAAAGATGGTTTGATTGAGATGCACATATTCTAAAATGTATTCATTGAAGATCAGTGAGTTTTGACACCTTGGTAGCATTTTAGCTACCACTACAATTGAGATTCCGAATATTTCCATTACCACCCAGATTCCCTTTACATGCTTGTACAGTTAACACCTTCTGCAAAACTCAGCCTCTGATAACTGCCAAAGCTTGTAAAACTTCATGTTGTTGTTGTTTTTTAAATGACCTTCTAGAATTGATACAATTACAAGTTCATTACTTTTAAGAGGCAAGAATACCTGGGAAATGTAAAGGTTTTTATGGATGGTCTGTTTTAACCTATACACTGTTCCACCAGGAATAAACTGACAGATCAGAAAGGCATCAACTGTATTCTTCAGAAGCCAAGGATAAATACATATTTTCAACCACATTGTGAATGTAATGTTAACATTTGGGGTGTTTGTTTGCCTGCTAGTCCTGAGGCTTGAACTCTGGGCCGAGAGTGCTGTTGCTGAGCTCCTTTTTGCTCAAGGCTAGCACTCTACTACGTGAGCCATAATGCCCCTTCCAGCTTTATTCTTTTTAATTGGAGATAAGAGTCTCACAGACTTTCCTGTATGGGCTGGCTTCAAACCACAATCCTCAAATCTCATCCTCCTGTGTAGCTAGGATTACTATTAAATTTTAACATATAAAATATATACATACATATACACATATAGACATACCCCTTTTAAAGCATTTAGAAAAATTGAATAATAATTGAATAATAATGTATAAATGTCAATTTATACATGTGAATGTTAATTGCCAGGGACCAGTGGCTCATGTCTGTATAATCTTAGTGACTTAGGAGGCTGAGACCTGATGATCACAGTAAAGCAAGCCTGGGCAGGAATGTCTGTGAGACACTAATCTCCAATAATTACAGAAAAAGCCAAAAGTAGAGCAATGGTTCAAGTGGTAGAATGCTAGCCTTGAGCAAAAAGCTTAGATAACACCTCGGCTTTGAGTTCAAGCCCCAGGACCAGCAAAAAAGAAAGGAAAATAGAGCCAGGGCTTGAGTTGCAATCTGAGTTAGTCAGGAAGCTGAGATTCGGAAGATTGTAGTCTGAAGTGAGTCAGATCATCAATTAACTAGCATAAAGCCAGGCTGGTTGCTTGGATTAAGTGTGGGGCTCACTTTGCGTAGGAAAGCAGAGAACAAGGCCCCAAGTTCAAGTCCCAATATTGACCACATTAATTAACTTTAAGCTTCATCAAAATTTGTTTGAGCCTATTTAAGATATAAGTAATTCAAAATTATATGCTCAACTTATAGGCAAGTCTGTCATCCTCAAACTTTGTCTTTTTTCAGACTTAATTTAATTTACATAAAACATAAATAATAGATTATATCAGTAATTTGGCAAAAGTATTATTTGTGTTTGGGTATGGGTGCTGGGGCTGGGGCTTGAAATCAGGGCTTTGTACTTTCTCTTGTCTTTTTCTGCTCAAGGCTGGCACTCTTCTACTTGAGACACACACCTCTATTTCTAAATTTTTGGCGGTTAATTGGAGACAAGTGTTTGAGACTGTTCTACCTGTGTTGGCTTGAAATTGTGATAACTGGGCTCCAGATCTCATCTTCCAGAGTAGCTAGGATTACAGCTCAAAAATACTACTTTTTTTATTTTTTGGGTCCGGTCGTGGGGCCTGAACTCGGCCTGGGCGCTGTCCCTCAGCTCTTCAGCTCAAGGCTAGCACTCTACCACTTGAGCCACAGCGCCACTTCCGGCTTTTTTCTTTTTGCTTATGTGGTGCTGAGGAATCAAACCCAGGGCCTCAGGCATGCAAGGCAAGTGCTCTACCACTGAACCACCTTCCCAGTCTAAAAGTACTACTTTTTGCAGGAACATATAAAGTGCTAAGGCATTGGTTACCATATAATATTTATATACTAATAATCAATTAATTTTCCCTCCTGTAAGGGACACACACACAACACACACACACACATACACACACACACACACATATAATACAAGTTTAGCATTTTTTAAACAAGAGAAAACCAGCCTAAATGGATTGTACAAATGATTTTTTTTAATGTGTGTGTACTAGTCCCAGGGCTTAGTACTAGTACTCAAGGCTTAGGCACTGTCACTGAGCTTTTTAAAGCAAAGCTGGAAATCTACCACTTGAGCCACAGCTCCTCTTCTGGTTTTTTGGTGGTTGATTGGAATTAAGAATCTCATGGACACCCTTGTGGGCTGGCTTTGAATTGTGATCCTCAGCTCTCAGACTCCTGAGTAGCTAGGATAATAATAGGCATGCATGAGCCATTGACATCCAGTATCAATGAATTCTTTTAATCTTTCATTTATTCAACAAGTACCTATGTATACAATGTAGTATGGAAACTTTGGGGAAAGGGACAAACATGAAATCTTCAAAATAAAGACAGTTGAAAATAGAGAAGCAGGCAATAAAAGAGACAGTTAAAAATTAATTACCAAAGAAACCCCAATAAACAAAGAAACAAGGCAAGGCTGGGAAACTGACATAGCCAAGAAGGGGCATGATGGGGTCAAATAGAATATGGTGTCCCACATGACACTGGAATAGAAAAGGGCCTCCCACATGAAGACTAAGGAAGCTTGAATTGAGTGTGGGTGAAAGTGGTCTGTGGGGTGAGCATCTCTTGCTAAGTCTTCTGATGATCTAAATCTGTTCTAAAATTGAAAGACTATTAGAGAGGGAGCAAGTTGATGATCACAAGAAACCCCGTTCTAAATTTCTTACATCCTGAAACAAACCTAAAATCCAACAAGGAAAACAAAAAGAACTAACCAAACAAAACAAGCAAAGCAAAGTAAATAATATATATATATATATATATTAATGTAGGGAAAAAATATTGGAAAATGTAGACAGACAAGGCATACATGTCAAGAAAAGCAAGAGTTAAGCAGGTAGGTCTGGCATATTCTGCAGGGAGCAAGGGATTACAGATGGAACTTCTGATCAACTTTAGAGCTGTGCAACCGAAAAGTGGTTAATGAATACTCATTATCAAAAGCAAGGCCCCACACTGAGAGCATAGACCACAGTCGGGTCTATGTGTATACTGCAAGAGCAGCTCCTTAGGTTCTAGTCCCCAAATGATTTCAAAGAGCTCTTGGGCTCTGGCTTACAGGGTTACACAGTGTGTGATTATAGGGGAGGATGGTCTGATTCTCAGGACAAAGAATCAGTGGTCAGAAGCTTATAATGATGAAACAACAAGATGAAACACAACGAAGATGATAATTAAGTTATGGGATTCAGAGAAAAGAGAATCACGGTTCAAATAACAGTGGAGATAAGGACCGAGAAAAGCAGAAAACAAAGCGTGCTAGACAGAGATGTAGGCAGCATGGCATTTGTTTCAATGATATTTTTTAAATTTATGTGTACTAATTTTACATATCTAAGAGGTATCATATGACAGTTATCATGGATATACAGTGACCTAATGATTAAATCAGAGTAATTAGCATTTCCATCTTCTTAAACATTAATCGTGTGTGTGTGTGTGATTATTATTACCTTAATTATTCTGTGTAGCTATGAGAAGGAAACTAGAACCATAAGACTAATAAATCTATTTTGGCCCATTTTCTCTCACCAGCCTTTGAAGGAGCCATATCCTAAAACAAGTAAATCTAAATGACATTTAAAAGTTCTACCTAGGAACAACTAACCTTCCACATACTCTGTGTGTGTGTATGTTATGTATGTGTGTATAAATCTCAATTGACCTGAAACAGACTGTGTACACACACACACACACACACACACACACAGGCACACACAGCATATACTTGTATACCTATCACTACAGAAAAGATAAGGAATATTTTCCTAAACCACAAAACTAGCAAAAGTTCTCATTCCTTACTCTTCTTTTCTTTTTTACCCAATCCCCTTTGTGACCAATTAATGACTAATGTACGTCTGTCATTATTTTGTAAATTTCTGGAATTTTGTAGATTAACACAAAAGTGCAGCATGTACTTTTGTTTTACTCCTCTGCCAACAGTATTATTCCTAGAAGCATTAAAGTCTATGCCTCAGTAGTTCACTACTTTGTTTGTGCTACTGACAGATATTTAGGTTCTTTATAGTTTGAGGTTATTATAAATAAAACATCTATGAATCTATAATAACATCTCTTGAAGAGATATCCAGCATTGTCATGACAGGATCACAAAGGATATAAATATAAATATATATATATATATATATTTGATTTTTGTTTTTCTACTAATTTTTTATTAATGTACCTTAATAGTACAAGAGGTTTTCATCATTGTAATTCTATGGATGGGTGTAGTGTATTTGAGTAAGTTCATTCCTCTATTATATTCCCTTAACCCTTCTACCTCCAATGTGCAAAATGGGTCAGGAGATAAGGGGAACTAAGAGAATGTAATAATATAAATATTTAAATGATGTAATTCATAATATAATTAATATAATTAGTTTATTAATGTAATTATATATCTGTAACATATTTCAATCCCTAATGTCTTATACTTTTTACCCAACCCTTCCCACCATTCTTCTCACACTTTACACTTATATCCATCATCATCATCATCATCATCATCATCAACAACAACAACAACATTGTCATCATTTTAGTTTTAGTTTCCACATAAGAATGAAAGCCTGCAATATTTAGCCTTTTTAATTTGGCTTATCTCCCTCAAAATGTTGATTCCACTTCTATCCATTTTCCCACAGATGACGTAATTCCCTTCTTTCATGGCTAATAAAACTCCATGGTGTATTTATACATTTTCTTTATTCATTCATTGATTATTGTGAACTTAAACATTTTGACTATTGTAAACATTATGGTTATTGACCTGGTGTTCAAGTATCTCTCTTGTATGTTATACACTTTAATATGACAGAGTCATACATAAGTCTATTTTGAGTGCTTTTCTCAACCCCTATATTGATTTTAATAGTGACTACACTGTTTTGCGTTTTTCTCATCCATGCAAGCAGGTATCTTTTTCCTCCTGTACTAGCTAACATAGGTTTTTATTTCCCCTGATAGTTGCCATTCTGACTAGTGTAGTGTTTATTTGCATTTCCCTTAAAAAACATTCCTTAATGTATTTATTAGCAATTTTAATTCTGAAAATTGTTGTTTACTTCATTTTCCCATGCACTAATTGAATCTATTTATTCTTTTGCTGTTTAATTTTAGGTTCTTCTTTGTATATTCTGGATAGTAGTTCTTTATCCATTGAATAGCTGGCGACAACTTTCTCCTATTTGTACCCCCTTATAAATTGTTTCATTTGTTGTGTATAACACTTTTAATTTTATGGAAATCAGTTTTTCAATTCTTGCTCCTATTTTCTGGACAAGTGGACATTTATTCAAAAATATATAATGCCTAGATATGTTTCCGGCTCTCCTGTTTCATGGGTCTGCTTATCTGTTTTGTTTTTTTGTGTGTGTGACAATACCACACTGTTTGGTTTCTATAACTCTATAGTATCATTCTCAAATTATGATCCCTTTTGCTACTTTAGCTAAAGATTAATTTTATTTAGAATTTTTCATGTTTCTTTTCAGATTTTTCGCCTTTTTTTTCCTTTTTTTCTTGAGGAATGACACGTATTTTAATGGGAACTGAAATGAAGCTGTTGATCACTTTCAGTAGTACAGTCATTTTCAAAACAACCATTCTGCCGATCGATGAACATGAAAGGTTTTCCATTTCCTAACATCTTCTTCACTTTCTTTCACTGAGTTTTTATAGAGGTCTTTAAAATGAACACATTTGCACCCCAAGAAGATGATTTATTTGATGTTTTCACCAGCATTGAATGAAAGTTATAATTCTAATTCTCCTAAATTCCCAGCCACACTCAAGAGTCATAGTTTTCAACTTTAGGCAAGTTATTGAGTATACTATATACATCAAAACCATGGTTAGGCACTATTATATTTTCTTCAAATTGAAAGCAACATGTTCCTGTTAATTAATGATACTGAACTTCTTCCATTTGCATTTGTTGCAAAATAAGTTATCAAGGATGTTTGAGGTTAAAGATGGACATGATAAATACTTTTGATCTCTCAACATTTTTACTTTAATAATACATCTTTTTATCTTACTAATTTTTGAATTCATACTGAATTGTAAGAACATCATTCTTACAAATTGTTATTTATTTATTTTATTTTTTGGGGGGAGTTCTGGTCATGGGGCCTGAACTCAGAGCCTGGGCACTGTCCCTCAGCTCTTCAGCTCAAGGCTAGCGCTCTACCACTTGAGCCACATCGCCACTTCCGGCTTTGTTTTTCCTGCTTATGTGGTGCTGAGGAATAGAACCCAGGGCCTCATGCATGCAAGGCAAGCACTCTACCACTGAGCCACCTTCTCAGCCCCACAAATTTGTTATTATTTAATGTCACATCGGAGTTTATGTTCTTTGGGTTTCTTGTCAAGTTTAGTAGAATCAGCTTGTGATTTTCTCCAAAACCAAATTGTTGATATTTTGATTGAGAACCATTAAAACTTTAATTAGTTTTAAGAGAACTGTCATCAAATTTCTTCTGAGATAAGAAAATTATTTTCCTATTAGTGTAATTATTGCTCCTTATCTGAAAATATTTTGTAGTTTTCAATGCACTGAAAAATTTGGCAAACATGGTTTGCCAAATTGAGCCCTAACTATTTGATGTGATTGAAAAGAAATTTTTGATGTCTGGAATTTCAGTATCAGTATATAAAAATAAAATTGACCTTTTGAAATTTATCTTGTATACACTTGTTGCATAATACACTCAGTTTTAGAAAATTATGTAGCATATTCAGGATTTTCTCCATAGAAGATCATATTAACTAGAAATTAAAAATTACATGTTATCCAAAAATTGATTACTTCTATTTCATACCTTATTATACTGGCTAAAATCAGAGTACATTTATTAAAAAGTTGTAGATTTTCAATCTTGTTTATTGGTGATTTTAGGAGCAAATTATTCCCTTTCGTGACTAATGTGTGATATTACTTAGGAGTATATTTTGAGAAATGATATTATCCGCCTGATGAAAATCTTTATTATTTTGAATTCATTGATACATGTTATAAGGAACTGAACTTCAATTTTGTTAAATGTCTAGTCTCATGTGAATTGAGATGGTAATACAATTCTATTTGCTTTTCTTGTCTTATTGGCTCTTTTGCTTCAGTTAATATATGAATTTAGAATATATGCTATACATTTTAAGATAAACACAATTTATCTTTTGGTAAAAATCTATCAGTTCAACTAGCACTTGTGGCTCATGCCTGTAATTGTAGCTACTTGGGTTGCCGAGGTCTGGAGAATTTTGTTCGAGAAGCAGCACAGGCAGAAAAGTCTGGGAGACTTCCTCTCCAAACTAAGAAGAGAAAAGCCAGGCTGGAAGCATGACTCAAATGGGAAAGCACAGCAAGAAAGCCTAGTGAGTTTAATGTCCTGAGTTCAAGGCTAGCTCAAGAATACACACGTGTGCACACGCGTGCATGCAAACACACACACACATACACACACAAATGTTTATCACTTCATATTGAAAATAAAATGGTAACAAGAATAGATCCATTTCTCCTCCCAAGGTTTATACCATGGTTGTCATACATATTAGTGCATTCTGTATCATTTAATATCACAATACATTGTGACTACTTTTGTTTACAAATGTCTTTTATAAGTAGATTCTAGAAAAGATAAGATCTTAGAATTAATTTATATGGGTATCAATTCCAATGTTCTTGATTTGTTTATCTCCAGATTTTGATCTACTTATCATGTTCTTCAAGTTTAAGAACATCCTTACCTCTTCTCATCTTTTCAGGCAGGTTGGTATAAGTTGTTTTACTTTTTATAAGTCTGAAATGTCTTACTTCATCTCCTTCAGGAAGGTATTTGCTCGACCTGTCGTGTTTTGGGTTGGCAGATGGATTTGTGTTCTATCTTCATGATTATCAATATTGTTTCACTGCTTTTGTGACTTAGCATGTCTAGTTTCCTGGGAAGAAGTGTGCTATTATGATTCTCTTTATACTTGTTTATTATATCTTTTCTCCTGACTGGTTGCTTTCAAGATTTTGTCTTTACTTGGTTTTGAGAAAAGTTTTCCTAGCATCACTTTGGGGTTGTTTGTTTGTTTGTTTGTTTTTTGAGATAGGGTCTTGGAATGGAATCCAGGCTGGCCTCAAACTCTTGATCTTTCAGCCTCAACAACTACCACTACCAAAAATATATTGTTGATCAACTCCTGTCAGGAGTTGCAATACTTCTAATGTCCCTATCCTCTCTTCATTTTCAAGGATTTTAATTGCATATATATATTAAGCACTTGATGGTATCACTTCACAGCACACTGATGTCTGGTCCATTTTTTCCCATTATCTTTTCTACATGTATCATTTTAGATAATTCCTATTGCTTCACTTTTGGTTTCACTAATCTTTTTCTGGGCTGCCTAATCTACCTCTTAAATCTTCACTTAATTCTTCATCTCAAACACTTTAATTCTCGCTGTTACAACTTTTATAACTTTTATGACAGATGATGGTGAACCATATTATATATTTCCACTCTCTTCTTACACATAGCAAATATAATTGTGCTAACTGGCTTAATGACTTTGTCTGTTAAAACTACAATCTGTTATATGTCTGATTCAACTGCAATTGATAAAAAAAATTTCTGTAATTATGAGTTATAGACCCAAAGTTGTTGCATGCTTGATAATTTTTAATGGATTCTAGACACTATACATTTTACATTTTTTGTATGATATTTTTGTATTACTACAACTGACTTTTCCATTGAGATACGGTTAGGAGACCAGATACTTTTTCTTTTCATGCTTTGGCATATTAAACTGTACAGAGAAGATTTACTATTGACATTTCTATACATGATTTTATCTCATAAAATACTGCTTTAAAAAATCCTAGACATGGTTTCTAATGCCTTTTACTACTTACGAGGATTTCCATTACTCCTTCCAAGCCTGGAGAGTTTCAGGGACTTTTCCCTCTAATACTTTAAGCCCATGTGCTTTATACCCAGGTACACATTAGTGTATGTAAAGTCAAACTTGAAGGAGACCATTCAACAAATATCCACCACGTTTCCTTACTTACAGCCTGTCCCTATTTATTATATTCTTTGTAAATTGTATTTTTCATAGTCTCTTTAACTTTTTTTTACATCAGAAATTCAGGAGAAATCAGTCATAAAAGAAAAATAAAACTGGAAATGAGAGTGAAATTAGAGGGAATATAGAAAATAAACTGTAAAATGGAGATTTCTTTTTTTTATTGTGAAAATACTGTACAGAGGGGTTACAATTATATAGGCAAGATGAGTACATTTCTTATCAAGCATTGTAGCCTCCTCCTTTGTTTCCCCTTCCTATCTCTTCCCATCCTCCTCTCGACCCCCACCCAATCCTCCCCGCTTCCCCCACCCTCCACCAAAGTTGTAAAGTTCGTTTTCAACGTAACGACTTGCATATTTCATTGTTGCAATGGGTCCACCTGTATCCCTATTTAAACGATTTGTTTTTCCACTTCCCCTCCACAAATTATACTGACATCAAATACAATGAAAGCAGGGGTTATACAGTGGGGGACGGACATACAAAGCAACAAAAAAATAATCTTATAAATGCATTAGAAACTATCGCATGAAAGAAAAAACAACATTTGAATACATATCTTAGGTTCATTTCCCTAACATCACCTTATCTGACCTTTTCTGCTTGACTCAGACATATACTAGATATTGCAAATAAGGGAAACCATGAGACCTATGTTTTTTGGGCCTGGCTTACTTCACTTAATATAATTTTTTCCAAGCCTTTCCATTTCCTAACAAATGGGGCAATGTCATTCTTTCTGATGGAGGCATAGAATTCCATTGTGTATATATACTACATTTTCTTGATCTAAAATGGAGATTTGAAGAGAAGTAAAGGAAAAGTGTCACCTAGAAATGAATAAACTGATAAAATATAATCTGATTAAAAAACATAGATGTAGAAGAAAGACAGAGATGAACATTAGAGTACTAAAACATGCAGAAATTCAACACATGAAATTTACACACACACACACACACACACACACACACACACACACACACACACATACACACACACACTGGTAGAAGTCTACTAACTAGAGCCCAAAAAAACTGTCTAAACTTCAGTAGTGGAAGGGAAACTGGGAAAACTTAACACAGTAGGTTCAATTGTCAGAAATATAGTCATAGAATTATTAAAGTTTAAAGAAACAGACCACCACAATTCACCTAAACAGATTACAAATTATATCAAAAAGAAATACACTCAGACATTAAATTTTTTTTGAATTATTATGACTTGATTACAAGAGAGAGCAGGGTAATATATTTAAGATACCATAAAAATGATGATATAAAGCAAGGAGGTTAAATACAGCAGAAACTATTTCCAGTAAAATAGTTCATTGGAAAACCACCATAAAAATGGAGACATTCGAAGGAGACTGGAGAAAATACTTATTAGTTGTTTTGTTTTGCTTTGTCTTATTTTTATTAACCCTTCTCAAGACTCTAGCAGCTTCCCCAAAAATAATGTGTGAAGCTTCAACCAATAAACAATCAGGGAATTTTCCACATAAAAATAGGTAGGTAGTGGTTTTTTATCATGCAAAAGTATCCAAGAGCAAGTAAGAGCCGAACAATAAGAAGATGAAAATACATGGACCTCAACAGATCCATATTTATGTAAACCAGCTGTTCTGTATCATCTTACAACTGAATTGCCATCTTAGAAAGACTCTTCTATCAGGTTTAGAAAATTAAATACAGTGTACTGTGTTACAAAATCGACATAACAAGTAAAATTATGAGAATACATAACACAGGGGATTAAACTTGATTTGTTAGAGGAAGGCACAAGTGGCACTAAGGAAGGTGTCTTTAAACTCACAGTGAAAGGACAATTAGCAAAATTGCAGCCAGAATAAAAGGGGAAAGCACCTTACTGCAGAAGGGGCCGTGAAAGCTGTAACTGGAAATATAATATATAGGACCTTCACTGAAATGAGAAAATACACAACACAGAAAAAGATGATGGGAAATTAGCACAGGTTTAGCGGACAAAAAGACAGTAACCAAATTGATAGGCTCCCTGAAAACAATAGTATAGAATATGAGGTTTAGTCTTCCGAACATATCCAAGGACATTTTATAGCAGAGAGGAACAATTTGTTCTATATATAACTATAAATACAGACATTAGAATGGACACCCTTAAGTTATACATTATTACTTTCTATTGCTCTTATAAGAAAGTTACCACCCATTAATGACTTAAATAACAATAAAATAACACAAGTCATTTAAAATTCTCTCAGTGGTATGGGTCACATATCTAGGATGGTCTCTACAACTGAATGTTATATTTTGCTCCTTTTGGAAGCTTTGGGAAAGATTATAGCTTCTATTGGGTTATTGAGATATTCTAATTTTTTGCAGTTGAATGATTGAAAATGAATGATTGCTGGAAATTCATCTTCCTGACACACCCATGTGTGCCTGGACACAGACCACTCCTACATCTTAAAGGCCATTAGTTGTGTGTCAAGCCCCTCGCACAGATTCCTTCATTCTCTTCTTCTTTTATAAAAATACATCTCTAGGGACATCCTGGGCAGATATTGTACTGGGATATTCATTTGCTTAACTCTATCCACTGGGGAGGAACAATCCTCCTGTCTCAAGTCCCTAACCCTTAGTCACATCTCCAAAATTGCTTTAAGAAAAATATCATAACACAGAATTTGAGAACTAGATTTCTTTGGGAGTTATTATTCTGCCTGCCTCATATACCTAGGAAATTTCCAGAAATTTCTTTGTAATTGGAAGGCCTGCCTCAATAAAGCACCCAGGAAAGCTACATTTCCATCAAACACAACCATCTCTAGTAAGATATAAAGATTGGTCAGTGATCCAGGGTACATGAAAAATATACCGTAGCTTAGTTACTTGAGTTCTGATCAGAGCAAAGCATAAATATTATGAGGGCACTAGGAACTGAGGAAGAGGAGGATAATGGATTCCATATCATCTGAAGTTAATATTCACAATAGTCCAATGGTGCATGGACACATTTGTATAATTCAAATTGTTCCTTGTCCAACTTCCTCCTGCCATCCTCTTTTTCTGCATTTTCTTTGTTCCATCTTATCCTAGACATGAGAATAACTAACAATAATAAATGTAGATAATAATAAATAATAGTAAATAAATGTAGATAAGATGTAATCTTTCCACTGAATGATAATCATCCAATAGATCCCTGACATTCCTTCATCATACAAGACAACAACACATTCATCCCTTTGAAACTCCATCTCCTTCAAGTAGTCATTTCAGGCATGGAACAATTCATTATTCAGAGTTTGGAAACAGATTGGATGGAATAAGCAAAGGCAAACCAAGACTTGTGAACCCAAGTCTTTAACATATGGTCATCTCCTAAGATGAATAAAGACTACCTTCTATAACAAAGATATTTCCCCAAACCATGACTGCTATCTATTCTTACTGCCAAAAATACATATTAAAAACAGAATTAAGTAAAACAATCTATATAAACAATCATTGTTATATAATAATTCTGCAATATCCTTGTTTTCACAAATGAAGAGTCTAAGAGCAATTTACAAAATAAATAAACAGAGCTATAACAGATAGTGAATGTCAGACATTGAGAGTTTTTTTTTAACTCAGAATTTTCTAACTCTGCTTTTCCCAGTAAAACCTTTAGAAGCATTTATGGCCATGCTGGGGACAGTAAAAGCTTACTATGCTAGTTTTTGTGAACTGCTATAATGAAATACCACAAACTGAGTAGATTAAAATGACAAAATTTTATTCTTTCGCAATTCTTGAGGAGATAACTAAAATGAAAATAGTGTTATGTTTGGTTTGTTTTCAGAGCTCTGAGCAGGAATCTATGCAGTGCCTTCCTCTTAAACTCGGAGATATCTAGAAATCCCTTGGTATTTCTGGGCTTATAAATGTATCATTCTAATGTCTGGCTCCATCACTGTATGTATGTTTTCCTGCATACATACAATGTTTGTGTCTTCACAAGGACTGAACTTTTATAAAGAAATAAAATACACTTACAAAGTACCTTATTCCAATATGACCTCATCTGAACTTTATTTGCCCTTTATTTCCATGTTTTGCTGTGCATGGTGGCACAATCCTGTAATTATAGCTTGAAGGAGGATAAGGGAGGAGGCTTATGACTTTGGGACCAATTTGAGCTGCATATCAAGATTCAATATCAAAACCATTGAAGATGCTTGATGTAGTATAACGGTAGAGTCCTTGTCTAACATATACAAACCCTAAATTCTATCCCCAGCACCATAGATCACATTCTGAGCTACTGAGAATGAGGACAACAACCAACATTTCTATCTGAATGTACAGATTGTTCCTCAGATTTCTCATACAGACAACCCAAGGACTACTTAAAAGGTGATTAATCTCTACAAAATGCAAGATGAAAATAAATAGGTCCTTGGATTTAAGAAGAAAAGGTTATTTTTGAACAGCAGTTCTTTAATGCCTTGCTTATATTTTATTAATAATTAATAAATGATTAATGCAGATTGCTTTCTTCCAAATAAATTATCAGAATGTGTTATAACAGCTGTGAATAAATCATGGGTTCTAGTTCATGAGTTGCCTGTGCAAATGTCAAGAGTATAATATATTATATTTAAATATTAGTTATGTGTCTAAAATATGGGTAAAGACTCAATTGTAATATATTAACCACTATTCCTATCAATGAGTTATTAATTATTGAAATTCAACATGTAATGAAATGAATTTTTTGATGTTTTATTGCTTAAATCATGAATTGATATTCAGTTAATTTCTCTTTCTATTTAGAGACATATAATTAGACTGGAAAATACTATCTATAAAATTAGAAATAGTCTAAAACATCAACAACACTCTTAAAAATTTATGCTGCAATTTTTCTTTTATTAAGGATTAGAATTTTTGTTAAACGATTTGAAATTGTTTTAGTAATGGAAATAATTATGTTACTCATCCAAATGAACATCTATCATCATCATCATCATCATCATCATCATCATCATCATCATCATCATCATCATCATCATCATCATCATGATGTAGAGTACCAACCTTGGGCTAAACATGATGAAAAATGTTCTAAAATTTTTCATTCCAACCTGAAAACAATCTAAAGAATTAGTTATGTTTAAACTGTAGTTTTTGCATGTGACAACACTGATTTTGAAAAATTCCAGCACATAGCAGATGAAAGCTCAAGAAAGTCTAATTCTGGAGACATTGTGGCTTTATCTTGTTATCTTCTAGGAGATTATGGGCTCCAAGGCAACTAAAACCTAGAAAAGCTATGTTGTTTAAGCATGGTGATTAATTCAGAACACTTGTGATTTTATGCCCCCCCATCCATAATATGAAAATATTAAGACTAATATCTCACATATAAACTAGCTTTTAGTGTCTTGCATATATTAGCCCATATGATGCTCAAAATAATAAAATATGGTACATCTTACATTCTTGCTTTACAGATGACAAAACTGAGATGCAATGATTTTTAAGGAGCTTTTCCAATTGTTTATCGTAGTGTTATGTTAAAGCAAAATCTGGCTGCAGAGTTCTGCTCCTAGCAATTTATGACTTTGTGTCTATGAGGACGCATGTATAGAGAAGCCTACCACTCTCCCCAAGGGCTGAGCACTTGTGGTTTTCTGTTTACTATCTACTATTTCCTACTACATCTGAGCCTTTCATTCATATCCATAAAAACATTTTTAAGTAATTTGTACACCAGAGTCTGCTTCAATGAAATAGCTTGTCTGCATTATTGGACTATTTAACCAAGCACTGAAAATTATTTTTGTGTTTGTGAGTGAAACAAGAAGGATGAATAGGGGTAACCATATTCATGTATTGACAGGCGTGAGAGTCTTAAGACTACCTTATTGGGTAACAGAGATTACAAACACTTCCATTATCACAGAGAGTTCTGCTTATTAGGGCTGTCCTAAAGAAAGACTTGAATCCAGATACTATTGACCTTGACTCTCCTTGATTCTGTTTCCCACAAGTAGCCAGGGAACACAATGAAACACTATATGAGAAAAGAGAAGCAATGCCTAGTAAACAATACTCAAAAATACAGTCTCATTGTCATCGTGAACCCCCTATCTATATATAATTTAATGCATAAATTTAAATTTAAGTTAGCTGTTTTACCTCCAAACACATGTTTCTATGTAGGTTTCTATAATCTTGCTAACAGCCCCTGTCTAGCATACTTCTCTTTTCTCTTATCCATATCCTTTTCCTTGCACGTGATATTTGGAAAAAAATGTCTAGTTGCCTTTTTGGGGGGTCCAGTCGTGGGGCCTGAACTCTGGGCCTGGGCGCTGTCCCTCAGCTCTTCAGCTCAAGGCTAGCGCTCTACCACTTGAGCCACAGTGCCACTTCCAGCTTTTTTCTTTTTGCTTATGTGGTGCTGAGGAATCGAACCCAGGGCCTCAGGCATGCAAGGCAAGTGCTCTACCACTGAGCCACCTTCCCAGCCCACTCTAGTTGCCATTTTTATTTCATTCTTTTTTTAAAAAAGTAACTTGAAAATCTTCTGGCCAAATTCCTTCTCGATGCCTTAAGCAAATATCAGCCTTTTTATTGTTCAATTCTCATTTCTCACTTGCAAAGGCACAGTTTTGAGCAAGCACTTATTTTCTACCCCAATTCCCTCAAATAGAAAAGAAAGACTTCACGTTACAAGTAAACTAAAAGCAAATACATTTCATTTAGAAGTACACCAGAAGTGAAAGCAGGTTTGTACACTTGCCTCCTGCTGCCTCTAGATTCTGGTGGGAAATAAACCTGGAGAATGAGCCCGGGGTGAGTACCACGCCACACAGGTGCAGGGAAGGGAGAGAAGACACTGCCCTCTTCATTTCAGAAAACCATGATGAACCGATGCCATTTTGTCATTTTGCCCAGAACCCCAATTCCACACAGAATTATTCCAACAGAAAAAAAAACTGTGCCAATGTGATCCAGAATCTATTTCTAGTTCTCAGGTGACACTAGAAAGAAAACACTAAGAACCATTCCCTTGCAGTCCACCTGGATGCTGCCACTGTTGCTATGGAGACAGTGTGAGGCTGAGTTGTCTTCCCATTTCACAGTCAAGCAAACCCTTCACATCTTACCACTGAAACATAAACCCTTTCTTATGCCATCCTAGGCAAATCCTATGATAACAGGCTTTTTGCATCTGTATCCCATCATCTCTTAATTATATCATGTCATTCTATTTAGAGCAGAAAGCCTATGGGAAAGAGGTCTAGTGCTCTAAGGGGTAGAGTCTTGCTGAGCTTAGGGACTTTTTGCAACTATTTTATCCCCACCTAATGGATCCAATCCTTAATCACCACACAAGAAGTGACTTCTCACGAGGTAACACACAAAACCTATGGCACGTCTGCAATGGATGGAATGTAATACACATTAAGCACATTATGGCCTATTTTAAAGGACAAAACAAATACAAATATTGGAAAACATGAAAATGAATGATTTTGAAGGAAATAAAAACAAACTTAGAAAAGTTAGGGAGAAAATAACCACCTCACAAAAAATATATACCACTTGTAAGAACCGTGACTAAAAGGTAGGTTTCTGTACTGTCAACTTCAATTTCGATAAATTCAAAGAGAGAATATCACCTACCTTAGAAAAAAATCCTTAGGACTTATGTTTGTTTTCAACCCCAAAGTGCTTAGTGTGCCTAAGCATGTCCCTAAAAATTTCCAGACTCCTGGACAGTACATGGACACAAGCACACAGTCAATTAGGTCTTATTTTCATTTAGGAAGAAATTCCTTCCTTTGAGTCAAATATGCTCTGCAAATGAAAAAGCCTCTGAATGCCAAATTCTAGATGATTCACTGGCCCTATGAAAAGCAATCAAGGTAAGTTATCTACAAAGGTCTTCACACTGGAAGAGGAAAAGGAAACAAGGGTTTCTAAGCTTATGACAGACAGACATACACACAGAGAATAAAAAGAAACAAAAAGAAACATCTATTTCCAAGTATTTGGTGACCCAGATTGAACTATTCTAGGTATGTAGATATTGATAAAAATTTCACAGCAATTATAACACAAAATGAACACCAAATGTGTTAATATTTACAAACTGTACTTGAATGGAATATACAGAATACCCTGGAAGGTGAAGGATGCAAGAAAATGACAGAATACTAAGACCTGATCTTGAATCCCAGAAGTCGTGTATGTCAGTTGGTAAGACAGACCATGAATATCCTTTCACAGAAACTGAAGCATTCATAGCTGTGATGGTGTTATTGGACTAAGAAGGGTGAGTGGTTTATTAACGTTGAGGATTGTCAGATCTAATTTTGTATCCCAGCTAAATCTTTGTACAATTTACTTAACCTCCCCTAATTGCTTCCTTTTTTCTGTTTTATATGAGTAATAAAATTATTTATCATCTCAAGATTTTTATTCAATGATTATGTATACTTCTACAATTTCATTTGTTCCTTGGATGTACTTTGGATAGCATTTTAAAATTTAAAGAGAGAATAAAACATACCTTATTCTTTCTCCTTTTATATGAACATCTTTAAGTGGTTCATTGAGTCTCTTGGTCTTAAATGACATTGCTAATTCTTTCTTTTAACTCCAGACTAAATAGTCAACTTTCTATCTGAAATCTCATGTGAGTGTTTAATAGTTGTCTTAAAACAAATACATCCTCAACGTTAATATAAGCTACTTTAAGGTTTTCTGTTGTTGCTGTTGTCTTCGTTTGCTTTCAACTTCTACACATCATCTTGGTGTGAACTAGGGAACTCTTAAATGACAGGGGTATGGGGCAAGGTTGGTCAATGTAATTAAGCCGTCTGTATTTGAACATGTTGATGTTCGCCAGAAACCAGGAGATAGAAGTACTGTGTATTCATCTCAAAGGATAGCTCCTAGGTGCTTCTGAAACATTCTTGAGCTGTATAACTAGTGAAGAGCTGGAAGAATACCTCTTAAAGTGGTAGACAAATCATTTACTAAGAAAGATTTCCAACTTTAGCCAAAGGATGGTAGTGGCCTATTGATAGAATGAAAACTGGTCAGGACCAGTGGAAGGGATCTTTAAGGCCAATGTCATCACTGGTAAATACAGGTGCTGACCTATGTCCTCTGTGAAGCATCCTACAGCAGTGATAAGAAGCATATAGGACTAGAGGTCATCGTTAGTGATGTTTACATGATGTTTATCCATTCTGCCCTGTTCCCTGCTGTTGTGAATATAGCAATATGGCATTTCATATTTCCTTTAGAAGTAAATGGTAGTATGTGAACAATTTTGGTATATGTCTTTTGAAAAGAAATGACATATGCCACTGCTGGATCAGGGATTTTAATATTCAGTGTTCTCCTCTGATAATACTACATACTGTGAAAAGGGGCTCGTTAGGCTGATTAACAAGGTGAGAAGAAATGAAGCTGAGATATCAGAATGAAAAAAATAAACTTGAACAGTTAAGAAGTCTCTAACATCAAGACAAGTATGTTTTCATTATATCCTCGATATCTCTTTTCTTTTCTAAGTATCCTGACTGATTTCACTCAAAAAAAAAAAAGCAAAAAACAAGAAGTCACAATTAAATCTGTGTAAGTTCCAAGGCTATCCCCCAGAAAAGCAAGTAAGTATGTAAAAATAGTCCTCAAGTCATGAAAAAATTAGGCCTTGGAAGGGAACAGTCGGCCTGGCTGTGTGTTTGAAAAATTGGTCTCCCTTCAATTATTAAAAGACATTTATTTTTCTTTGTTCATTTTTTGATAGAAATATGAGCCATCAATTTCCTTTATTTCAAGATCCTATAGATTTTTTCCACAAATCCACAGCAATGAAAACATTTATATTTCATTATTACAGAATCCACAGGGAACCTTTTCTCTCTTTTTATATGCTTCTCAATTTCATTACATAATTAAAATGGAAAAGTTGCCTTGGGGAACAATAAAATATGCCAGGATATACCTGTCTCAGGTAAATATGTAGAATATTTCAGATTATTATTTTGGCTTCTTTTTAGAAATATATCTAATGACCTGACACAGACAATTACCTAAACGTGTGCATTAATACTCTTTGAGTGGTAATTATATTTTAATTGAAATGCCAACGTGATCGAAAAGGAAAGAATAACCTATTTACTGTGCAGAGTGCAAACAATGAAATGAATGGGTAGAGAACTTAAATCTTTATAATGTTTTTTCCTAATAATGCTGAAAAAGTGATACTGAGAGCAATTACTGTTTTTCCCCAAATACAGAAATACATAAATAGAAGCAAATTAAATCTACCACTCAGCAAATTTCATTTGCCACAGGGAGATTTATATATAAAAAAAGGGCTCCTGAATTTTTATCAGAGCAAAAAACTTAATAGGATATTCCAAAAATTCAGCTGTGTCTGGCTGGAGGATAGATAATGGAATTTTGCAGCTTAAATCTTGAGGTCACTATTTAAAAAAAAAAAAGCCCAAGTTGGCAGTAGCTCAAAGGCCTTGCTATCAGATGGCACTGAAATGCCTATGTGAAATGAATTATTGGTTTCACACTGATGGATACCAGATAGTGATCTCCTGCCATCCCAACAGCTGGAGCTAATTGGCCCAATTGTTGGTGCTCAAGGAGGTATCCAACAATTCAAAGTGGAATTACATTCTCACTCTGTCCTTAGCTGCTTTCCCAGGATGAGCATGACAGTTATAAAATTTATCTGGACCTATCTTGTGCTTTGATGTAAATAAATCAAAGATTCGTTGTGGCAGCTCATGCTTTCACCCCTCGGGGTCCTGAAGATCTAGCTTATTAAGTTGGGGGATAATGCGTCTGTGTCCTGTTTGCCTGGAAGGAAGACAGTCGAGACGAAAGGGTGATGCGAGAAGATCCTGAGCTCCATGGATAAAGGACATTCTCTAGTTTGGATAAAGTCAGGGAAGGCAGAATCAACTGCCTACTTTCTGACTGCCTAGATAGCACAACACGAACTCCTTGTATTTAAGATTGGTATAATGGGAAGAATTGGAGTTGGACAGATGTATGAGTTAGGGGCAAACATAACCATGATTCTGTCCTCAATGAAAAACAGTGGATATATTAAGAGCATTGCTCCAAACACACATGGCTCGAGTCCAAATACTACATTAACAATAACTCTGCCTTGGGCACCCACAGTAGTGTATCAAAGACTTAATTCTTTAGTCCTTTTCTAGCACTGTTAGGAGATTAGAAGAGATAATGAACGCGTGAAAAATTTTGCCACAGAGAAAACATATCAAAACGTTGGTTGCAGTATTGCCATTTCATTAATAATAATAATAATAATTATTATTATTATTATTATTACCAACACCTGTTTGGCAAAATTACTTCCCTAGGCTTGTTAAGAAGATCAGCTGATGATATTAAAAGATGTGGAACACACAAAATATGATTGCAAATAATTCAAGGTGTTAAAAAGAACAATCATAGATTTTTTGTAGTTTACTTTTATTTTCAGGTATAACAAGGGGTTATTTCTCAAATATAGTTTATTCCTGAGATTCTAGGTAATGCCATCAGAGGATAACTCACACTCAGCGCAGAGTAAAAGTGAATCAAATATTGAGAGGAATGAAGAGGGCTTGTGGGAAATTTGGGGGGAAACATGAGACTTCTCACTGCCTCAAGCTGGTTCCCTTAAGCTCTGGGTTAGCAGGACTGCCAGATCACCAAGAATTCTTTGTACATGCTATTTATTGGAGCCAGTAGGTATTAAATTATTTCATCAAGCAGTCCTGTAACTTTGCAGCTCCCTGGTGGGTCTTTTAATCTCAGATTATGTTCACCCATCGAGCCATGATTGCTGGAAGGGTTATTACTATTTCTCATTATACTATCTCCTGAGTCCTCTTTTATCCCTTTGTTAAAATTGCTCCACTGAGACTATTTTTTTTTCAACTCAAATTGAATTTCCTTTCTGATTCCCCACGATGATGTCATAGAGTTCCAGATTCCTAGAGATCTCTTAAAATTCTAAGGGAAAACAAAAGTATGTAAGATTGGTATGATTTATTTCTTTCCTTGAAAAAAATGTGATTTTTTTCTCTTTGTTTAATATGCATTAATCAAAGTCCCTGGCCTATAGAGGTATAGATTGTATGTGTGTGGGGGGTACATGATGGGAAATTATATTGATCTAAATTCATGTTTTTTTTTAAATATAATGACATTAAAATTAACAGGCTTGCCTTTTCTGATGTTTGTATATTATTGGTCTTCTTCATCCCTGCTCTCAATCCAGGTCAATTTTTAAAAATTTGTGTCTATTTATTGACCTTTGTAGTATATGGACATTTGCTTGGAAGTAAATTGACACATGATTGATTGGAAACAATGCATCAGTAGATGCAGAGCAACTTTTGCATTGTATCTTGGGGCAGGGTAGATATACAAAAGTTGAGCTCCCTGCCTCTGGCAAACTTAGAAGCGGGTCCTGATCAGAGAACAAACACGAACTCCCTTCTACCATTTGCTTTTCTTCAAGATTCATTCATCTTATAGGTTTGGCAAGGACTCATCCCAAGAGAAGTTCACATTTGCCAATTTAGGAGAAGAACAGCAGCTTCTTTCCATGTATAAAAGAATATTAGAATTTCTAAACATCTCAGGACTGATGTGTTCAGTGATAAAAGATAGGAAGGTTAGCCCTAAAATATTACTATAATAGCTCTATTATATTTTTATAATAATAGATCTAGAATATAGAGTATTATACCACATCCTTATCATTAAAAAGACAAAGCAACACATAAAAAATGAGACAGTCTGTGGATGTCAACAGCTGATTTTAACCTTCATGTGGGTTGGGACCGTCCTGTTTCCCACCACAGTCAACCTAGGTTTTACAATTCCTGACACAGCACATGGACTCAATAAATATTTCCTGGAAGGAAAGAGAAATGTAGAACCACAGAAACAATCACAAACTTAACTGAAGCCTGTGGCACAGAGAATATAGATGCACAGATTTCTGAAGACACAAGCAAAAAAAAAAGTCTAGATTGTTATGACCTTGTCCTATGATATCTAAACATACAAGGTCAAATAAGCAAATGCTGATTGACTTTTCTTTCACTGTACTTCTATAAAGCAATCTAAAAGAAGATTCTCTTAGTTCTCCTGATCCATCCTAGCAAATGTTTTTTAGGAGAAGGGAGCATCCTAAAACTTCTAACTGCACAACAGTCATCCTAAGCAAGAAGAGAACACATACATCTGCCAAGACTTGTTCCCAAGCTTCCTTCAGAAGCTGATGTTTATCATATCCTCCTTCTGTGCTACCAGGATGTGGAAAAAACCAACATTTGATCATTAAGAGATTCATAAGAGATTCAAAGATCATTAAGAGATTCATAAACTGTAAGGTGACTAACATTAAAGGTTTTCTACCTGAAGAAGAGACTAGTCTCAGAAAAGTTATCTGCTATGAGGCACCGATAGTTTTCAGATGTGCCAAAACAAAGATGAAAGATAACTTATTTTTTTCACATAAGGCATTCCTAATTTGCTATGTCAAACAAATTTACATATATATATATATACATATATGTCTGAGTATGTATGAGAAAGAAAGAGAGAGATAATGAGAAAAGTTCTTCACTTGCATATCCATCCCATAATGAAGGAAATTTTTGGTTTCTGGTTGC
Organism: Dipodomys merriami; assembly: GCF_024711535.1. Taxonomy (NCBI): domain Eukaryota; kingdom Metazoa; phylum Chordata; class Mammalia; order Rodentia; family Heteromyidae; genus Dipodomys; species Dipodomys merriami. The sequence goes on along the minus strand of NW_027205715.1, from coordinate 5,807,793 downwards.
CCTGATCCCAGATCTCTTCAAAATGAGCTTTGACTCATTTTGCACATATAGTTAATGGAGATGTGCAGGTACTTATGACAAAGGTTCCCTGGAGAAGATTATAAATGTCATTAACAATGCGTTAATTGTAATGACTTACTGGTAATAGTTATTTTGTGACCCCTAAGTCTGTTTTTCTTGCCACAGGATTGACAATTTCTTACAGATAGTTTGAGCAGGTGGCCTTAGAAAGGTATACATGGTGACAATTAAAGATATGTAGGCTCTGTCTGTCCCAGCATCATAGTAGCTGATAGTTAATCCCAACAGTTACCATGCATGGGCAATGATGATCAGGGTCAGATGGAATTTCCTATAAAATGTTGACCTCTGAATTGGAAACATGAGCATGTTCTCTTCCTATTCTCTTTCTATTGACCACTGAAGGACCAGTCCTACTCAGCAGAAGATAAATTATACCACTTGGACCATGGAGAATTCAGAGATGCATTGTCATTTTGACTTTTAAGATTTGCCAGGTATTAGAAGAGCTTATTTATTGAAAGCAGATGGCTTTCTGTCATTTAATTCACTGGAATTTACTTAGAAGGAGGAAGGGAGAAATCAAACTGGCTCCATGATAAAAGCTCTCTAAATATATTAGCTCCTTGAGTGGACTGCAGAGGGACAAATAGAACACTGCTTTTAAAATGAATTAGCCTCCTTTTATGTTTTAGAAGAGATAAGACCAAAGTCCTCGGCAGTGAATGATAACATGAGTAGAAGCAATTTCAGAATTTGCTTTATCAAAAGCTGAATCCTTTCTCATCCCATTGACCAGAGGGCTGCCTTCCTTATAAGTCTCCCTCACTGCTTTCCTCCAATGGATCAAGTTCAAACAACAGTACAGAGCCTGGTTTCAAACCCTAGATCCATTCTATTCCTTCTCTCAGATCTCTGCCTTGTTTAATTCTACTTATTTCAGTTTCAATCAAAACCCAATGGGCTGTCCGCTAATTCTTCAGGCATTATACTAAGCATCTCCTTTTGTAAGAACGTATGTTTCACATCCTGTCCAAAGCTATTTAGTCAACTTTGCATTTTCAAACTTTTGTTTTCTTGATTAGGCTCAGCTTTGTACACCGTTGTACAAAGGAGTTGCCATTCATGGAAACAGTTTCTGAATGCAGTGCATCTTGATCAATGTCACCCTGTTCAGCCTTCTCACTCACCTCTCCCAGCCCATCCTTTCCCTTCCTTATCTTAATTTTAGGCTAGGTATTGAATTTCTGCCATTTAACAAAGTAGTATATGTGTGTGATGCATCTTGATCTTAAATGAATATAACCACTAATATGTCAGTCACTGCCACTCCATTCTGCTTCCTTCCTCTCTTTTTCTCTCTTCCTCCTAACTGCCACTCCTCCATACCAAGCAAGTGCTACTCCATCTTAACAGAACATACAACACTGGAGTCAGTAGTTTTGTGTTTTCATTGTAGTTATTTTATGTATTATGCACAGCCTTTAAAAAGACATTTTCTGCAATTATGTAATTTATAAATTGTGAGGGATAAAGAAGATAAGATATCTCATTTACAAAAAAAACTGCTCATGGAAATAAGTTATCAGCACACATTGCTAATATTTACCCAATTCCCATCACTTCTGGATAGCAGTGATATCAAGAGAGGCAAACTGTGATATTGTCCTTGGAGAAGCTCACTGTTTCAGAGTACTTTTCTAACCCCCTAACAACAAATCCTCAAAGAAACAACTGCCCAATTAACAAATGGGCTAAAGACTTAAAGAGAAACTTCTCTGAGGAGGAAATAAGACTGGCCAATAGACACATGAAGAAATGCTCAATGTTTCTAGCCATAAAAGAAATGCAAATCAAAACAACATTGAGATTCCACCTCACCCCAGTTAGAATGGCTATAATCAAGAACTCTAATAACAACAGATGTTGGAGGGAATGTGGCCAGAAGGGAACACTACTGCATTGTTGGTGGGAATGTGAACTTGTTCAATCACTTTGGAAAGTAGTATGGAGGTTCCTAAAAGACACCACATAGAACTCCCCTATGACCCAGCAATCCCACTTTTGGGCATGTACCTGAATGATCACAAACAAGACCATACTAAAGCTACCAGCACAACTGTGTTTATTGAAGCATTATTTACCATAGCTAAGATATGGAACCAGTCCAGAGGCCCCTCAGTAGATGAATGGATCAAGAAAATGTGAGATAGGTAGATAGATAGATAGATAGATAGATAGACAGATAGACAGACAGACAGACAGACAGACAGACAGACAGACAGACAGACAGACAGACACAATGGAATTCTATAATGGAAGATATTCTTAAGTGGAAATAGAAACATGGAGGGAGATGCCATGTTTTAATTTCTTTCAATAATCAATTTAGTTCCTCTATTGCAAGGAAGGTATTTGTGTCTCAATCTTCCTGCTTAAACTGTTGTTTGAACATTTTCATGGAACTATGAAGGAGTAAATGAGTATCATTAAGTGACCTCTGGCAGAACCAGAGATGATCCAGTGAAAGAATTATCCATAAGTCTGCCTATGGATTCATACCATGATGGATATATAGGGCCTAGAAAACAGTCATATACTTCCAAACTCTTACAGAACTTCAATAAAAAGGAAGAAGTTTCTTACAGAGTAAGTCTTTCTGTATTGTCCTAGGAAGTTCACTGATGTCTAATAATCAATACATTTTCCAAAACTCTGCCTGAGGGCTTGCTAAGAATTTACCATGCCTGAATCACATTTCATGCTTAGTTTCCTACTTGGTTTTATGGGTTTTGATTCATAGTATCCATCTCCCACAGAGATTTCCTCCACAGTATCTGTTTCCCGGGAAAACAACCTCTCATAGTGGAATTTAGACACAGGAAGATGGGGCCATACTTTGGATATAGAGTAGATTTTTTTCCCCAAGCACATCCTTCTTTATCTTATAGATAGTTCATACTATTGTAAACATGTTCTTGGTATTCCCAATCCTAAAGGAAGAGCAAGGCATACCTGCATAATTTACCTCATTTTGTTTAATTTGGAGGAGGCCAGGGTAGTCTCGAAGTAAGGGACTGTTTATTCTTATTGACATTATTTGGCCATTGGGTGTCTGATATGGTCTGTTTTTTGTTGTCCTCTTTCATAAAGCCTTTAAAAATGACTTTGAGGTTGTGTGCACAGCCCTATGAATGTACAAAATGCTTCCAGATTAAAAATGTAAACTTTATATTATGCGCCTTCTACTCAATTAAAAATGTGCTAATAAATATGCTCAAGTCTTCATCTTGGAGAAAAACAGCCAAAAATTTTAGCATGAGTTCATTAAGAAAAGGAAAATTTTCAATAGCTTTTGGATTAGCGGAGTTGGAGATAAGACCAGAAATGAGAAGAGGAAATAATATAACAACAACAGAATAGCATCTCTCTATCTTTCTTCTTCTATAGAAATTCTCAACCTACACCTGCACAGAAAAGTCACCTAAACCCCTGTTTTCAGTGTATTTGATTCCAGTGCCCTATTTTTTTTAATTTGGGAGGGGAAGGGGAATAACAAAATGCTGAAACAAGGATACAGGTTGACTCATTGTAACAATGAGATGTGCAAGACACTATGTTGAAAATGAACTTTACAACTTTGGTGGGAAGGGGAAGGAAGAGTTGGGGAGGTGGGGAGGGAAGGGATGGTAGAGGAAAACAAAGGAGGGGGTAACAGTGCTCAATAGCAAATGGACTCATTACCTTACTCACCTAAGGAAAACACCAAGAAGTAAATTCTGCAAGCTACAACCCCAATGTAATTAAGTCAGAATCTTTGAGGATGGATTCGAGCCATCAAGGTACTTCTTCAGGTCCCCAAGTGATCCATTATGAATGCTAATTTGAAGCACTAGTGCACTTCTACTGATTTTACTACCAAATATATTTCATCATTAATGGAGCCTGTTATATATGGACATCTTTGCTTAAGAGGAAGTGGCATAAAGTTCTCTCGTTCCCAAATTCTATTATAGTTCTCTAGTCCCCCTAGACTAGGAGAAAGAAGGATAAAAAGATGTTTTCGTGACTGAGAATCAACTTGCAGGAGAATAAAACTGCTGTTAATGTATGAATTTGCCAAAAATAAATCAAGATAAAATCCTGCAGTCTTCCATCAGTACCAAAGATTATCAGCATAGAGAAGACTCCCCACCTTTTTATTTTTATTTTTTGGTCAGTTGTGGGGCTTGAACTCAGGGCCTGGGCACTGTCTCTAAGCCTCTTTGTGCTCAAGGCTAGTGTGCTCTACTACTTGAGCCACAGCAGCACTTCTGTTTTTTGAGTAGTTAATTGGAGATAAGAGTCTCCCAGGGACTTTGCTGCCTAGACTGGCTCTTAACTGTGATCCTTAGATCTCAGGCTAGGATTTTTATAGGCATGTCACCTGGCTCTCTTTCTCTTTAATCAGAAATCCTGAAGGAGTATCAAGTATCTTTTCTTGGATTGAGGTTTGGATTTTTTATTTTCTACACATTTAACTAAAGAAACCATTCTAGCTCATTTCCTCTTTGGCGTTTGTTTTTTAGCCTTTATAAATAGCAGTTACAAGATGGTGGATGATCTGCACCTACCCAGTTCTGCACCTATCTCTTTTCACTCTGAAGTCCCTCTGTGTGACTTTCTCCTTCAGTCTCCTCTATTTTCATTTCCTCTAAGACCTCTCTCAAAATATCTCTCTGTGGTTCTCTATCTCTTACTTCTCAAGAACTTGACCTATGTTTTTGCTTCTGATTAGAATATCATTGCTTCCCCTTTGCCTGGTAATTCCTACTGGTCCGTCTGGTCCAAGACTAAATATTCTCTCTCAAGAAATTCGTCCTTGTCTATCACCTAATAAAATAATAAATAAATAAATATTTTAAAATAATGCAGCAGGCATCATTAAGCTCTGTCTACATAAAAGTGTTTTATTTTCTTACCCATGATTCTTGAGCTGTAGGAAGATGTAATGTTGATTTTTTTTTTTGTTGTTCACTATCTTATCACCAGGACCTATGAGTATGGCTGGTTCTCTGATAAACATACTTCTCCACTAATAATGAGATGACCTACTGATGTTATTTCCTATAGGAAAAACAAATAAAGGAGAGAGATCTCACCTAACTCTTGAATACAAAGTTGTGTCCATTTCAGAATAATGTATCTCCATTGGCAAACCAGGTGGAAGATTTCTTGAGAGTCCCTGAAGTCTGGGATTAGTCACGAGACAATTAGACCTTTAACTAGAATGATGATAGCCTGGAGGTTGGATGATTATAGCCTCTTGTGACACAAGAAGATTCAAGAGAGTGAGCCCAGATTTGGCATTTGATGATATGTTGAAGCAAAACGAACACCTCTCTGTCAATCTTGATAAAGGTCAGATTATAAGAAATAAAAGCAAGTGCCATTTAACCCAGTAGGTAGCATACCAATACCATCATTTTCCCTGAAGCCTGAAAATATAAATACTTGAAGGAGGATTCAAACAAATGAAATAGCCTAGAATATGAGAAGATATCATTATGTGCTACCAGGGATCAGCATCTCTCTAGGACATTTATTTATTGTGCATGCATGTACTTATGTGTGTGTGTATGTGTGTGTGTGTGTGCTGTGTGTTTCTTTAAGTATAAAGAACTGAACCCTCAGTTCTCCTCAAATGTTCTTATTAATTTTCACCACTGTCTTTGAGGTCAAGAACCTGAGTTATATGAAGAAATTCAACAGTTACTTTGATAGAACACCACATTTCTCCAAAAGTTTTAAAAAAGAAATAATCCTAAGAGCTAAATATGGGAAATGACATCATTTCAAGTTCTTCTTCTAATGTGTGTCTTATCATTTTGGATTTCCCATGAACATGTGTTTACATCTCAGCAACTTCGAGGTCATGGCATGAGTACACTTGAGGACACCTCAGATACTTAACCAAAAATGTTCAGAGAAGGAAGGAGAAGCCAAATTCAAATTCTGTTCATTGAAGGGAAAGGTAAAATCTCTTTATGGTGTTAACTGCATTGGGGGAAATGAACAAATTGAACGACACAAAGTAAAAATCTGTAGCCCTCCAATGTTTCTAAGAAAAGTTTTATTGTAACATTCTAGGATTGGTTGATTATTGTGTATGGCCACTTCCATGACAAAGGCAAAGTAGTATGGCTAAAACAGATGACAAAATGACCTTGCTCTTTAGAGAAAGTACTTCCCCACTCCTGGTTTGTTAAGTTCTATGTGATTGATCAGTCCTTTCACCTAAGAGAGAAGAAAAGCATGATCCAGCTTTCTCAGATGCATTTCATAGAAGCATTAGTAGAAGAACATAGGTATAAAGCAGGCAGTCATAGATAAGATCCTAAGCAGGTTAGGAAACCTAAAGCCATAAGGAATTATGAGTTAGAAGATTTGTAAATATTGAGATCTTCTTCCAAATAAACGTTTGTCAAAAATATCTCAGTTTAAGGGAGGAGATTTCCATTGTGTTGACTGGATTTGTTTATTTATAGGCAACAGTGGAAGGAAGAAGATGAGAGGTTTGGGGAAGCTCATCAAAAATCAAGGAATAAATCTCAACTGGCATTCCACAACCTAAACCAGCACATTCCCTAACAAAGGTATGGCTTCTTCATCAAACAATCCTTGAGTGCCTAGTCACTAAAAAGAAAAAGGTGTATTAGGTCACAAAGCTGTCTAATAAATAAATGAGTCTTTAAAATGTTGTGTTTAGAAATAACAGATTCACCGTTTATTATTTTTTTTAATTTTAGGAAAGTATTTGTAAAGAATTGCACACATATTTTAAATGATGGGAAATCACTTAAAAGCCACTTAACCTTGAATAGCTTACTTAACTTCTTAGTGACCCAGTTTCTCCATTAAAAAAAAAAAAACCAACAACAACAGAGTTAATAATGGTCATTAATTCATAAGCTTGCCATGATTAAAATCCTTGTGATATTTAAAAGTCACAAAACATTTGTTTTGGCTTAGAGTAGATAGTTTAAAAATAAAATGATCTGTTGTTATTTTGAAGCGTGTTTTATTCAGACCTACTAAACCCATGTGGGAGACAAATTTTTAGGAACCTTCATCCACACCCTCATTTTTCAGGGCTGATCTCAAGGATCAGATGGGTCGCTACTAGGAAATGGATGATATTAATCTCATCTTGGGAAGCCATTTAATTCTTTGTGGCTTCTTTTACATAAAAAAACAAGGGAATCTTTATCTGTATTCAAATATTCATTAATTTACTTTTCATGAATGACCAGTTATTATCTTCTCTATGTTTTGTTTTGTTCAGACATATTTATTTTGTTCTTCTTTCCCAATAATTTCTTGTATCCCACAACATCAGGGTGTAGGTTTCATATCTTAACTTCAGGCTTAGATGGTGTGATAGTATTTTATAAACTTTAGAGCACTAGCTAGATATTACCTTTTATTTATTGCTTTCAATCAATCAGTAGGAAAGTCTTTTATCTTCTTGTCCCCTACCTAATAATGTTCCCTGAGATATGTGTGTGATCTTAACAACAATCAGCTTTTCCCAATACTGTCTTTTATTTTTTTTTTATTTTATGCCTTTGTAATACCTTCTGCTATTGGATCTGACCTTTATACACAGGAAGCATTACAGCAGCTACATAATAGAAAATAATAATACCTTGCTTTCTGTGCCACCTTATAAATATTAAATCAATTTTCATAGTCAAAATAAAGTTGAATCATAAGCTCGAGGCAGGAGATCATATTTTATTTATCTTTGCAGTTCAACAGCTTGCCTCATGTCTGGCTATTAGTAGGTCCTTAAATGTTTTTTAAGCTGTAAAGGTCATAAAAATGTAAATGTCACCCCAATAGCCCAATGGGATATGCAAATAGAGTACCATCACTCATATGTACATCAAAAGTAAACTTAGTAAAGAACACAGACTGAGAATTAGCTATTCTAATTCATCACTCAAAACCCATTCTAGTATCTGAGCACTCATAAAAACAAAAGCAGAAACGAAAGAGAACACTTCTCGTTGACAGCTCCATGGGTCATTCTCAAGACATTACAAGAAAGAATAACTGTTAGCACTGATGTTGGCATAATCAAATACTTTCCATTCAATCAAGAAACTTCTGCCTTTCTACTTTTACTACAGTTGCCATTTGTCATCATGTGCTTATGTAATTTAAGTGTCAACCAAACAAAATTAAATAAATTTTGAAACTTTAGTTCCTTACTCACTCTAGCCACATTTTCATGACCCAAAGTGCCAAGTGAAGCCAATGGTTGACACAGTGGAGAGCAAACATAGAGGACATTTCATTACTGAGGATTTCCGACAGTACAATGCTAGCCCTGGTCTTGTCAGGAGGTGTAACTTAAAATGCAAGCAGTGAATGAAAGATTAATGGGAAACTGGGCAAAGTTGCAAAATGTCTCTGTAGATGGGTAGATGGAGACCATTCACCTCACCACGCTCCCTTTGCCCTGCAGAAGGTTCATTGTGATGTTTAAGTGAATCCTCAGAAGGAACCATAGTGGAAGATGAACCAAAAAGAAAAGTATAGAGTTAAGTTCCAACTCTATAGGAGAGAAGTAGACACTTGGATGAAGAAAACAGAAAAGTACTTGGTAAAATTTTAGTACCAAACTGAGTGTGATGTATGCAAGTTTATTTATATATATTGGGAAGAGGGGAAGTACTGCGGTTTTGAACTCAGGGCCTCACATTGAATAAGCAAGTGCCATACCGCTTCAGCCATGTCATCAGGGCTGTTTTTTTTGCATTGGTGATTTTTCACATAGCATCTCCTTTTCTGCTTCAACATATATATGAACTGTGATCCACTTACTTTAGGCTTTATGTAGTTGCTAGGATAACAGGTAAATGCCACTAAGTCTAGTTTCCCTTCATTAGGATGGAGTATCTTGGACTACTTCTCTGTCTGGGATGGCCAGTAACCACACTGATCCCTGTCTCAGTCTTTCAAGTAACTAGAGGAATACTCATGCAGAGTTCCAGACTGGATGGGCAAGTCAGTCAAGGGTACAAGCTTAGCAGACTTGCCAACTGTCGTCCCTATAGAGTGATTCTGTGACCAGTTCCTCAGGTAGAGGCATCCATTGGATGGAATGTAGGGCTACCACCAAGATTCATGCACTCATTTTTTCCAAGTACCATGGCTGATCTTTGTTCCGGAATGATCCCAGTTGGTTGAGCACCAATATTCCTCATGGAGGAGTTCACCTCCTACAAAAAATGGTGGAAAAGTAACTTTTAACCTCCAACTCTTTCTCAAAGAAGAAATCATGAGTCTACCTCTGTGTGTACCACTGTGCTAGCATCTGGGAATGGGGATGCAGTATTTGTAGTCTATGTTAAACTTTACCTTTTACCCTTCGGCTCAGATTTTCTGATCTGTGATCCAGAAATGAATCTGACTCCCACCTCAGTTCGGGAGAACTTTTATTCCACCAACTTATTAATAACATTCTTCTCTAGGTTTAGTTGATTTTTTTTTGAGTACCAAAGTTCAAATTCAGGGGTAACTCTTGCTTGGCTTGCATTCTAGACTGGCACTCTTCCACTTAACCTATACCTCTGACTGTGGAAGAAAAGTTACAAGCCTGTATTGTTTCTGGCTTTGAAAATAGAAGAAGGCTATGAGCCAAGAAAAATGGACATCACAGGGAAGTCTGTGAGACTCTGATCTCCACTAACACTACCAAAACAAAAGCTAAAAGTGGCACTGGAGCTCAAGTGGTAGAACACCAACCTTTAGTGAAAAGGCTAAGGGACAGTACCCAGGCTCAGAGTTCAAGCCACAGCATTGCTCAATGCTAGAGCTCAACCATTTGAACAACAACCCTTCCAGTGGTGTGTGTGTGTGTGTGTGTGTGTGTGTGTGTGTGTGTGAACCCTTCCAGTGGTGTGTGTGTGTGTGTGTGTGTGTGTGTGTGTGTGTGTGTGTGTTGGTAATGGGGCTTGAACTCAGGGCCTGTACAATGTCCCTTAGGTTTTTTTTTTGCTCAAGGCCAGCACTCTGCCAATTGAGCCCCAGCTTCCCCTGGGGCTTTTTGGTGGTTAATTGGATAGAAGAGTCCCACAGACTTTCATAACCAGTCTAGTTTTGAACTGTGATCTCTCTCCTTACTGCCTCCTGAGTACATCAGATAACAGATGTGAGCCATCAAGGTCAAGCTCCTTTTCCCCCTCTTTAGATCCAACAGTGTTTAATTCTTAAGCCCTAAGGTAACCAAATAGACACTTGAAAGAGGACAAAAAGAGAAGAGGGAGAAAAGAAGACAGGAGAGACAAAGGAAGGAAGGAGGAAGAGAAATATGAACAATCAGGTGGAAAAGAAAGTGCTCAAGTCAGGGAGGAAGGAAGAGGCAGACCACGAAAATGAAACGAGTTCCCAATACAACAAATTCTCCCCACCAAACTTCGGGTTCGACTTGGCCCTGAGGACAGAGGAATAACAAGTGTCTGCAGAAAACGCCTTGCTGCCATCTTAACAGAACTTCATTTTTATTTAATGTGGAATATCAAAGGGCTGGTGATGCAAGGATTCACAAACTTTCCCACTGAATTATTCTAATAGCAGGGGTGAGTGAATGAGAACCTCCAGAGGCTCTCCACCAACCAAAAAAAAAAAAAAGAGCAAAATTTCTTTTAAGTTTCTGTATGAGTTTGAAAACATTCATGCAAGTTTTATATTCTATTCAGAATAGAGCTCTGTTGGTTTAAATATAAAAAACATTCATTTCCCTCCTCAAATCTGTTAGTAAAATGTGGGTTCTACGAAATTGTGCACATAGGTACTGTTTGTCTGCGCATCCTTCATGACCTACTAACCCTTAATGTGTGATGGTATGTAAATGCCAGCTGGCCAGGCTTATGCCTGGGATGGTCTTAGGCATTCTACCAGGCTCCAGTGGCTCACACCTGTAATCCTAGCTACTAAAGAGGCTGAGATCTGAGGATGGATGTTCAAAGCATAACGCAGGCAACAAAGTCCCCCATGAGACACTCATAGTCAATAAACCACTCAGAAACTAGAGGTGGAGCTGGGGCTCACAATGGTAGAATGCTAGCCTTGAGCAAAAGAGCTCAGGGGCAATGCCCAGGCCCTGAGTTCAAGTCCCACAACTGACAAAAAGAAAGAGGAAAAAAATGTGTTTCCTGGAGATGATCCCTGCATTGATTGTGACCTGAAACTCCATGGAACACTTTGCTCATAAGCTTATACCAGAGATGTCCACACTACAAATAATACGCTCTTATTTTATATTCCTAAAGTTCTTCAAGCATTTTAAAACAGCAATTACTACTTAAGAAGTTCCATTTTAGCTGTCTCTAAATCAGTTAATAATATGTATTTTCCTTTTAATATCCTTCTAAGGGGACTAAAGTGCCTCTCACATAATTTCATTAATCTGCACAACACTTTCTTTTTCAAAGATCAGCTCTTTTATCAAGTAAAGTACCTTTTTTTAATACCAAGTTAATATCTTATATCAAGCATTTCTCTGGCTTAAGTAATAGTAATGTTTGTAATTGGATGGCCATTAAGAGTTTGAGCTTTATATCTGAATAATATTTTGCTAGTAAGTTAATACAGTAAATGGTAGGGCATGCAATTTTTCTAACTCATTGCATTAGAGAGATATGTCTGTACATGCTTACAAACAAACAAGTGGATAGATTTTTTGAAAAATTATGGATATATTTATACAGGCAGAGTTTTCATTTATCAGGAATGACCATTTCTTAGCATAATAGGTTATGCAGACATTTTGAGGAATGCAAGTATAGGTTCATGTATAAAGATAAATAATGATGTTGCAACTAATTATAAAATTTTTAAAGTTGATATTGATATCCACTAAATTGTATGCCTTATGTACATGACAGCCAATTACAAAACTCTCTTTCACATCTATATACAAAGAAGCTTTCTAAAATATTTGAGAAAACTTTCCTGAAAGGCACTTGAATATGGTCTTCCTCATTAAATTATCTAAATAGATAATGCTTAGTCCAAAAAAATGGCCACTTTCACAATCAAGGTGATTTCTAGAGTGACTCCATAGAGAGAAGGAGTACACAGGTTTCCCCAGTGTGTAACATAGAAGAAAGCATGTCCCTTGTCTGCTAAAATTGTTTGGGCATGATGAAAAGCAAATAAGTCTACATCTTTAGAACAACAGAATTATTATAAAGTTTATATTAAAATGGTAATGGAAGGTTATCAGCATCTCTGAAATTAATGATTATCAGTTTTTATTGTTGTGTGGTCTGACATGTAGTGATTATCAGTTTTTATAATTGTGTGGTCTGACATTGTTTCAGGATGTAGCAATAGCAGTTCAAACAGGAAGCAGGTACTTGAAAGGGATGGGGTGGGATCAAGGGAAAAAGGGCAAATGAATGAAGAGAAGATGGGGAGAATCTATTCTGGAGGTGGAAAGATTGGCTCCTGAGAACAAATAATGGTATGAAGATCTACTACAGTCTGAACATTCATGTATTGCCTCAAATTAATGCCAAAGTTATAGTCTGCAAAACAATAATATTGGGAAATGAACCTATTATGTAACTGCTTAGATCATAGCCCCAGGTGAACTGAACAAGTGACTTTATAAAAGATGCTGAAGAAGGGCTGGGAATGTGACATAATGGTAGAGTGCTTGCCTAGCATGCATGAAATCCTGGGTTCGATTCCTCAGCACCACATACACAGAAAAAGCTGGAAGTGGCGCTGTGGTTCAAGTGGCAGAGTGCTAGCCTTGAGCAAGAGAAGCTCAGGGACAGTGCCCAGGCCCTGAGTTCAATCCCAGGCAAAACAAGCAAACAAACAAAAGATACTGAAGAAGCTCCTAATCCATTACACTATGTGAACCTAGATAGAAGCTATCATTTATGAATGAAAAATTGAGCCCCAACCTGAAGTAATGTTTGGACAGGATTTTTTGTTTACTGTTTTGACATTGGAGATTAAACCTAAGGACTCATACACACTAGGAAGTGCTCACTTACAGAGGTATAGTTTTATCCCTTTCTATTATTGGTTTCATTATCTTTAAGTCAACGTACTAAGGAGTTGCCATTTAAGAAAGCACTTTATAAATACAATGCATCTTGATCAATGTCACCCCTTTTTAGCATTCTCACCCAGTCCTCCCCTAACCACCCCTTCTCCTATGCTTCTTAATTTTGTAGGGTAGATATTGAATTCTTAACTCCATTCTCCTCCTTTTCTCCTCTTTAATCATCTACTCCTTTCCCCCTTACCGAAGTCCTTCCTCCCTGGTGTTTATTTTGCTCAACTTTGCCTTTCTAATAAATTACACTATTTTAGTTATCCCTTGAAATTACAGATTTTAGGAGTTCCGGGAAGATGGCGGAGGAGAAGCTGGAATCTGAACAAGCTCTCGCATAGAAAGCAGTTTTAGAGTTCCAGTGAACAGTCCTAAGTCAGAGAATCACACCAAGTGTGCCATCACAGGACAGAGAGTTAGACAAGAGAGAGGAAGCCAAGGCAAAAAGACACATCTGAGTGCCTGCCAGCAGCCGTCGCGGTAGCGGCGGCAGGGTCGCGGCGGAGTCCGCAGCCCGGGCCATAACTGAGCGCTCACACAGACAGTCCGGGACGAAGGAGCCAGGTGAGCAGCGGGTGAGCGGATTCTACTCAACACCAGCAAGAACCGACAAGGAACGGACATCTTCATCCTGTAGCTCGCAGACCAGAGACGACCCAGGATCCAAGACTCGACGTGAGTAGAAGCCCGATGTCCTCACTCCTTCTCAGGGAGCAGAGGAGGGAAGGCCACCCCTCCCCCCCCAGCACTGGTGATCTCCATCTTGGATACTGACAAAGCTCGGAGGAGCTGCCAGCTCCAACCCAGGCCTTGGAATAAAACGAGTCATTTAGCAGGTCACAGAACTTAACGGCGAAGTGACCTGCCAGACTGGGCTCCATCCAGGGAAATGTCACCCAGCTCAGGCACCAGCCATTGGAGTGGCTTTCCTCACTGGGTAACCAGAGCTAGAGGCTGCCCCTCCCTCTAGCAGCCACCACAATCAATTGAAAAACAGAAACCCTGAGAACGGCTCCAGGCTGGGCTCTGTGTTAGCCCCAGGAAAAAGCTACTGATTGTTGAAAGGCCTCAACCCTACCCAGAACCTAGCCTCACCACAAAGCAGATCACCCTCCAGGTAAACTAATCTGGGAGGGGCATCTCAAAATCTTGGGTAAAGCAGAGCATTTTTCTGCCTGTTCGAACAAACTGACTTAAGAAACCAATCAAGCCACAGGACCTCAAGTTGACCAGAGACTCCAACAAGAGGCTGGTTACAGACAAAAGGGAGATACAGGATTCTTCCCACCCCTCCCAAAAAAAATCAAAAAATAAAATCAAAGAACTTTTTTTTTTCTTCCTCTTCTTTTCTTTTTTTTTCTTTTTTTCTTTTTTTGGTACCTTATATATATATATAAATTTTTTTCCTTTTCTAAAAATTTTATTAATCTTTAATTTTTGCCTTTTTTGAAAAAATAATTGTTTTCCAGTAACTTTTTTTTCCTCTTATAATTTTTATTTTAGGAACACATGAATGTGCGTTTTCCTTTCTTTTTTTGTCTTCTTTCTCTTTTTCTTTATTTCTTAACTATCTTTTTGTTTTTTTTGTCTAGCTCTACTGAACTTCTGATCTTTTTTCTCCCTTTCTAATCCTTTTCACCTTTTCTTCTCTTTTGATCTTCTGTATGTGACTTAACTCTTGTCCTGCACATCCTCAGATAAACCCGTAGTTAACTAGTAGACCCTATCCCCCATTGTGTACACACTTAATCCACAAATTTATTACTCAATTCAAAACCTCTGAGACTTAAATTCCTTAATAGCAGTACTACCTCTTTATACCTATATAATATTTTAAGCATTTTTTTAAGTTTTTCACTTCTGCTCTATGTCCCTACCCTTCTATTAATATACTCACATTCCTCTCTAAATAGATGGTCTTTTAATCTCTATAATAATATTAATTTTTACATTTATATTTTGTTTCTGGTCTCTTTTCACTTCCCTTTCCCATTCTTCTTTTCCTCACTCTCTCTACATGCATCCTACCCAACCTATTTCCTGCATTGGGATTAGGACATAGTTAACTCTCCCTGTGCCTCCCCACACAAATCTATTCCTATTTTTTACCCACATCTCTCCCTAATCCTAATAATTTCTGGTTTTCCAAATTCTTCTCTGCGGTTCGAAGCCCATTAACATATAGTTGTTTGATGTTGAATAGATGTATCTGTTGACCTAGATTGTATCTGTAGACTATTGACTGTACAAATGCAAACTTTGGTTGATGGTTGCCTTAAGATAGTGTTCTAGCACAAAACTGGTGCTATTTTCATCTCAAATGGGCAGAGTAAGCCGAAAAAACACTAGAAAAACGGCAAATCTGGATATCTCAGGTCCCAATCTTGATAATCAGGGGTCAGAACAGATAATGAATAATCCAGAGGAGAGTTCCCAAATAGCTCTACAAACACTGCTGGCAAACATGATAAATGAGAAGTTTGACAACTTACAAAGGACTCTGTATGAGCGTGAAAGGGAGAGAGAGGAGGCATCCCAAAAGCTTATACAGGAATATCATAAGTGTGAGGAAGCTACTCAAAAACTGATACAGGATTTGCGTGAACAACTTGAGAATACTCAAAGAGAAAGGGAGGAATGGTGTGAGCAGTCTGAGAACACTCAAAGAGAACTGCAGGAATCCCACGAACGAGAGGAACGAGAACTACAGGAATCCCATGAACGGGAAGAAGCTAATCAAAGAGTAATACAGGAATTGAGAGACCAGGTAGAGAATACACAAAGATCACTAAAGGCATTCATGGAATCCATTAACAAAGAGCTGAAGGAAGTCAGGGAGACCACAAAGGGAATGCTGAATGGAACCCAACAGAAGGAATGGGAGTCCAAAGAAACCATAACCAATCAACTAAGTGATTTGAGAACAAACACTGAACACCAAATTAAGGAAGTAAAGAAATTCATACAAGACCTAAAACAGAGCTTCAACAAAGAACTTGAAGCCATCAAAGCTGACCAACTAGAAGGAAAAGAGATAAAAACAAAGTACAGAGTCTTGACAGCAGGTTAGACCATGCAGAAGATCAAATCTCAGGGATTGAAGACAGCCTAGATATTATAGAGAAAGAACATACAACCATCCAAGACAAGTCCAAGAAATATGATAGATCTATCCAACACCTGGAAGACACAATCAGAAGGCCTATTCTAAGGATAATGGGTGTAGAGGAGCACCTAGAAACAGAAGTTAATGGTCTAGGAAATTTGTTTAACAGGATCTTAGCAGAGAACTTCCCAAACATACAAAAAGATAGGCCTATTCAGATACAAGAAGCTTTTAGAACCCCAAATAGACCAGACCAGAATAGGACATCCCACCATCACATTATAATCCACACAGGATCAACTCAGACCAAGGAAAAGATCCTTAAAGCTGTCAAGGAGAAAAGGGTAATCACCTATAAAGGGAAACCAATTACAATCACCTCAGATTTCTCAGCAGAGACAATCAAAGCAAGAAGAGCCTGGAATGATGTATGCCATGCCCTAAAAACAAACAACTATCAACCAAGAATACTGTACCCAGCTAAACTCTCCTTCATAACTGAAGGCCAAATAAAAACCTTCCATAGCAAAGAAAAATCGAAACAATACATCTCCACCAAACCAGCCCTACAAAAGATTATTAAAGATGTCCTACACATAGAATACCAACAAGACCGCAACAAAGGCCAAGAAACTGCACCCAAACTGAGAATCCAAGAACCATAGGAAGAACCCAGTTTTCACAGCCCCCAAGAAGGTGGATAACATGGCAGGAACTCCCAAATACCTCTCAGTCCTATCTCTTAACGTTAACGGACTGAACTCTCCAATTAAGCGACATAGACTGTCTAGTTGGATTAAAAAACAATACCCTTCTATCTGCTGCCTGCAGGAGTCACATCTTAACCGTAAAAACAAACACATCTTCAAACTTAAAGGCTGGAACAAAATCTACCAAGCAAACGGCCCCCATAAACAGGTGGGAGTTGCAATCCTAATATCAGATAAAATAGACTTCAAATTAAAAATCGTGAGACGAGATAAAGAAGGTCACTACATACTAATTAAAGGATCTGTCCTTCAGGAGGATATTACAATTCTAAATATCTACTCGCCAAACAATGGAGCACTCAAATTTATCAAAGAAACACTACTTTCCCTCAAATCCCATATAGATCCAAAGACATTAATTGTTGGGGATTTTAAAACACCACTCTCCCCACTAGATAGATCAACTCGGCAAAAACTCAACAGAGAAACCGCAGATCTAAACAACTGCATAGATCAACTAGACTTAACAGACATCTACCGAACATTTCACCCAGCAGCATCAGAATACACGTTTTTCTCAGCAGCACATGGAACGTTTTCTAAAATACACCACATTTTAGGCCACAAAGCAAACTTGTCTAAACTCAGAAACATTGAAATTATACCTTGCATTCTCTCTGACCACAAGGGAATAAAATTAGAACTCAACACCAAAAGCCACCAAAGAAAGTCCGGTATCACATGGAGGCTGAACAACACACTGCTGAACCAAGAGTGGGTCATGGAAGAGATTAGAAAGGAAATTCAAATGTTCATGCTATTCAACAAAAATGAACACCCAAATTACCAGCTCCTCTGGGACACAGCAAAGGCAGTACTCAGAGGCAAGTTTATAGCTCTGAGCTCCTACATCAACAAATTGGAGAGATCTAAAACTAGCAATTTAATGACACATCTAAACCTCCTTGAGAAAGAGCAGCAAGATAAACCCCAATCCAGTAGATGGAAAGAAATAATCAAAATTAAATCAGAATTAAATGAATTAGAATCCAAAAAAACTATAGAAAGAATCAACAAAACAAAGAGTTGGTTCTTCGAAAAACTTAACAAAATTGACAGACCCTTAGCAAATCTTATCAGAAAAAGAAGAGAACACACGCAAATTAATAAACTCAGAGATGAGAATGGAAACATCACCACAGAAACAACCAAGATTCAGAACATTATAAGGGAATACTTCTCAAAACTTTATGCTAATAAGTTTGAGAACTTGACAGAAATGGACCTCTTCCTAGCAAATATTGACATGCCAAACTAAACCAAGATGAGTTAAACTATCTTAACAGGCCCATATCAAGCACTGAAATAGAAAGAGCAATAAGAGACCTCCCAGCTAAGAAAAGTCCAGGACCAGATGGTTTACAGCGGAATTTTACAAGGCCTTCAAAGCAGAGCTCACACCAATACTCCTCCAACTCTTCAATGAAATTGAAAGAGAAAGGTCACTACCCAACACATTCTATGAAGCCATCATAACCCTCATGCCAAAACCAGGCAGGGACTCATCAAAGAAAGAGAACTATAGACCCATTTCTTTGATGAACATTGATGCAAAACTTCTCAACAAAATTTTGGCCAATCGACTTCAACAATTCATCCAAAAAATCATACACCATGATCAAACAGGATTCACTTCAGGGATGCAAAGCTGGTTCAATATACGCAAATCAATTAATATTATTCATCACATCAACAGGAGCAAGAATAAGAACCACATGGTTATCTCAATAGATGCAGAAAAAGCATTCGACAAGATCCAACACCCCTTCATGATGAAGGTTTTGGAGAAATTAGGAATCCATGGAACATTCCTCAATACAATAAAGGCTGTATATGACAAACCTACAGCCAGCATTATACTCAATGGTGAAAAACTAAAGCCATTTCCTCTTAACTCAGGAACAAGACAAGGATGCCCACTCTCTCCACTTCTCTTCAATCTAGTATTTAGAATGCCTAGCTACAGCAATAAGACAAGATGCAGACATAAAGGGGATCCAAATAGGGAAAGAAGAAATAAAACTCTCCCTCTTTGCAGATGACATGATCTTGTACTTAAAGAATCCCATAGACTCCACTCCCAAATTACTCAAGCTGATTCAAAACTTTGGCAAAGTAGCAGGTTATAAAATTAACCCCCAAAAATCAATGGCTTTTCTGTATGCCAACAATGAGAAAAGTGTGGCTGAAATTAGGAAAGCAACTCCATTTGTAATAGCCCCACAAAAAATAAAATACCTAGGAATTAACTTAACTAAAGAAGTGAAGGACCTCTATGATGAAAACTTTAAAATCTTGAAAAAGGAAATCAACACAGAACTTAAAAAAATGGCAAAGCCTCCCATGCTCCTGGATTGGAAAGATTAACATGGTGAAAATGGCAATACTTCCCAAGGCTATCTACAAATTCAACGCGATACCTATCAAAATTCCAACGTCATTCTTCAAGGAAATAGAAGAGGCAATCCAAAAATTCATGTGGAACAATAAAATACCCCGAATAGCAAAAACGCTCCTCAACGGAAAGAACACTGCTGGAGGAATATCAATACCAAATTTCAAACTCTACTATAAAGCCATAGTAATCAAAACAGCTTGGTATTGGCATAAGAACAGACCTCAGGACCAATGGAATAGAATTGAAAACCCAGAAATGAACCTACAGACCTATAGCCATCTAATCTTCGATAAGGGAGCTAAAACAATAGAATGGAAGAAAGACAGCCTCTTCAGTAAATGGTGCTGGCAAAATTGGTTAACTACATGTAGAAAACTAAAGCTAGATCGTTATATATCACCCTGCACCAGAATCAACTCCAAATGGATCAAAGACCTTGAACTCAAAGCAGACACTCTGAAAACATTACAGGATGGAATAGGAGAAACCTTAGGTCTCCTTGGCTCAGGCCGAAATTTTTTTTTTTTAATATTTTATTTTATTTGAGAACATACTGTACAGAGGGGCTACAATTACATGGGCAGGATAATGCATACATTTCTTACCAAGCATTGCAGCCTCCTCCTTTGTTTACCCTTCACCTCCCTTCCCAGCCTCCCCCCTCTCCCCACCCAATTATACCCCCCTCCCCCCCCCCACCGACATTGTAAAGCTGGTTTTGACATGACATTTTGTACTTCTCATTGTTGCAGCAGGTCCACCAGAATCCTTAAATGACTTGTTTGCCCCCATCTCCTCCACATGTTTTACTGACATCAAATATAGTGAAAGCGGGGGTTACACTGTGGGGGAGGGACATACAAAGCAACAAAGAAATAATCTTATAAATGCGTTAGAAACATATGCATGAAAGAAACGAAAACATTAAAATACATATTTAAGGGTTCATTTTCCTAACATCACATTATCTGACCTTTTCTGCTTGACTCATACCTATACTAGATATTGCAAATAAGGGAAACCATGGGACCTATGCTTCTTTGGGCCTGGCTTACTTCACTTAATATAATTTTTTCTAAGCCTTTCCATTTCCTAACAAATGGGGAAATGTCATTCTTTCTGATGGAGGCATAGAATTCCATTGTGTATATATACCACATTTTCTTGATCCATTCATCTACTGAGGGGTCAGGCCGAAATTTTCTTAATAGAGACCTGGAAACACAACAAATCAAAGAAAGGTTGGACAAATGGGATTGCATAAAGTTGCAGACCTTCTGCAGGGCAAATGACATAGCTAGCAAGATCAATAGAAAGCCCACGGATTGGGAGAAGATCTTTACTAGCCATACAACGGACAAGGGTCTCATATCTAAAATATACTTGGAACTCAAAAAATTAAACCACCCAACAACAAATCCTCAAAGAAACAACTGCCCAATAAATAAGTGGGCGAAAGACTTAAAGAGAAACTTCTCTGAAGAAGAAAGAAGGCTGGCCAATAGACACATGAAGAAATGTTCAACATCCCTAGCCATAAAAGAAATGCAAATCAAAACAACATTGAGATATCACCTCACCCCAGTTAGAACGGCAAAAATCAAGAACTCTAACAACAACAGATGCTGGAGGGGAAGTGGACAGAAAAGAACCTTACTTCATTGTTGGTGGGAATGTAAACTGTTCAACGACTTTGGAAAGCAGTATGGAGGTTCCTCAAAAGACTTCACATAGAACTCCCCTATGACCCAGCAATCCCACTTTTGGGCATTTACCCAAATGTTTATAAACAAGACCACACTAAAGCTACCAGCACAACAATGTTTATTGCAGCATTATTTACCATAGCTAAGATATGGAACCAACCCAGATGTCCCTCAGTAGATGAATGGATCAAGAAAATGTGGTATATATACACAATGGAATTCTATGCCACCATCAGAAAGAATGACATTTCCCCATTTGTTAGGAAATGGAAAGGTTTGGGAAAAATTATATTAAGTGAAGTAAGCCAGGCCCAAAGAAACATAGGTCCCATGGTTTCCCTTATTTGCAATATCTAGTATATGCATGAGTTAAGCTGAAAAAGTCAGATAATGTGATGTCAGGAAAATGAACCCTTAGATATGTATTTTAATGTTTTTTTTTCTTTCATGCATGTGTTTCTAACGCATTTATAAGATTATCTCTTTGTTGCTTTGTATGTCCCTCCCCCACACTATAACCCCTGCTTTCACTATATTTGATGTCAGTATAACTTGAGGAGGAGATGGGGAAAAACCAGTTGTTTAAGGATACAGGTGGACCTGTTGCAACAATGAGAAGTACAAGTTGTCATGTCCAAAACGAGCTTTACAAAGTCGGTGCAGGGGGGGGGGGAATGGGGGGGAAGGAGAAGGATTGGGATTGGGGGGGAGGGGGGAGGCTGGGAAGGGACATGAAGGGTAAACAAAAGGAGGAGGCTGCAATGCTAGGTAAGAAATGTACGCATTATCCTGCCCATGTAATTGTAACCCCTCTGTACAGTATGTTCACAAATAAAATAAAATAAATAAATAAATAAAAGAAAATACAGATTTTACTTAATAAATCTGTATACACTTGCAAACCACCCAACGCATTTAAGTTATAATTGAACTTTCACATATAAGGGAAAGTAGGTATTCTTTGTCTCACTGGTATTTAAAAAAATTGAGAAAGGGTCTCACCAAGTTCTCTCAGCTATCCTCTACCTCTTGATCATCCTTCCTAAGCCTCTTGAGTATCTTAGAATTCAGGCATGTACCTGTAGTAGTCTTGATTTGGACTTCTCAGCCTCCAGAGATGTGAGAACTAAGCTTCTAAGGTGTATACACCATCAATTCTATGTTTGTTATAACAGCCTGTCTGGATATCTTGTTATAATCATAATACTTCTAAACTCAATATGGCTTGTGATTTACAGCACTCTGATGTATCTTGATGTCTTGTCATCTGAATCTGTCTAATTCAAAGCACACTATGCTTCTTTTAACGTATTACAACAAGTAATCAAATTCAGACTTTAAATTATACAAAGGGAAAATAAAATGTCCACACACTTTGATTCTCTGAAAGGTTCTTTTTACATTTCCCACCAAAAACTTCATTTCTCCAAAATTAATTTACTGACTCGTAGAATAAAAGGACTTGCTACAAATTGGGTTTTGTAAACAACTCATATGCTTTGCTTTACAAATCAGCAGCCCTGGTATATAAGTTGTTCTACAAAAATACAACAAGAAATGAGTAAGCAAACAAACAAAATGAGCCAAAAATAACTCAGCAAACCAATTCCTTAGTACTACACGACAACATCTTACCATGAAAGCATTTTCCCTCCAGACTACAATTGTATCAAAATTTCAGGTAAAAATAAACCCATCATTAGTCATAATCAATGTGAAAGACTTTGCATATATTAATTTTCTGGGGTGGGGGTAATTCCTGTGCAAATTGTACTTTGATGAAAGACTCAACTAAAGAATAAAGGAGTGCTTTTCACCTCCGTCACTCTAGTTGAAGTAAAACATAAATGTGACAAGACAGTATGGGGTCTATTCAGAATTATTACAATTTCTTCTCTTCTAACATTCAATTTTAAGGGAAAAAAATTGTTCTACTTGTACAAGAGGAGCCTGAAGCATTCAATTTGACACTGACCTGAGCCAATTGAATCAAAGGTAAACAATGGAACCAGAATGAACCAATAAGATTTTCGTTTCATTTTAAGATCAGAGACTGTTGACCAATGGTGTTGAACAGGGTTCCTACTCTATGTGATATTACAGCTCTGATGTGGAGAAATTGGAGTTATGGCACTTGTGAGTTTGCCTGCACAGACTGGAATCAGCGGAGGCTACAACTGGTTGCTGGATCTGCTATTTCCTGACTATGAAACCTTAAGGAATTTACTATCATGCCCTTTCTCATTTTCCCTATCACGAAAAGCAGTCCATAATTTCCTTACCATGTGGTTTTGTGTGCTTTAGTAAGAGATTATTTTTAATGCAATTATCTTTTTAATAAGGCAAAATAAATTTCTATCAAAACTATTCAGTACACTATCTTACCCATGCTAACTAGCATTGAACTACTTCTGGCAACCACTGTAGAGGAAACTGTATTTCAGAGAAAAGAATGAGTGCAAGTAAGAGAAAAAAAAAGAATTATCTGGTATGTCTCTTGCTCACATGAATTCACTATCTTTGTGGTAGCTGGGCTCTGTGGGGAGGTCCTCTCCTATTTTCCAATTATCTTACAGCAAATAAAAAAATAACCTTTATTCAATAGTATTTTATACAAGTGTGTATTTTTTCTAGTCTGGTTATATCTAATTAAGTTAAAAAGGGATCGGTAGTAACAGGACTTTGGGTTTTCACTGTGATCAGTCATGGGATCAGCAGTTAAACTAAACATGTATTTCCTCTGCATTAATAGAAGTGTAGAGTGAAGATCAGAGAAGGTGATCAACTTTATTTCCCTCCTCTGATTATAGTAGATTTGATCCTTGTGATTATATCCGTAATTAATTTTTGGTGAGTCTAATATGTGTCTGGTGCTAAGAATAGAAAATAAGATGGAATATGAAACTCTGAAGGCAGAGACAAGACAGAGTATAAAAATGATCTCCTTATATAGCATACAAGGAGCTGTGGGCACGGGGGGGTAAAAATCTAATTAAAATCTTGTCTTGTCTTCTAACAATACACTATACTCAAAATTAAGATTTTTTAAAAAAATAAACTTACTGTGAAGGGGTGTTACACTTCTGCAGACTATTTGTGACATTTTGCTTTTCATGATAAAGAAATTTAGTGTCCAGGCAGAGTGGATCACTCCTATAATTCCAGCTACTTAGGAGGCAGAGATCAGAAGAATTATAATTCACTGCCAGTTAGGGAAAATAATACTGTTTAATCAAGATCTCAACGAATAGACCAGTTGATGGAGGAAGCCGGTGGTCCCAGCTACATGAGTACATAGATAGGAAGATTGTGGAATCAGGCTGCTCCAGGCAAAAACAAACAAATGACAACAACAACAAAAACCCAACATCTTACGCAACAAATAACGTAAAGCAAAAAAAACACTGAAAATATGGCTTAAGTGGTAGAGCACATGCCTAGCCAGCACAATGCTCTGAATTCAAACCTCAGTATTACCTAAAGGGAAAAAAAAACTGCATTACACAGTATGGTGAATAAAGTACCTAGTAACCTATTATAAATTTTAGGAATAACTCAGAAACAGGGAGCACAATGTCTCCAAACATTATCAATTACCTTGATTTGATCAGCATACCTTGCATACATGCTATCAAATTATCACATGTACTGTTAAAAAAAGAGAATTACTTTGTATATTCCTTTGCAGTCTAATGAAGAAAAGAAATAAAATTTATAGAGGCATCAAAAATAGTACTTAACATATCAACAATCAATATCCACATACTTAATATGTGGTATATAAATGATTTAATTTTCTAAGGTCACAGTGGTACAAGAGCAGAGGCCAATCAACAGGTCGGTCAGTTCAGTCTTGGCATCCACATGCTTAATTGTAGTTTTAGTCTGAGAGCTAAAAGGAGAGTAAGCAGATACCACTCATTAATCACACACACACAAAAATCAATATAATAACCCAGCAGTGGCTCACGCCTGTAATCCTAGCGACTCAGGAGGCTGAGATCTGAGGATGGTGGTTCAAAGCCAGCCCAGGCAGGAAAGTCTGCAAAACTCTTATCTCCAATAAACCAGCAGAAAACCAGAAGCGACACTGTAGCTCAAGTGGTAGAGTGCTTGTCTTTCACTGAAGAGCTGAGGGACAGCGCTCAGGCCCAAGTTCAAGCCCCACGACAGACCAAAACAAACAAACAAACAAAGCAAAACAAAAAACCCAGGTGTACTCATTTCCAGATTAACCACACTAAGAGGACCTTGAACCAGGACAGTGCTAGGATATTTCCATACAATAGAATGACATACTTCTCCCACACAGCAAATATTTTTCCCCTAATTTCAAATAATAAACACAGAAAAATGGTATCCAAATGATTAGGTAGAATTTACTTTTGGTTTATAAAAATAATCTCCATCATGAGGTCCTAAGTAAAATCAAAATGACTAGGATGGTTTTATTGTGCAACAATAATCAGAATCCTGCTATTGACCCAGATTAACAGATTACAGTATAAAATTGTTACACAAACATAAGTAATATAAAATTCCATCTCTGCCAAACTTAAGGATGCTCCAGCTGAAATGGAAATAGCTATGAAAGTGATTTTAATATTTCTATCATGCTATATCCAAGGTCCCCTAGAGAAAGAATTACGAGAAGAGCACAGCATTGGGCATCCACCAAGAAAACGAATGTTATAAATGAATCAATATTATTTATAACAGATTCAATTTTTCTACTAATGAGTTACATAAAGTCTCTGAATCTCTGTAGGGTATGATAGAGTCTGCTTGCAAAAGTATACAAATTTGAGTTAGTATATACATAGACCTTCCTCAGTAGCAGGTTCTGTATTGTGTGTGTGTGTGTGTGTGTGTGTGTGTGTGTGTGTGTGTGTGTGTGTGTGTGTGTGTGATATTCTGTAAAATGAGTACCATAACATATATTCACTGATGGTTTCAAAAGTTGAGCAAGGAAAATGAAGTTCACCGATTGGTACAGTGATGCTATCAACACTGTTATCTTGATTTATGGTTTGGGGACGTTTTCCTCTTGTATGCCATCTATCCCTTAGCCAACACCCCCCAATCCTTTGTTTTGTTTCTGAAATAGGGCCTTTTTAACTTTGCCAGGTCAGGCCTCAAACTCACAATGCTGCTCTTGTCTTCAACTCACTCTTATGTAGCTGGGAATATAGGCATGCACTACCACTTCCAGTTTATTAACTTGATTTTTTTCCCATAAACTGTTTAGTTTTATAAATTTCTAATAGCAAATGGTATGGTGAATGTTTCAAATATGAAATTATGAAGGAGGACTGTTCAAACTAAAGCAACCACTGTTAACATGGTGGCATATAACTCTCCATTTTATGATGCCCAACCAAAATTTGGAAGTTATTGCACCTCTGTGAAGGGCTACAAGAATAGCTTTGTTTAATGGTTTAGCTGACTTCATCCTTCATCAACCTGAAATCACTAATACTAGACATGGTCTGTACTTGTGAAATAAAAAAATTACAGGCATCCAGTCAGGTGCCAGTGGCATATATCTAAAATCCTAGCCATTCAGAAGACTGAGATTGGAAAACCCAGGTAGCTTATGCAGAAAAACCTCAAGACTCTTATCTTTAAATAACCAGCAAAAGGCCAGATGTAGATGTGAGATTCAAGTGGTAGAATGTCAGCCACAAATGAAAGCCAAGCAAAAAGCTAGTACACACACAAAATAATATAAACATCCATTTTATTTAGCTTTTTTTTTATTCAAAAAATTCCAAGGAGCAAGCACTAGGGAAAAAAATCTACTTCTGTAGTTTTAGTGTTTTCGTTCCTGCCAATCTTAATCTCCAAAACAAGGGTGTTGGGATATATTTAAGGTCATGAGGGCTCTACCTGTGCAAATTGAGTAATTAAAGCTGATATAAAAAGGCTTGAGGGAGGGTTCAATTTTTTGCTCTTCTGCCGTAGGAGGAGGAAGATCAATTTTTTTTGGTCTCTTTCTCTCTGTCAAGATGCTATAAGAAAGCCCACACCAAATGTCAGCTCCTTTAGGTTGGATGCCTCAAGATTCTAGCAATGTGAAAAATAATAAATTTCTGTGGGAAATATTTTATTACTTTCCCAATCTTAGGCACCAAAGAGACTAAGACAACCACAAAGAACTTAGTTCACAATTTATGAAGAGTTCTGTTTTATGTCAAAGGCTGAGAAGCACTGGTAAAGTTGGGAGAAAGGAAGGGGTCCCTATGGAAATATCAAGATATCCAGACTTCCTTTAGGTAGCTTCTTGTTCGCAGGCCGGAGACATCTAAGCATGGGTCATTGATTTAATTGAAAGTTTTTTTATCTGATAAAGTTATACAAATTCTGTTCTCTCTTTTATTCTCCCCCATCTCAGTTCCTATTCCTGAACAGGTACTGTGAAATTAAAATCCTGTGTGTGACTTATTTGCATTCTGATCAAATGGTTCAAGGTCGAATAGGGAACTCTGTCCATGCTGTTTTCCATTGCATATTATTGAAGTACTAATTCCCCTATCATCATAAAAGATAATAATTACCTCTGGATTTCTTCACTGCTATATGGCTCACAGATACATACTGGGGACGCTGGTGTCATGTATATTTTATTAAAACCTCACCAAGTATCAACAAAGATAACTGTTCATTCCTCTAGAATTTTTTATTCATGTTTATCCACAATGGGTAGAAGCAGCATGCAAAATAAATGAAGAATGATACCACAAATGTCTTTAGAGAGATATTAGAAGAGAATCAGCAGAGAGGGTTATGAAAGTTGTATGAGCCATACATTATCTATGCAGATGCTACAACAGTCAGAACATTTAGTATGTCATGCTCCATACCAGTCCCAAATAATATATCTGAGGTGTAATGACGTTCCAGCTTGGGATGGGGGAAGTAAATTCTGCCTTTATTGTTGTTCTTAAAAATGAGTTTGTCTTTGAATACATTGTTCACATGAAAAAGTCTCTGCACTTTTCATGATCAGTTGAATGCCACCCTCCTTAAGGAAGCATCAAATATGTTCGCTGTAGTGCAAGGCGTAAGCACTCACATCATTTCTGTGGCCCGAGGAGTGCTCGATTTCTTAATGCCATTCATATTCCCTTTTGTCACAGTGTTACTAATGAATATTGAAGCTGAAGACAGAAAATAAAGTGCCCGAGACAAGGTCAAGAGGTTAAAACAGTAGCATATTAAAAAAAATGCCTATGAAATGTTTCTCTGAGCCCAGAAGTCATACGGTGAAGTAGAAAATGAAGAGGCCTCTTCACTTAGGAAAGCATTTTTCTTCTAATTAGCATGTGTCAAGCAGGACTGAGGGGAAAACGCCTGATGACATTTCAGGGAACTCGACGGAAATGCTAGGGAGGGAATGCCAGGCCAGCAAATCTGTAAATGTATTTACACACTTGCAGTATTTTTTTATGTCTCTGTCCCACCATCCGTGTAAAGGATATGATTTTTGTGGAAATGGAAGGCCAGAGATGGAAAGAAATTAGATGTAATTTAGTCTGCTTTCTTCATTTATAAAGATGAGGACACTGCAGGTCAAAGAGGTCAAGGGAAATGCTTCAATTCAAATAACTAACAAGAGTAGCAAAGAAGGAAAGAGAGCCTCTATCTCCCATTTTGTGTTCTAGCTTGTGACCTAAATGACTTCCAGGTAAAGCACCTGGTCAAAGCAAACCTCAAACACCACACTGTAGAAATTTTAATAGAATCACAAATGGTTTCAAGGATTTCAAACACTTTTAGATGGAAGTCTAATGCTGTTTCTTATAGCCTGTGTACCAAAGTACAGTGACAGGGTGACATTATTCACTATTATTCACATTATCCACTAACCACTGCAGATGTTTCTAATTTCTGTTTTGTTTTCTTTTCTCTTTCATTTTTTTCCCCAGTCCTGGGGCTTGAACTCCGGGGCTGGGCACTATCCCTGAGATTCTTTTTACTCAAGTCTAATACTCTACCACTTGAGCCATGACACCCTTTTTTGGCTTTTTCTGTTTATGTGACACTGAGGAATTGAACTCAGGGCTTCATGCATGCTTGGCAAGCATTCTACCACTAAGCCACATTCCCAGCCCAGGTGTTTCTCATTTCAATCCAAACTTCTGTTTACATGACTTTTGATATCAATTTTTTCTGTGCCTGGGCTTGTTTGAGAAAAAGTTAGATATCAATAGTTCTAAATGTTGTGATTTTTTTATTGCAAAGGAAGTATTTTGCAAACCATCTAATCCAAAGAGATATTTCTATACATGTTAG
This sequence comes from Dipodomys merriami, assembly GCF_024711535.1. Lineage (NCBI taxonomy): Eukaryota > Metazoa > Chordata > Mammalia > Rodentia > Heteromyidae > Dipodomys > Dipodomys merriami. Next base: position 5,778,374 of record NW_027205715.1, on the reverse strand, counting down.
CAGCTATTACTATTAATGTCATTATCATCATTATTATTACTAGCATACTGGTTATTACTATTATTATTTTATTCTGTAGGTTTATGTGCTGGTTGTGGGGCTTAAAGTCAGGGCTTGGATGCTGTTCTTAGGCTGAGCTTTTGTTCTCAAGGCTTGTGTTCTATCACTTAGTTTACAACTCTACTTCCAGGTTTTTGGTAGTTAATTGGAGATAAAAGTCTCATGGACTTCCTTCCCTGGGCTGGCTTTAAACTACAATTCTCAGATTTCATCCTCTTGAGTACCTCCGATTACAGGCATCATTGTTAGTTATTTTATTATTATTGATAGTATACCAAGATTTTTCCCAGCCTTGCTTCTAAATGCAGCCCACTTGACTGATAAATTATTTTTCCTTCTATAATAGTATAGTTTCTAACAGGCCTAAGAGGCAATTGGTCAATTCTCCTATAATAAAGGAACACTAGCAAAAGATTCATTGTCTTCTTGGCTTCAATACACACAGACAGATGGTCTGTTTTGACATATTGGATTTCAAATCCTTCTGTAGTCTTGTAAAGTTCAACCAGACAAAAACCACACTGAACATCATGGTGCAGGGAATCAAGTATTTGGCCATAGTTGAAATGCACATGATACTTCAAACTAGATTATCACTACTAGATGCAAAGTTTTCTTTTGTGCAAAACATTAAACAACCTGTTCTGGATGTATAACATAATACTTCCATTTTATAAGTTATGGATATTCTCTTTGCCAAATAAAGAGTCTAAGGTGAGGTCTCAGACATTGGTTTAATATCTATCCTGTGTATGCAACTTACTGAATTGTATTTTGAGAACCATTGGCCAGAGTCCACTTCAGATATTTCTTTCATGCACATTAGGATAGTATATAAATTCCAAACATAGGAAATTGTGGAAAAAAATTAGCCCTTAGGATAATTAGTGTGAATGCTGCTATGCTAACTAACTACCATATTGTTAAAAAAAAAAAAAAAAAAAAACCTTCCATATAAAGTGAGTTCTTTATCAGGTTTGCTGTAAATTATGATATTAAGGGGATAGTGTTTTGCCATGAATAAACAAATGCTAACATCATAAACATGCATTTTTATTCATCCTTCTGTTGTTCAACTCCAATGTCAGCACACCATTTAAAGTAGCCAGACCCTAGTTACCAAATGCAATACTAGATCTTAAAGCAGTTCCCACTAAGAAACTGCAATTGATTTACAAATGACTTGAGGTCCAAGACTTTGTAATTCAGACTAATTTGTAAGTAATTTAAAGATTTAAATATCCCAAGTGGACTATCGACTAGGAGAATCATGAAATAATAATAATAACAATTCATAATGAAGATAGGAGAATAGTTAGATTCATTTTCTTTCTCCATGCTGACTGTTAGAGTGCACTTTTAATGGCATTCTTGTTGATTAATGTCTGTATTACATACAATTTATTCGTCACTTGCTCAGCAGAATCTTTTCAGGGAGAGATTGCACACAATGATATTCTACCACCTTTTTCTCCATAAAGCATATATAGATTAGAAATTGGACAATGGAAGGCTAATTCAAACTAATCAGCAGATGTGTATACCAATGAGGTATCCTGAGACAGACAAATTTACAACTCAGTTCCTGGAAGAAAAAAAAAAGTAGCCTATCTATGTCTTCTCACAGAATACCTAGATGGGCATTTAAAGTCTCTCCCTAAGGCCCTCTTCCCACTTACAACGTCAACACATCAGTCTTCCGAGTTAGATAAAAGGAATCTGATGAAGACCACGTTAACATTTATGTTGAGCTTAAATAAAACATGAAACTAACAACTTGAAAGAGTCTGTGAGCTGAGCAAGGCAGCGTTCGCACCACCATTCAAGAATTATTCATGAAGGTTCAGAGCTTCTCAAGTTTTAGGTACTTATATCTGATTTGACTTAACATTCTCCCTTGCAATGATTGTTTTCATATATTTCATCTACCGACATAGGAAGTCTGCAATAACAGGAAGAAAGAGTTTCAGTGTCTAATGATAGCTAAAAGTCTTAATTGCCAGCTCATCTTCCTTCCTGATTGTAAAATACCTCTGTTTATTGGGCCAAGGGAAGGGGTGGAAGGGGGCAGAGGAAAAGGAAACATTTACATTTAGGGAAAGTAAATTAAACCAAATGATCCTATTTTAAGAAAAAAAATAAGCTGTTCATTTCCTGGGTTCAGAGTTCAATAAAGTGTTATTTAAACCGAAAGCCAAAAAAACTGATACCTTGGATCAATGATCAAAGGTATATCAATATTCAAATCTTCTTTCTTATAAGACGATCATGCAATCTTTTTTTTTTGACCTTAGGTTTTCCTCTTCTATATTAAAGACCTGTAGATGTGTCAGTAAGAAAATGAATAAATTCTCAGGATGTAATGAGCATCCTGGTGATTATAGATAATAGCATTTGAAATTCTGTATTGTATAGTTTAAATTTTCTGTGTAGAGCTGAGATGTTCTCAGTAACAAGGGGAAAAAAGTATGTGAATTGATGGATGTGTTAATTAACTTGATTGTGGTAAAACGTTTGACAATATATCAAATCATCTCAGTTGTTACATACTGTAAATATATATAATTTTATTTGTCAATTATAACTTGCCAAAACTGGGGGAAAAGAAAAAGAATGGTACTCAACCTCCAGTTAGAATGTGAATTTTACAAGGTTCTTTATCCTAACCTTCCTCATCCCCTGGGAATGGCTTGGGCTCATTCTTTTGAGAATTCCTTGGGAGACAAGTCTTTGACTTCAAAACAAACAAACAAAAACAGCCACAAAAACCAAAACCTGTGTTCCTTTTATTCTAGAAATTCTTTGTAGTCCAAATTTGCTAAGACAGAAACCACACTGCCCTTGGTAACTACAGAGGGTTCTAATGATTCTGTTAGTCAATCATCATTTTCAAAGCACTTCCACAAGTGTTTTCTCATTTGATAACAATGAGCCTTTAGTCCTAAGGAAAGGGACAGTGGTGGATGTGACATATGGCATTTCACACAGGGCAGACATTAGCATGAAGAAGCCAAGGCTGTTCAAGTATGTATGACTCATAGACCCTAGTCAGAGACACAATGTCATTTATCTTTACATGCAAGGAGAACTTGACATATTCAGCAGCATTATGTACACCCCGTACCCCTCTCAGCATGTATTTTTTTAATTTCAAATCATATCCAGAATAATTTGTGGAAATGTAAATGATAAAAATTAGTGTGACCCAAATTATGCATCTCTTAATAAAACAAACAAAATGCCACCAGCCACAGAAATGCATAGTAATTTGTTTAGAATGTCTAATTCAGTTTGAAGTTAAAGAATTTAAGAAAGGGAGGAGAGCATGGCGCTGGTGGCTTATGCCTAGCTACTTAGGAGGCTGAAATCTGGGGATCACAGTTCAAAGCCAGCCTGGGCAGGAAAGTCCATGAGACTCTCATCTCCAATAAACCACTAGAAAACAGGAAATGGCACTGTGGCTCAAGTGGTAGAGCGTTTGTCTTGAGCTGAAGAGCTGAGGGACAGTGCCCAGTCCCAGAGTTCAAGCCCCATGATCAACAAAAAACAAAAACAAAAAAGAAAGGGAGGAGGCTGAAGTCACTTTCTGATTAGCTGTTTATCCTGACACTTGGGATTTGCAATGCCATGAAGTATTCTTCCAACAATAAATTGACTTTATTATTTTTGTATATTTAATTTCTGTAGCTCGAAAATGGAAATAGCCCTTGTGGCTTTTTATTTTTTCTTTCAGAAACTGCAGTTGAGTATTTTACTTTTCAGAATGATGTGGCAAATATGTTCCTGTCTCTTTTTTTTTTAATTTTTATTTTTATTTTTTGTGAACATACTGTACAGAGAGGTTACAATTACATGGGCAGGATAATGCGTACATTTCTTATCAAGCATTGCGTCCTCCTCCTTTGTTTGTTTACCCTTCACATCCCTTCCCAGCCTCCCCTGCCCCCCCCCAATCCTCCCCTGTCTCCCCCACACACACCAACGTTGTAAAGCTTGTTTTCGACATGACAACTTGTACTTCTCATTGTTGCAACAGGTCCACCTGTATCCTTAAACAACTTGTTTTTCCCTATCTCCTCCACAAATATGTTCCTGTCTCGTAAACTTACACACTCTTCAAAAGTTTCGTGTGAGAGTATCAAAACTTATTCAAGGATTTTTTTTCTGGGAAATTCTGAGTTGGAATACAATTTTAGACCATTCATTATTAATAACACATTTGATTAGGCTAAGCATATATTCTTGAGTATGTACAGCCTACAAATTGATCAAGTGAATAGTTAAGAAGTAAATATACATTGTATCACAGTGCAGATAAAATTGGAACATGCTTCACAGGCCCCCAAATTTTATAGGGCAACTCAGTCATTGTATACACCAAAGAAACTACAATTATGACTTGCGTATAAATTTAAATAGATGTTTTTGCCTAGTGCTGGTGGCTCATGCCTGTAATCCTAGCTACTAGGAGGCTGAGATCTGAGGCCTGAGGTTCAAAGCCATCCCTGGCAGGAAAGGCTGTGAATTCTTATCTCCAATAAACCACCAGAAAACCGGAAGTGGCGCTGTGGCTCAAATGGTAGAGCGCTCGCCTTGAGCTCAAGAGCTGAGGGACAGTGCCCCAGCCCAGAGTTCAAGCACCATGACCTACTAGATAGATAGGTAGATAGATAGATAGATAGATAGATAGATAGATAGATAGATAGATAGATAGATAGATAGATAGATAGATAGATAGATAGATTAGATAGATAGATAGATAGATAAATAGATAGATAGATTGATTGGTTGGTTGATTGATTGATTGATAGATATTTTAAATAAATTATACCAAGAGTATATGAGGACACTCAAATACATTTCTAGTTTAGATTAACATGAACCACTTAGTAAGAATATATTGTACATATTTATATCTGTTGGCTAGAACATCAAAGTAGAAATGTTGGGATGAGTATTATGCATATCCATCTTATTGGTTAAAATAGGATCTATCCAATTTATATTCCTTGATCTACAATCTCCTACTCCCAGTCTGCTAAGTAGCTAGTATTACAGGTATGAGCTACAGCACTGGGTGTAGTAAGATTTCCTTTATCACTTCTTGAAATGCAGGTCTGTAATGGTGAATACTTACAATTTTTTCTTGCTAAAAAGTTTCTCATTTGTCCGTAATACTTTAGTAACATAATACTGCCGGATAAAGCATTCTAGACTTGCAAACAATTTTTCCTTTTTCTTTGAATAATTAAAGAACATTGCTGATTAGTATTTTTGATTACATCTAATAGCAAAAAGTCTTTTTCTTTCTTCCATTCAGTATGTGGCTTTTCCCCTGGCTGCTTTTAATATTTTTCTTATCACTAATTTTAACTTATTTGGCCTTGATATTTTTTGACTAGGGGTACAACGAGATCCCAGTATCTGGAATTTAAAAATTTTGTTGAATGTAGAATATTCTCACAGTTCCCTCAAACTGTTTCATGTGTTCTTCCTCTTTTATGGATTCAAATTAAAATATATTAACCAAACTAAACCAACCCACAGAAAAATGACCCTATTTTATTTTTGTGTTTTTATATTTTTTTGGTGTGACTCCAGTTTTACTCTAGCTTTTACAAATCGAATTCAAGCAATACCATTTAGTGTAAATTCTATTTCAAGTATGAATAGATTTGATTATTAAGTTTAATTACATATGTATAAAGTAGCTACTCAAAGGGGTTTGAACTTCACAAGTCAGGTTATGAGTACAATGCATCTTGATCAAAGTCAACCCTCCCACTATTTGCCTCCATTTTTACTTTCCATATTTACATCTGTCTAACATGTTAAATCTTTCCACTAGTACCTTGAACACGGCTTTCATCATTGCTTTTCAACTCATTCTCTTATCTACATCACACCTCAGCCAGCTTCCTATGACACTGTTCTTTACTAAGTGTTGCATTTATATTTTGTTGGCCATGGGGCTTGAACTCTGTGCCGGGCACCATCCCTGAGCTCTTTTGTGCAAGGCTAGTGCTTTATCACGTTGAGCCACAGTGCCATTTCCAGCCCTTGGTATTTTTTATTGGTTTCTTGGCATTGTGAATTCTTTCTTGTCTAGTGTGAGACTTTCTGTATCTCTGTGGAATGTCGTCTCTCTTTTCTGATACTAAGAAGGTCAGTGGTTTATGGAGTAAAACTGCTAAGTTAATAGGGCACTAGGTAAAACCGTGGATTGAGGGTAGAAGGATAGGGACAGGATTGTCCTAGGAAGACCTCGATGTTTCCTCTACCTGACATGGAGTATTTTTATCACCCCTGTTCTTTCTTGAAAGGAAGCAATTGGTGAAAACTGTTATCAGGAAGGTGCAGCGTTTCTCTTCTCTCTCTCTCTCTCCGCCTCCAAGGGATTCTAAATTGTCATATCAGCTCACCCTTGAACTTTGAAAATTCATTCAAGTTAAGCTGGCTTATTTTTTCCTCTCACTTCCATTTACCATCGTCTTCTTTCCCACTGCCCCACACGGATGACAGCAGCCATAAGTTTGTTCTCTCGTATGATGAGCTCAACGCTCTCACAATTTTGGTTCATTAGATTTCTTCGCATTCTCAGTTCTGTTGGGATTTATAAATATGATTTTGTAGGTTACCCAGCTTATCCTCATAAGAAAGGCAAGAGCACATTCTCCAGTGACTTTCTACATCGTAAGAAGAAGAAGTAATCTTTCATTGAATGCCTCAATGCATATGGTAGAAGTGCAGAGCATTAACGATGCTATATTTTCTCAGAGACGTTCTAACTTTTCTCTGAAAGTAGGTGGAGAGTAGATTGATTACCTTGATCCAATTAATATTAAGACAATCTGAAGCTGGGTTTTTTTTGGGGGGGACAGGAATATCTCCTTTCTGTCTTAACTCTTGGAATTGAGCCCTTCTCAGGCTCAAATTGGAATTTGTGCTCTTACCATTGTTCCAGACCTACTTACAATTCTCAGACTTACATTTTCTCACTTTTTCCACATTGTGGCTTCATCAAAGTTCTTCTTTAAGCCCTTTTAACTTTCATGTATTTAACTTTCATGCACTTTAAGAATTTTTAACCTATATTTATATGTATGTGGTGGCATGTACTGACCCAACCAAACAAAATCACCTATTGGCTTTTCTATAGTTCTTTTCCAAGTTTTTTAGTGAATAAACCCTCAGAAACTTGAGACACACCTTTTTAGGTATTCTGGGTGTTTCAACACCTACTACCCCAGAAACATATTACAAAATTGAGTCACAACTTTGCATTTTTAGGTCTACACTTACAAATCAGGAAAACAGCATTTAAAAGTGTCAGAAAATACTGGGTTTCTCTCAATGTATTCTATTTTTCTCCTCTGCCTTGTTTTATTTTCTGATGCCTTCAAATTCTCTCATGTTAGTTCTGAGTTAGTTCTCTCTAGACTACATATTTCGTCAGAGCCCGGATGGAAGGTTTTAGGGAAAGTTCCTAAGTAGCTTAAATTATTTGGTTAATGTAAACTTTCCACAGGTGGGAATCCAAATCATCTATACAAATTTCAGTTTACTTGAAATCCCTTCATAAGAATGGAATTGAAAGTAATAGTGCAAGGGTCTTATTGGCACCAGCTGTCACCTCCATATGAATGTTGACAGTCAGAACACCCAAGTTGAATGGAACACACACACTCTCTACAATATCCTGAAGTTCATATATGCGAGGAGAAAGGACTAATTATTTCACAACTCAGTATCTGCCCAATTCAGCTGTAAATTTGTATTTAAACTTACCGCAGACATTAACATCAAACTTAAATAGAGCCCAATAAATGCAGCCCAATAAATGGAGCCCAAATCATTTCTTTCCATTCCCATCCTTAACCAGGTCACTTTTGGCTCTATCTGTTTGTATTAGAAGTCAAGATTCCTCTGTATGAGACACCATGTCCCAACTGGATATATGATATTTACACACATACGATTCAATGAAAACACAAAGAGACTCAGGTTTTTCCTATGATATTTTGCACAGCACAGATCACACACGTGGTGTTTTCTCTACCTCATAAAGCACGCAGCTCTGTGTCACGGAGCACGGGCTAGGTGGTCCCCTAATTCAATTCTGATCCTGTCTACCTGGTCTGAGTATCAGATCCCATAGGTTGAGGGCTCCATCCCCAAATCTGGCTTTTCCCCCACCTGAGATTGAAAAGTGAAATCCAGCTGAGATCCCCAGCTTGTTTTACCTTTGCCTCTGACTTCATTCTTTACAGAGGGGTTTCCTCAGTCCCCCTGCTCAGGTTCAGTGAACTCGATGGAAAGCTCACAGAAGCCAGGGAAGCATATCTTTTTGTTTGGTTATAAAGGATAGTTATTACTAAGTGTATAGATGAATGGAGGAGAGGCACGAGCGACTTCCTTTTGGCCTCCTGGTGAGCCACCCTCAGGAACCCTCCATACATTCACAGATTCGGAAGCTCTCCAAAGCCTGCCATTTTGGACTTGGTAGATTCATGTTAATTACCTGAATAGAACAGTTCAGTAGGGTATGTCTACTCAGTTTTTCTTGGCTTCCCCGGGAAGCATAACTACATTAGGAGTTTTTCACAATGAGGAAGGTTTCTAAGAAATACTACCAAACATCATGAAGTCTGAAACACGCACACACAAAACTTGTGGCTAGATACGAGCAGGCAAAGTTTGGAGTTTCAATGACTGGCCTTGAGGAAGTAGCTAGGGCAGAAACTGTGGCAGGGGTGGGATGGGGGGTGGGGGGATGGGAAGGGTTGGGAAGGGGAGACAAAGGAGGCAGCAACAATGCTTGATAAGAAATGTACTCATTACCTTGCCCATGTAATTGTAACCCCTCTGTATGGTATTTCACAATTAAAAAAAAAAACTATGTGTCTAGCTATCATCTATCTATCGATCAAAATACAAATTTTAAAAGTCTTTTTCCAAAATGTCCTTAAGAAAAGTTTCTGACATAACGACTTGTACGTCTCATTGTTGCAATGGGTCCACCTGTATCCCTAGTTAGGGGAGAAGAATCGGGTGGGGGGAGGGGGGAGTATGGGAAGGGATGGGAAGGGATGGGAAGGGGAAACAAAGAGGAGGCAACAATGCTTGATAAGAAATGTACTCGTTATCTTGCCCATGTAATTGTAACTTCTCTGTATAGTATTCTCACAATAAAAAAAAAATCTGTCCTTCAAAGGTTGAACCGATTCAGCAATGAAACCCACTAGACACTATCTGGGGAGCGGAAAGGGAAGCACAGAAATGGTGGGAAAAATGTTGAACCAATTCAGCAGTGAAACCCACTAGACACTATGTTAGAAATGAACTATACCACTTTGTGGGGGAGGGAAGTTGGAGGGGAAAACTTGGATGTGAATAATGGAGCAGGTGACACTGTTCAAAAAGAAATGTAACACTAACCCCTTTGTATTTCACCTTTACAATATCTTTTTTTTAATTCTGTCCTTTGTGAGACTTCAAACCACCTCTGTAAAATGTTTGCTCAACAGACTAGCATTATATATCTCCACCTCTATTCTTTCAGAAGAAAGTATTTCTTAGAACTTTGCAGGTAATTCTGTTAGTACTTAACCATGACTTATTCCTGCATTCTATTGCCTTTCTGTTCATATTTTTTATTCTGTTTTTCATTTGTTGAAAGACTATCTGCTTCAGGATCTTAATAGTCTTCCCAGATTCTCTTGCCCAGAAACTTCAGAATTGGACCCCAGTTGCCTTTTTCATTTCTTCTGCTGCATACCTTCTTTATTCGCCATTTAGTGTTCAACGCATTATCCTTTGCTTCTTATGCTATGTTCTCCATGTTATCTGACTGGATTCCCAGACTTCTCTGCCAAGGAAACTTTTTCTGTGATTTGTCACTTCACAGCTTTGCTTCCTGCATCCATTTGATTGCCAAACTCTCTAGAATCTACATCACAAATGGTTTCCATTTCTGTCACATTCTCCTCTTCTTCCCTGATACTTATCTACTTCAAATCATCAGTAGGTTCCCGGTGGTCCTTATTACCAGCAGTGTCTCAGGAGATAGCACTTAATGATGAACACATTAGATCCTTTGAAGCAAGTAAGTAGCCAAGGAAGAGCAGTGACAACAGAGAAGTTCATTTGAGGGGCTAAAGGACAATATGAGTCCTCTGTTTGAGTAAAAGCAAAATGTTAGAATTGGTGTGAGCAGAAGACAAAAGTAGGAGATTGGAGTAATGAAGCTGAGTGGAAATAAACGTATATATAATCCTTGTAGTCTATGAGGATTTTTGCTTTATTCCTGAGTACATGCATGAGCTTTGATAGACTTTTAAGGAATACAATAATCTCTCTTCTAATATCAAAAGACATAATTACTGGCTACCAAACAAATTTATACTTATCTTTAATACTTACAAAATACAACTAGCTCTCATATTCCATCTCACTTACTATTGTACACATTCTGAAATTGTTAAGAGTATAAACACTTCTCTTCTTTTCCTTTGTAGATAGAGGCACAAACGTATAAATATCCAGGACACTGAAGTGGTTTAACAAGTTCAGATGTGGATTTCATTACAAAACATTGCCTGACTAGGGTATGCCAGGAACAGAGAGAAATCATATTGCTCATTAATTCAACTCCAAACATGTCTGAAATAATTTAATACACCCCTTATTTAAAAACATATATTCAATATGCATTATATCATTGTCTTCAAAGTCTGAAACGGTACAAAACAGTACTATCACCTAAAACTTTATATGATTTGAAGATAATTACAAAGAGCAGCAGAAGCCAAACATCAGAAACCCAAATAAGATTTAGTGTCATTGTGAGACTTTGTGCATATAGAAATGTTTTTATTTGGGAATATAACCAAAAGCGATGGGTAATACTTTCATTTTCATAATGAAAATGATAATACTTACCAATGAGGGTCTGATATCATTACCATAATGAGAACTTTACCTTTTTTTGGCCTTGTTACTCCTTGTTACTCCATTCAGCACAATGTCTTTCCATTATAGGAAATTCATTTATCTATATTATGTGAATATCTTAGCTTAGCCATATTTACATATACAGTATTACATATATATCACATGTAGGAAAACTGCCTTGTGTTTTTAAGGTGTTTTGTCAGTGTCCAAGGTGAGATATTGGCATATCCAAGCAATGGAAGATAGGCTGAGCTGTTTATTTCCCTCAATCTGAAAATTCCGACTAGTTCAGTAAGATCCCATATCAATTTCTCACTTCAGCTTAATGTCCCTCTTAGAAATGCTTCGAAAGATACATGGGGCTTTAAATTGCAACCTTGGTTCTTTTTACTTTCTCATAGTAGACATAAACCTGAGCAATGTTTCTTTCTCCTGAATCTCCCTGTTACCTGTGTGCGTTCCTTGTCCAAGGACACTCACTCTATTCTCACCTGAAGGATGGTGTCTATCAGTCCCCCAAATGGCTTTGGTGAGGGTCAGTTCTCAAGAAAACATGAGAATAATATTTGTATTGATATATGGTTGTATCCTTTCGTGCCTGAATAAGTGTATACCTACCTACATGCATACGTACCTACTTACACAGGACAGGATCTGTGTGTGTGTGTGTGTGTTCATCTGCATGTGGTTGTTCAAAAAATACTTAAATTCTAGGATCAGATGAACTGTAATTAGTATCTCAACTCCATATTCATTTTAGCCACATAACCTTCAGCAAGTACCAAGCTCCCTAAGGCTCAGACTTCACATCTATAAAATATGAATAATGTTATCATCTTCAGAAGCTATTACATGGATATAACGATACAATCAAATGGTGGGAGCTAATAGGATACATTTAATCATAGCCATTTCCTATCAGCTAGTGAATAATGATGATACAGGCATTCATGTCCAGTATGTACCTGTGAACATTGCATTACTATGTTTGTAATGCATACTAATGGGGTCACTATCAAGACAATTTCATCAGGAAGTATTGTCCTACCATCTGCCCAAGAAGAGTGGTAATTTCTTTGGTTTTTTAAAAAAAAAATCGTTATAAATTGAAAACTTCACAGAGGCATTCTACAGCAATGTTAAAGGTACTCGATTCTTAAAGCTTTTATTGGCAATTGCCTATATTTTCCAGTTTCCTGTGTTTCACACATCTGTCCACCATAATGAAAAGGCCTGCTAAAAGATGGAGAGTTAGACCATGCATCAATCTCTGGCGTCAGCCATTTTCTTTCTCTTAATGGTGTCTGATGAGTCTTGACCTGTTTAATTTCCCCCACCAAACACGTTGTGCTGAATAAAATTCGAACTACCTCCTCTCATGCCATGTCATGCTTATACATAGTCAGCTTGGTCTCTTTTCCTCAACGTCTTCTAATTTAAGCTACTTTAGTCAATTCTCAGGTGAAGATGGTTGTTTGATTTGTTTTATTGTGCTTTGTTTATCTGTTCTTATCTTACATGATGTGAAAAGCAAAATACTTCATTCAGGTAGAAACTGCGAGGTATTATTGTGTAATATTTGGAGTGACAACTAGAAAATTCTGTGGAAACCTTGGAACCCTAGTCATTTGAAACTTCTGTCTTTGTTATTTTCAAAAGGATTATGAATTTCTGTGTTTAAATTAGGTCGTTCTAGTTTTGCCAATGGGAAATAATTTCTCTTTATTTGGAGATATAAATTTCATTTCCTAGATCAGATTATGGCTAGCATAAGAAAGCTGTAATGATACAAGATTTGATGATCTTTCCAACAGAAAACAACACAACTCTTTTTTGTTTCTGGTTGATTTTTTTCCAGTCATTTAATTAAAAATCTGTTTGGAAAACAGACACCAACATTTCCTAATCCACCATCTTTGTCATTTCTCAGACTTCAGGGTAGAAGATTTTGGGGGAGAATGAATTTCATCAGAAACATATTGTGTTGATAATTAAACACATTGCAAAGCATAGAAGTAACATGCATTTTTGTCTCCTTCTATTTCTCTTCTTTGTGATGTGAGTAGAACTTATACCTTTTAATGTGCAAAATAAACATTTGAGTTAGTATCAGTTTTTCTCAGTCCAAATATGAAGGGGAAAACAGAATAAAAACATAATTTAATAAAATTATATGCCTATAAAATATTTGGCTTTTGCTGCTTTAATTCTTATATGGCTCCACATTTGGAGAGAAATTGTTAGAATAGGATTTTGTACTTTTCATGTACTTTTGATTACTATTTGCTGAAAGGCCCATTTGTGAACCATGAGAATAACAACAATAGCAAACATAATAACATCATCTTTCTTTTGAAAAAAAAATTAAACTAACAGCAAGAAAGATCCATAAGGGAAAATTTAGGTAATCATAATGTAGGTTGTATAACACTTTGTCTATGTCTCTCTATGTAGAGTATGTGTGTATGTCTCTGTGTATGTGTGTTTATTACAATAATCTTCCTTGGCATTTTATTAAATGAAGTATAATGTGAATGTTCTGAATACCAAGAAGATTTTACCCAACCCTTCCTTTTCTACCAGCATTCACACTGGACTGTTTGAGATTTATCAAGCACATCCTTCTTTGGTAACAAGCCCATGATTTTATTTTACTTTATTGAGATTATTTGACCATCACCTTCTGGCATGTCTTTTACTGCATTGGACCAATAGAAAATATATGGAAAGTCAGGTTCTCTTTGGAGTTTTTTTTTAATCCATTGTTTGGACCTTAAGTGACTCAAAGCCCTATGACTTAGTTGTCAGTACCAGCCTATGGGTGCTGTTTGAAGGTGACAGAACTCTTAAAAGCCCTGATGGAAAGATCTAACGTGTAATCGAGTGCCTTGAAGAGGATATTAGAATTCAAGCCCCTTCCTGCATCCTCTTCACTACCCATTTGCATGAGGTAAAGAGTTTAGCCTCATCCACCCTGTGCTACTGCTATGATGCCCTATGCTACCACAGGCCCAAGTGACCAAGGACCAAATCATTTGATGCTATCTACTCTCCTTATGAGCTGTTTTTTCTCAGGTATTTTTCATCATGGCACAAAGTTGTATTTGGTGGAACAAACAAAATATCACAACTGCCTTAAAACAACACAGATTTATTATCTGAGAGTCCTGTTGGTCAGAAATCTCTCTGGGCTAAAATCCAGATCATGCTAGTGAAATCCAGCTACTGTGGCATTAATTCTCTTTGCCTCTTTCACTTTCTGGAGACCACCTGCACCTTTTGGGCTGTGATCCTTTCTTGCATGCTCAAAGCACACAATAGAACACATCGTCTTCCTAATTCAGACTCTCCCTGAATCAAAGCACACAATAGAACACATCGTCTTCCTAATTCAGACTCTCCCTGAAATCTCTTTAAAATTTGATTAGGCCAACCTGAATAGTCACAGATAAACTTCCCACTTGGAGACTTTTAATTGAATTACATCTACATACTGCAGCCTCCTTTTTTGTTAGGTGAAAGGGAAGTTCTGGGAATTAGAGCACAAGCATTTTGGGAGAGACTTTCCACATATGGAAACCAAGACACAAAGGAATAGAAGATTGAAATGTTGTCCCTTCAATCCTACCTAAAGTGTTTGAGGACATGCCTATCTCTTGATAACCTTTTGGTTCCTGCAACATCCAGCACACATTCCATTTATTAAATTGCACTTAAGAAATTTGGAAGAGTGCCAAATTATGAGTCAGTCAGTGTAAAAGACCCAGCTGAAAGTGTCATTATTTACTAAGTGATTTCTGTTACAAGGTAGCACAGAACCCAAACTGAGTCTTCTCACCAGGATCAACTGTTGAGGTTGGGATAATTTCTAGAATGGGAGGGTGTGATACTATTTTAAGACACAAGTATCTATTGTAGCTACTGGGGAAAAAATATTTTAAAAAGAAGTCATAGGAATCTCTTATCTTTAATCCTGATTAATTTCTAAACTTGTTGATGGGATTAAAAGGTGTTGGCCTTCTGTAGTGTTGAGTGAAAGATTTAAGGTGACTCTACAATGTAGTTCCAACTATTGATAGGAAGAAACATGTTTTGTGTTTCTATTAGAATTAAAGGAAGGATTCCTCATCAAGATAATGTCAATATTTTCAGTTTCTGCAAGGGTTCAGAGTTATGCTCATTTGAAGATTATGAGGTGGGATGACAATACAGAACACTATAAATGGTTTCTTCAAATTTATTAAAAATTAGAGTTCCTCTATTGGTCATAATTGTCACTCTGCCTATTTGCATTTGTGAAACATATACAGATCTTTTTGACGAGAAAGAAAACTTCAGAAATCAAGAAGGAAACTAAAAGAACTTGTTACAAAATGAAATATGTCCTAGTTTAAGAAAATAATGAGATAGTATTTTAAGTTCCACTTCTCCATCATCTCTCAAAAGTTACTTCCTCATTATCTTTCTAAGAAGTAATCTTTAATTTTCAAAGAGATTATAGACAAAATAAAGCATCTGGGCACACATTAATAATCCCATTTGCTTGGGAGGTATAAGTAAGAAGATGATAGTAAAAGCTAATGAAGGCAGTTGTCAACACCTTATTTGGAAACACTTTAAAAGCAAAAGAACTGAGACATGGCTCAGAGGTAAAATCCCTAAGCTAAATTAATGCGTGTGTGCGTGTGTGTGTGTGTGTGTGTGTGTGTGCGCGCGCACACACACACACACACACACACAGAGCAAAAGAGTTGAAGTGAAAAATTACAAAAAGAACAAATATCACTTAATATTTATTTCAGTACCTAGAAGCATACAACAACTGCTTTCTAAATGAATGGAATGAATTTTTAAATTAGATATCAAAAAGTGTCCACCATGTTGAAAATACACAGGTTATCTTTTCTGGCTTTACAAGAACTTACAAAGAAGTACTGTTATCTAAGCACACACTCTCAATTTTAAATTAAATTCATCACTCAAGGGCCAATGGACAATCTCCTTTCCTTAAAAGCACTTACTCATTTTCACTAAAAATAACAGCCACTAATATTTAAGACTGGATGTTCAATCATTAATGTAACCTACTAAGTGTGAGAGTCACTTGAAATCACAGTGGACAGAGCTAGATTTCATGCAATAATGGTTTTCAGTAGGGAAAAGTATGATGTTCATTCCATATGGCAACTAGGCTGGGCTTCTGTGCCCAGATAGGTGGTACAACATTATACTGAATCTTTCTATAAGACTTTTTGAATGACATTTAAGTGATGGACTTATTAGTCAAAGACTTGAAGACAATACTAAACCAATTTCTCTCCTGAGGCAAGAAGAAATTTTGCCAACAGAAAGGCTTTGGATTTGAACTGTTGGTTTCAGACTTGCTAGTATCTACAAACCTATGTACAGTTTTATTAAAAATAAATCTATGGGCCGGGCACTAGTGGCCCACAGCTGTAATCTTAGCTACTCAGGAGACTGAGATCTGAGAGTCACTGTTCAAAGCCAGCCTGGGTAGGAAAGTTCTCGAGAATCTTATCTCCAATAAACCACTAGAAAACCAGAAGTGGCACTGTGCCTAAAGTGGTAAGTGCTAGCCTTGAGCTGAAGAGCTGAGGGACAGCACCCAGGCCCAGAGTTCAAGTTCCACAACTGACAAAATAAATAAATAAACAAACAAATAAATCTATGTCTATATGTCTGCATGTCAGTATGTCTGGTTGTGGGTATGTATGTATGTATGTATCTATCTATCTATCTCTATCTATCTATCAATCGATCAATCGATCGATTGATCTATCTATCCACATGTGCTCTATTGGTTCTATTTTTCTAGAGAACTGATTTGCACGTATAGAAAATGTACTGACCTATATTCCAGGAAGAAATAAAGTGGTGGGAAAGCAGAGACTTGGAAAAAATTATATTAAGTGAAGTAAGCCACAGGCTTCATGGTTTTCCTCATTTGTGGTAACCAGAATGTACCTCTAAGTCTACAAGGCAACATGTTGGATGTAAAAGACAAAATATACATTAGGATATGATAAATTATATAGGTCTGTAGACATTACCACAGTGAGACCAAAGGAGGATAGTTGTAAGAGAGGATCACAAAGGGTCAGTAGCTATATGCAAATGATCATATAAAATAATATTTATCATAATGTACTCCAAACAATGGAAACAAGAGTTTTTTTTTTTCTTGGTTGCTGTTTTTGTTTTCTTTACCTTTTGTTTTTAAGATTATCTGTTTGCAGGAGGACAAAGGGGTCACAGAAAGCATAGGACAGAAGGTGAACAAATTCACCAGTGATAGTCACTAGACACTAAGTTGAACATGAACTATACAACTTGTGAGTGGGGGCAAGAAGGAAAGTGAGGGAAGGGGTGATACTGTTCAAAAATAAATGTACTCATTGCCTAACTTATGTGACTGCAACCCCTCTGTATATCACCTTACAATGTCAATATATATGATACAGATAAGATCATATATACATATAAAAGCAATAAGGCATACTACCAAGAATGGTAATTGTCATTTAAAGGTATGGTGAGAGGTCTAACATAGCTGTTTTCAAGAATTAGGTTACTTGCTTCAGAATTTAGCCCAGACACACTTCCTAAGAGATACTTGTTATCATCTTCAGTTTTCAAGTGAAAAACTTTATCTTCAGTTTTCAGCCTGCACAATCTGAAGCAACCACAAAGTTGTTAATAACTACCTAAATTTAGAGTTGCATTAATTTTTCAGTTCTGGTATTGTAAACCTAATTTGATTATCCCCTACTCAATCCTTGCCCAATACCGCCACTACCAATGTAATCAAACATTTAAATATCAATCTCATAGATCTCGGGCAACTATTATGTAAAGGGTAGTACTAACAGGTTTCAAGTTAACAGTCTCTAATTGATTTGCTCACTATCTTTGGCATTTCATGTGACAGAACTAACACAAAATGTGATATATATTTAGTGTACCACATGTGACATTTCTGTAGATCTCACATGCATTTCTAAGTCCTTACACATATAGCAGAATTGATTTCTGGACATTACTATTCTAGGCAGATTTCAGACCTATAGCTGACTTGCTTGGCTCATGCAATGGAGAAAAACCTTCTCCAATGGTCCCTCTGTGGCCAAGTTTTATTGCCTCGATGATTTTGTTGCTTGTTGTAACCCAATATGTATGTTAGTGTACCTTAAGGAATAAGTTGTCGTCCGATTTATTAGTTGGAGTATCTTACATCTTTCAATGGTACGAAAAATTTTATATTGACATATCCTGAGTTTTTATTGAAGTTATATTAGTCCTATCTATCAGAGATATGCTAGAAAATCTATAACTTCCACCAAAATGTTGCCCATGTGAGTAATTCAGTTTATGAAGTACAATCTTCTAAGGCAGGCTTAGGGCCTTGTGATTCATTTTTCAACCTATGCGATGTTTAATGATTTTGTCACAATAAAAACTAATACGCAGTTCTATGTCCATCATCGAATTATACCATTCAATTTATAGCTTTCGCTATGAAAAAAGACACCCAGATATGGAAGTCTGAACAGTGGAAAATAACCCCAGTCTATGCAATTCTCTTTCTTCTTTTGACACGTGTATTTGTGGTGAATAAGAAGTTGTTTGGCTTATTATTACACTGGGAATTTGTTACAATACAGTAATGACATTGTTTCATTATGTCAAGCATGTAAATATTTGTCTGGGGTGTATTTGGGGGCCAAAAAATGATTATTAAAAAATGAAACTGCATAAACCAAAAGAGAAAAAGGTGGAAAGGTCTTTATCACCTTGTTTAAACCAATCTCAAATCCCACTTTCTAAGCTACTAAACAATAATTCCCCAGCACATTCATATTTCTTAACTCTCATTGCATTTCAAGCTTTTTTGCAGGTGTGTGTGTGCTGGGGTGGAGAAGGTGGCGTGGTTGCTGTGACCATATGCAAAGTGAATGCTTTACAAAGACTTAATTCAATCTATGGTATGTTTTCTTTGTCATCTTATCTATGGTTTTCTTGAGAAATATATGTTATAGAATAAGGTCAAGAGATCTAAAAGCGTAGTAAAAAAAAAAAGAAAAGTAAGAGAACTCTTTGAAGGATAGGATTTCTGAAAATACAGTTTAAATTGGTTACCTATAGAATATGCATTAAAATGTTCTGAGGTGTCTGTTTTTATGTTTCAGAATATTTGAACATTACTCTCACTTTTTATATAGGATTATTTTTCTATGATGTTTTTTTCTACTCCCACAGCATGAAGTGTCTAATACTTGCCAATGCTTCCAAGATCCTTTATGCTAGCTAGTCTCCTTGTGTGTTATCCTAGAACATGAAGAGAATTGGCTTATGAGATAATGAAATCTTACAGGCATTAAATTGAGCAAAAGGGCATTGGTACACATGTTAAGATGACTCATGACCATGCAAGAAGGAAAATTTAACTTGAGTATTCTCAGAAAGCAAATGAAGCTCTAAATGGCTCATAGACTAGTTCAGAAGCTCAAAGTTACTTATTAGATAATTTAGACTGTTATTCCAGTTTTTCAAACTCAAAGCCCTATGTTCTTTACGTAGTACCATACAGCACCCCCTAAACTTAGAATATCAACTACAATGGGTAAAATCACAGACCTATGTCATACTTTAGAATATACCACTGGAATTTTCAGCATGAAGAATGAATGTGCCTTCCCATGTAAGGTCTTATCTTTCATCTTTCCTTTCTCTTCTTATACATGGTACATATCCTGAGAAGCAAAGCTCACATGAGCGTAAAATTTACATTTTCAACGATGTCTCTGTTCCTGGATTCTACTGGACAGATTTGTTTCCAATGCCATCCTAAGGACATCACTGAAGTACCCACAATCCCTCAGAATTTAAGTAGGCCGAGCAGACGTGAATTAAAAGTAGAACCTTGGGCTTTTGTCATCAATAGTGTAGCTTAACAGCAATGAAATATTGGCAATTCTGGGACAATATAAGCTGTTACACAAATAAATTAATGGGTCCACAGCTCTCCCTACAGAAGAAATGAAGGAAGAGGCACACTGAGATCTAAATGCTTCAATGCAGGGCCTAGAAGGGAAGCATGCCCAGTTTAGGAAGATCATGCCAGAGGGGTTTGTTTGGAAATGTAAAACAAATGTGAAAAAGAGTGAGAGCTGCAAAGGTGGCTCAGTGGTAGAGTGCTTGCCTTGCATGCATGAGGCCCTGGGTTCGACTCCTAAGTTACCACATAAGCTGAAACAAAAGGTAGAGTGATAATTGCTTTATCCATCTGAAGACTTTAGTTGAATAGCTACCCAGACATCCTGCCCAATGACATGGAATTATGTGTACACAGGACTATGCATACAATATCCATGGATTTCAGAAAGTAGATGTATAATAGGAAGAAAATATCACTGAAATTGCCGAGATTGTTACTTCATTCTCCATTCTTTTTTTTTTTTTTTGGAGTGGACAGCACCTGGTAGGAGTCTTCATTAATTTTTATATGTGTTTTATTGTAAAAATACTGTACAGAGGGATACAGTTACATGAGTAAGGTAATGAGTAACTCCATTCTTTCTTGCTTTGCCTAATTAAATGAATGAAATACCTCCATTTTATATCAACATCTGTTTACCACTTGATTAATATTTGTTAATTTCTCCTATGTGGTGACTTAAGGTAGCTGTTTTGGTTTTGTTTATTTGTACTCCAAAAGAAGTTAATTCACAGGAAAAAAGCAGAGGTTTGATGCAGGGTTAGTGAAAATCATGATACTGTAATATACTTATTGACATGAGAAGGAATGTAATCTACAGATGAGTAGGGGAGGGTAGAGTAAAAGAGTAAAGCACTTTATTCTGTCAGCTCGATTTTAGAATGAGTCCCTTTCAAATTGTCTTTCAGATTTGAGGGACGAGCAAAAGCGGGGGAGGGTAAATAATGTTTATAAGGCAAGAACTAACAAGACTGACTTAATAGAATTCCTGATCATCTCTTGAATGCCAAGCTCTGGATGGATAAGATGTTTTATTCAATCAGTGTTTTCCTAGCGCCCCCAGGAGCATTGTTCTGATTTATTTAGTCTTTGTTTGTAATAAACTTATGTGTATATGTCTATTACAGGAAGATTCCGTTCAACATTTTTTTGCTAACATAGCTTACTTTCACATCTCAATTGATCATTTTAAATGAGATCAGAGTTATCTTTTACTTGAAAGTACTGAACACGTGGTATCATTTATTGTTATCTTGCATGCTATATAAATTCAAACCTAACCATGAAAACACATTCTTACCTCTAAATTGCTTTGGTAATGTAAATCAGGATAACAAAGAAAGGTACCCTACAGGTGAGAGGATATTAAATTTCTTGGTTAAAGGACTCTATTTTTTATAAATTTGTAAAACTATCTATAATCTATGATAATAATAGTAATCATAATAGTAATAAATCTAATTCAGCCTGATACTAGACAGTTAAATTGTTTTCCAGATAATTAATAGAAAGCTTCCTCTTCTAGATTTTTTCCTCTTCCAAGTATAATGAGGAACGTGAATGTGATGATAGCCATTGCTACTGATTGGGGTGGGGCATGGGGAAGTACAAGGTGTATCAAAAGAATGCTTAGATCTACTACATTCACCTTTCATCATGAGATCTTTCTCTGTTAATTTTAGGGCAGAATCCTGCAGATTGCTTCCATGGCTAAACCAACACAAAATACACAACTGTCATTTTCTATCTAAGAAAGATGACTCGCTGCCTTTTCCATCTATAATATTTGGATTTGGATATAACTATGACTGGGTACTGGTTTTGGACAGCAATGTCAACTTAAGGAGGCTAGGAAGAGAATAAGAAGGGAAGCCCATTACCTAGATGAAGAGATATTCAAAGCCATTCCATCCCAACAAACGTTTTAACCAGGATCAGTCCATTGCTTCTGGATCACTCATTTATATACCGTTTAACTGAGGGAGGCAAAAGGATCCAGATATTAATTCCCTGGCTCTAGAGTGAGGCCTGAAAATCTTTCTAATAAGCTTTGTTGGGGAAGCTAGGTCACTGAGTGGAGATGTATGCTGATCATTTTACGAATAATATAAAGTTGGCAGATTGGTATTCTAACTTTCTTTCTAAGCTATTTTACTATTAGATAATCATATAGTTTCTTTACTCAGAAAACATTCATTGAGCATATAGAATATGTCAAGCACCACTTGAAAAAATCTTTCCTCAATAGGGCAAACATTTCTAGCATAACTTTGACCTTAAGTGAAGGATAAGGACTTAAGGACATAAGAAAAACTTATTTTGAAAGAAGACTGTCATTTAATAGCTTCAACACCTAGAGCTGAGTCTCTAGTTCCTCTAAGAAGTTTACAGAGGTATGTTTACAAAGTATTTACATAATAACTGTCATAAATAGCATTAAAAATGTCAGATGCTTATTATTCTTGCCCCAGTTCTACAACCCACTGAGCTAATCTATAGGCTCACACATTCTTAGCAGAAAACCCACAAGTGACTGGGACAGAACAGGACCTCTTAATGACAATGTTGCAGGATCCTAAGGATGAGCCACTAATTGCTTCATTCAGGAAATACAAAATACCTTTCTGCAGTGGAAAAAAAGGTCTGAGTTTGTAAAGGAATGTCTTTTACACAAACAAAACATAGGAAGTAGTCAAGAATACCAAGTAACCAATCAGGGTTCACCAAAGGATATAGCTCCTGGGATAAAGTAGACCTCCTACATTATAGACAAAATGCTATGGGGAGAATAAGGACCATAGATGAGGGAAAGTGAGGGAAGTGAGCTGAAAAGAAGACTGGATTCAATTACTAGGACCTAGATATGAGGCCCTAACAATGATCCAGTTGCTAAGTCACCAGCTTGGGGGTTATAAATTATTTCTGATTTAGGCCCAAGATCAAAAGAAGACCTATTTACAGAGGTGAGATGATAATCATTTTTCTACAGAATGCAGAACAAACAAAACCTATCCCATCCTGCTTGTTAGGTACACCCATTAAACTTTTGGATGAAGAATCTCTTTTGGCAGTGCTGTATGGTAGCATGGGATGCATTCATTTAAGCCTTATTAAAATCTGCAGCACACATTTAGATTATAGGATAAATAAATAAGTGCCTGGACCAAAGAAAAGCTACTAAAGTCTGAAAAATATAAGTCAAAAGAAATGTCCACTGATCATTTCAGATGGTAGTTAGAAATTATAGGAAATGGAATGATAAAAGCCTTCTATAATTATGAAAATTTTGTCACTGTCTCACATTGCTACTTTGTCAGAATTTATTCCTTTTTCCTTCAGAATCTGGGACTAATTCTGAAAATTAATACCAAAAAAAATAGAAGACTCGTGTGCTTATCTCTCTGTGGAACCACAAAATAATATCTAACTGATTATGCTCTAATTTCATGCTAATCTTCTAGGCTTGAACATTAAGGAAAGATGATATATGAGTAAATAATGTATGTGTGTGTGTGTGTGTGTGTGTGTGTGTGTGTGTGTGTGTGTGCGCACGTGGCTGTATGTGTGTGTAAGATGACCAAGACCAAAACAAAAGCTATTTATGAATAAGTACTTGAGGAGAGTACAGAGAAAATCAAAAGCACTGTGCAAATAGAAATGTATGTAACTATGGGGACCCTATTATTGTTTAAAATGTGCTTTCACAGAACTAAAACACAACACTTAATGAAGAACTTGACCTACTCAAGAGCAGGTAAGAAGGTCAAGCATTATTGACAGAAGCAATTAGAGATCCATAAGCTACACTAGGGGAATCTTGAACTCATAGGAAAAGTGAACTTCTGCTTCTATCTTCATTTACCTCTATGATCTTGTAGTAAAGTTCAGCTTCAGAAAGAGATTAAGTCACTGTGATCACCTGTAAAAAACGTCAGAATATTTGGCAACTGCCAGGATACATGAGGAGAATTTCCCCCCAGCTCATTAATCTTATCTCAACAATATCTTGGGAACACTGGCACAGTAGACACTTTCTCATTACTCCTTTCTGATAACCATTCATAGTGCATCATTATCCCCTGATGTGACTATCCTGCCATTTCTTGTCATCACTCATGAATAAACCAACATTAATATGTCGGAATATCCATGAATATACCAACATGAAAATGGCAAACTTTTTGACTTCTGAAAATATCATGTCTGTAGGCGAGAACAACAGAGAGGTCACTTGGCTTCCATATTAGAGACAGCATCCACCTCTGTGTAGATCTGAACTTCTCTCAAGATTTCACTTGGGTTTGGTCCTAATTAAAGCAGAAAAACAGACTTTGTAAATTGAGACCTACAGAAGACGTGTGAATTAGATAAATGTGATCCGGGAAGACAGGTAAATTGATCAGTATACAGCAATCAAATGCACTGAGTAGGGATTGCCTGTCTATTCTTCTTTGGTGTTTATAACCTACATTTTTAAATCAACAGCAAGAAAGATGTTATCTTTATCATCAAAAAGGGGAGATCTGAGGAATAACTTGAATCGCACTTACATGTAAGTGTAAGAAACATGTTAGCAACGTGCCTAAATTCCAGGCAGATTTTGGTCATCATTGAATAAAAAAAAAAAGTAAAATTGTCTTCACATGACCACAATATACCAGGATGTGACTATGCTCTGGGATATCATGTAGAATGAATGCATGAAAATCATACAATAATTGTGAGAGATCACTATGGCATTCACAAATCACATAGACCTACATCACAACTCAGATAACATGCTACAAAGTAATCAATAGGTAAGAGGATTTATAACTGAATGTGATCTAGTCAGATAGGTCCAGACAAGTCTTGTGTAGGGAATTTTTAAAAAATTAGTTCTTAGTGTTAGAGATGTTAATAATGGAAAAGAAGTTGGGAATGGATGAAGGATAAAAAGGAGGAAGGAACATTTGAATCAGAAAAGAAATATATAGTGCAAATGTACAACATGAGAGAAAATGAGAGAACGATCTAAAAAGATGACTGTTTCTACTTCAGAAAGTGTCACATTGTAGGTAATAATGGGAAAATACCATTACTATCATCATTGCTTCCATGCCCATTACTATGAAGCGGTAGTCCTGAGGCTGAATCAGGGTTTTGTACTTGCTAGACAGATACTCTACCAGTTTGATCATGCCCTCATCCCTTTTTCCTCTAGTTATTTTTGAGATAGGTTCTTACTTTTTTATTTCCTGGACTAGTCTAGATCCTGATCTTCCTATTTAAACTGTCCACCATACCTGAGCGGTGACCAGCATGTATCACCATGTCCAGCTTTCACTGTTGCTATGCGGGTCTAGAAAATATTTTTGCCCAAGCTAGTTTGGATCCTCCTAATCTGTCTCCCATGTAGTTGGATTGATAAGTGTGAGTCACCATGCCCAGTTATTGGTTGAGATGAGCCAATAGCTGAATTTGTGAACTTTTTTCCCAAGCTTCTCTTGAATCTACTTCACCAACCAAGTATACTATGTTTCTAGAAAATATTTTCTCAAATATTCCTCTTTTTAGCCTGTGTTCATTCATTGAGTCATTCACCAATCTGTTCATTTATGAGACAATGATTAAATGCCTAATGCAAGACAGAAAAACTGGTGACCATAACCCATTTATCTGATTTAAAAACACATGTGTGGACTCTACCCTAAGGGAACATGAGCTGAAATCAAATATTGATTTGAAATTTTGCATGCCTCATTTCATTCCACATACAGAAGATGCTCAGTTGTTACATCTTGGCTCCTCCCCTGATGGTTCCTCAAGCTAGCTAGAAGAGACATCCAGGAAGACTTAGGAAGGTTGGAAAGAGGAACAGGGAATTTCTCAGATTTGGAGTTGGCTAGGAGAGTGGTCCTGGACATGGCAGACATTTGTGGCTAAGTGTAGAAGCTTCAAGGAGGCTCACAGACCACCCAGACTTTTTAAGAAGCTCGTCTTCCTTGTGCTAACTTAAGCTGAATAAAGTTCCCTACTCCACCAGATAACGAACTGACATACCATGCCGGACTAGAGGTATGATCTGAGGAACTAAGAGAGCCAGGTACCTCCCTTCCTTTTCCTATGGCTTAACGACTATATGCCACAAACTTTGGTCAACTCCAGAGTCTTTTAACCTATCTACATGGAAACACTTGACACATAGAGTATGCAAAATACTTTCCCTGGCTGAGATAACTAGTAATGCCTATTACTATTTCTCAATTCAAGATGCCATGTTTTAGGGGTAGCCAACCACAACCCGTGGTGTCTTTGTTCCTGTTCCTACCAGGGAGGAAGGCTTTGGATTACCAAAACTGAGTCTAGCATGGTAGGAAGCAGTGAGAAGCAAGAAGTCAAAAGCCCAGCCCCAGTCATTGAGATGAGAGATAAACTATGTATGAGACTGAACCCCAGGTCCTAAGTTACATATAGTATGTTTCCCTGGCACTTTACTTACAAAATTCAAGAAATAAAACTATAAAGAATTCCATGACAGAAGCTGAATGCCAGTGAACGTTAAATGGAGTACTCTTCTGTGTTCAAGATCCTGCATGACCACAGGCCCATGAAAATGAGAGGGAGGGACAGAAAAATCACTAACCCCTGATCAGGAAGGCTTCTGTGAGGAGATAATACCTAAGGGATAAAAGAGATCGAGGTACTGCAGAGGAGAGGATAATTATTATTTTAACTGCCCCTCCATTTTAGGATTTAGAAAGGCTACTTAACCCAAATTAGTCTCCCTTTTTTCTGCTTATAAACATAGCTCTACATTAGCTTCTACTTGAGAATATCATGTGCCCTGTTAGACATGAGTTAGAAGAAATCCAAGAATCATTTTCTAATAAGAAACTATGAACAAAGTTTGGAAAACATCTGCCTAAAGATGTTTTACTCCTTATTCATTGGATATAAACTAAAACAACACACTCTTGTTTAGATTTAAATCCTGTTTAGAATAAAAACATGACTTTTTTACATTTGGAATTTGTCTTCTAGTCATCAGTCCAACCATGGTCCAAGGAATTAGTCAACGCTCAAAGATAAATGCTCCCAGTGGCAGGTTCCTACTTCTTGGTTTAGCTTCTGTCTCCCCTTTTATCTTGTCATCTTTCATAGTCTGCCAGTGAACACTAAACCTATCATGCTGTATTATGCATGAGGGTCCTTACCCAACTCTTACAGCATCCTTCTTGTAGTTGGCATAACTAAAATCATCAAAGGTATGCGCAAGACATGCTCAGCAGTCAATTTCTCTGGAAATAACTGCCCACCTTCAAGTCATATGTCCCAATTTACTTAGTTCAATGCCTCTATATATTTATTCCAGCAAGTTTCCCTTAAATAAAAAAATGTTCCTTGCATGGTTTTCATAATCTAAGTGTTTACAGACCTAATAGCATACTTATGTATTTAATTCTTACCGATTTATACCTTGCCAATAATATGTTGTTCAGAAACTATACGTTTTAGTCTAAAGAACAAGACAGCTTAATTTTTGAAAAGTCTTTTTTCATAAATAACAGCTCTACAATAATGCATCTGACAGGCCATATCCTTGAGAACTGAACTAAGAAATGCATTTTAAAAATAGGCTATTTTGATGTTAGAACTTTGTTGCCACCAACATTTCCAAACTAATGTTCAAGGAAAACCATTGATTTGGACAATCATGTCAATGACAAAGTTTGTTCTGTAAAAGAAGAGCACTTGACTCTTGAGAAATAGAAGCTGACAGAAAGAAGACAATAGAATAAGCAGTGTGTATTTTTTTCTTTTTTCTTCTCCAGTTTAAAAACTGAAATATTCATCAAATATCATTTTTAGTTTTGTTTGGATTCTTGACTTGTTTATTATGCCAATTAGACACCAAGGGAAACAAAAACAACATAAACCAAAAAAACCTTGGCAGAGAAGACGACTTCCACTATCTAGAAAATATGAATTATTTAATATATATTTAATTTTATATATCACATACCTACCAAAAAAGGTGTGCATTTATATTTTGTTTGACTCTCATTACTTTACATACAAAATCTCATTTATATCTCACTGTAATAATTTTTGTTGTTGTTCTTAAGGCATTTTTTAGGCTATGATTTACATAGGAAAAGTTTGCATACTTAATGTGTATAAATTGATGAGTTTGGGGGTAAAATACACTTGTGAAACTATCAACCAACATATTAGCCAGAAGATGTTCTAAAAAAATTTTCCCCCCACATTCTTCATTTAATCTTCATTTAATCTGTGTAAGAGAGTACACATAGCTGTGTATAAACAAGAATATTTGGGCCTGAGCAATCTCAGCTCCACAGAAGGTGGAGATTGGGAGGGTTATATTTGGTGCCAATCTGGGCAAAATGTTAGTAAGATACTCTGCCAACATGTAACGTGCGTATAGTAATGTTTCCCTGTATTCTAGCTATTCAGGAGACATAAGGAGGACCTTGATTCCAGGCCAGTCCCAAGCATAATGTCTGAGAGGCAAACTAACAAGTAACTAAAGCAAAAAACATCAAGGGTGTGTGACTCAAGTGGTAGTGTATCTGTTTAGCAACTGGAAGGCCCTGACTTTCACTGTAAAGCTGCTAAATGAAAAGTTCTTTTTTTTTCATTTTGTGTTATGTGTATTCCAAAATATTTTATTCTTTTTTAATATTTTTTGATTGTAAAAATACTGTACAGAAGAGTTACAGTTACATGAGTAAGGTAATGAGTACATTTCCTATGGAGTGTTGTTACCTCCTCCTTTGTTTTTCCCCTACCATCCCTTCCCTCCCCACCTCCCCAACTCCTCCCTCTCCCCCTCTGAAGTTGTAAAGTTCATTTCAACATTTTGTCTTGTATATCTCATTGTTACAATGGGTCAACCTGTATCCTTATTTCAGCATTTTGTTATTTCCCTTCCCCTTTCCAAATTAAAAATACACACACACACACACACACACACACACACACACACACACACACACACACACACACACACACACACACACCACACACACACACACCACACACACACACACACACAAGATTCAAGGCAGCGTAATCAAATACAGTGAAAACTGGGGTTATACCATGGGGGAAGAACATACAAAAGAATCTTTCTGTTGTTTTTAATGTATTTATAATGTGTCATGTGATTTTTTTGTCTCCAAAGTATTTTATTCTTTTTGATGTCATTGTAAGGGAAAGTTATTTTCTTAGTATCCTTTTCAGATAGTTTGCTGTTAGCATGTGTATTACAACTGAGATTATTCTTTTGACCTTATATCCTGTAAGTTACAGAATGTTTACAGTCTAACACTTGTGTATGCAATCTTTTGAGATTGCTCTGCAGAAAATTCCATGTTAGGCACAACCAGATCATTCTACTTTCTTTTCTGATCTAAATTCCTTTTGTTTCTTTTTCTTGACTAATCACAGTACGTAGGACCTTCCAGTGCAGTGTTGAATAGAAGTACTAACAGTAGACATTCTAGCTTTGATCTAGAACTTGATCTTGGTCTAGGAAAGGGTTTTGTTTTTCATCAGCGAGTATGATGTTACTGATGAGAAGATAAGAGCTTCCTTGGTACACTGTACAAGTATATGTGGATGTAATCCCAGGGATCCATGCAGAAGGTAGAATCTGGGTGAGACAGTTTGGTGTGTGCCAAACTGACACTCTTAAGCTCTTCATTTCAGACTTATTTCTAGAATGCTATGTGTTTCAGTTAGGAATTAGTGGTCTCATTTTCAAGGGGAGGAATCCAATTCCTGCTTAACTTAATTGGCTTCCCTGTGGTCACTCTACTGTTGAGGGCTGGAGATTTTGAATTTGCAAAAATATGACTGATCATTTTGTTACTAACTTGAAGTTATGTTATCCTACTTCTTGTGCGTCTGATACCTGAAAGTCAAGTATTTCAGGTGAACACTTCAGGTCGAGAGCACCAGTGTAGTCAGCTAAGTGAAAATAATTCTGTCTATATCCTGTCTCTCATGGTGATTGTGTTTGCACCTTGGATAACAATAACAAAACAAAAAAGGATAGTTTTGTGATGCCGAGTATGGAATTAGAAACATTTCAAACACTAGAACATGCAAAACTGGATGTTTTGCATGAATACATTTCTATTCTTGCATCTATACCTGTGTTTGTGAAGATATGCCTGCCATTTTAATATTAAGGCAAATACTGTCTCTAAAGAAAATAAGTACAATATATCATATGATTGGATATGGTCAGTATACTGGACATGGTCTTTTGAATCAAATTCTAATTTCCTCTCACTATTTAGCATCTGTCTCTTGATGGTGGTCTCTATATAAAGAAGATAAAGATGATGCCAACCAGTAGCCAAGGGATAAAATTTATAGGAATGTTATTGAATTAGTTTGAGTACTTGAGTTTGAGCATGAAAGAAAATCACTCTTCATTTAGGAGAGATTTAGGGTTTGTGTGAGAAGAAATTTTTCAGTTCACCCTTTATGAGATAATCTTGTTTTCTTCTAGGCTTGGAGACACCAGGTAAAGTTATTAAGTATGTTTTCTTTTGTGCACAAAAGTATTTTCAGAAACATTTGTGTGTGTGTATGTGTATGTGTGTGTCTTTCTTGCTCCCTCCTTCCCTTTCATTCACGTTCTTTATCTACCTCCTTCTCACTATCCCTCTCTCAGTCTCTCTCTCTCTCTCTCTCTCTAACCAATTGTCCAACTAGAACTGTCATTAAAATGTAATTTTAACTAGTTTTAGTGCTCTGGTGTTATGTCATCTGCTTTACCTCTTTTTCATCCACATCAGTATCTTTCCTTGTTGCTACTTGGGCAGCATTCATTCTTGTGCCCTCTAGTAAGTAATTCCCAACCTGAGTTTGGAAATGAAAAAAATAAATCTATGCTTTCCCTCACTGAAGAGAAGCTTATTGCATATTCTGTCTCAATATTCAGGGGATATAATATTGTGTTAAAAGACACTGGAGATTGAAGTCATCTTTACCCTTATAGAATGATAGTCTGATCTAGGACACAATTAATGAAAGGAAGTAGTGCACAGGTACTCTGATTATGATAAGGGGTAAATGTAATGGTAATATAAACATATATGGTAAAGGACATTGACCAAGCAATAGACCTGTGTCTGAAGAAATAGTTATTGGAGTTATTATTGCTACTGTGTTATTGTCAACGTGAGAGTTACTATGATTGCCCATGCATAATGCTCATAATTTCAAAGGCTTATTTTTCAATACCGGGTCCATGAAATTGCAGGGCAAAAAATCAAATTACCTCATGCCATCCATTTTCTTCCCACGTATGAGCCCCATGATAGTGGCTTAGCTTTTAGTTGTTTTTTTCCTTCCTCCATATTTGTACTTAGCCTTTGCAGTGCAACACATTAACACTTACATTCCAAAATTTATATTATCTGTGGCTCGTGGAATTTATTTTTTGTTTTTCTTTATATTAGCAGTGCCTTACATGCCACTGCTGGGTAGAGGAAAGGAAGATGGGCACTCAAGCTTGCTGGTTGCAGGGAAGGACTCTAGCCAGTAAGGGTGCAAGCTGTAGAGACAGTGGCCCAGTAGAAGTCTGAGATTCACTGTGCATAACTTGTTTAAACTTGGGATGCTTTGTGTACTTGAGATTGCCTATCTGAAAAGAGATAACACAATGTATAACTTCCTCTTGGAGCATTTCTGAGAAAACATGGGAAGGGAGACTGCATACAGTAACTATTCTAGACATCTCAGCTACCGTCATTTATTGGCTTTTACTCCAGTAGCTATATTGTATTGCCTTTTCTTGTGCTGTTATGGACCAATAAACTTTCTCTAATTCTTTATCAGATATTCTTTTTGCTAAGTTTCATGCAGTGCTTGGCATGATCATTTTGATATGCGATTTATTTCATCTTATATTTAGAATCATGTGTTATCATTTGGTAAGCCTAAATTCTTAACAACCACCCTTGGACTCATGCTAATATTTTTTCATTTCATTATTTCATGCAATTGGTCGAGACCCTTCTTGATGGCCTTACAGTCTTCTCCTGAAGTAGCTTGAATAGTAAATATATGAATTGGTCTTGGGAGAACAGAAAATATGTCAGTGTAACCTACTCTCCTCCCACCAACAGCTTTCTTTCATAAAATACAGGTTCACAATGGTTGAGAATCATAGGAGAAAATCACTTTCTTGATACAGAGGGCTTTGAAGTCAAAGATTTCGTTGTGAAACATTATTGACCAGGGAGAGTTGAGTCGAACACACACTTTATGTTCAGATGTTCTCATTTTGCAAACTGCATTGTTTGTGCTGACAATCCCATCTGAGAAGGAGCTATAGGCAACTTCCAGCTGGAAGTGAGCGTAGGAAATGAACAGCTTGCAAGCAAACAGGCAAAGAGATTGGGGTTTCTTCTAACATGACAGGTGCGCGCTTGTGTCTATTTTAAATGTCAATGCTCTAGTACAGATATCTTTCCTACTATAATTTTTTTAAATGGATTTGTGAAATCATAAAAATCAAGCCCTGTTTATAGACATGAATATTCTCTATTTTGTCTCCGAAAAATCTCAGAAGACAGGGTGCATGTGATAAAAATATAGTCTAAATTTTTTTCTTTAGCTATTTCCCATGTATAACACATATCTATAACTTCAGAGAAGCAAAGATCTTGACAAATGGATGGCAGGCAATTAGAAAGGGTAGAGGACCAAACTAAGAAGGGATCATGTGCTAGGGGCCAGTATGTACACAGGAATTTCAGCTTCAACCTCAGAAAGTTGAGAGACGCTCCAACAGGGATAAAAGATAGCAGTGATCCATCTTTCTCTGCTTCCTACTGTGTGGGAAACACTCTGGTGAGTTGTACACCTCCATGTCCTCTCTAATTTCCACAATCATACTGGAGATGAATAGTGATATCATCATTAAATTCCCCCTCCTCCTCATTATCATTATTATTGCAAAGGCCAATGGTAGCATAGAGAAATGAAGTAATCTATCCAAGGTTTATTACTATATAGCTACAGTTCAAATCCAGATGACCTATATTTAGGTCCTTAGTCATATTCAAGCACTCTGCCTCTACTCATATGCACGGCAGCATTTTGAACATTAGTTTGAACCTTCTGTAAACAGACTCCCCAAACCCACAGTAATAAAACTCGGGAATAGAATTTACCATATTATAAAATATTCCCAAGTATGTGTGATAGAAAACAATAAAAATATTTTCCACTTATATGTGCTCTTGAGCAACTTATTTGTTGGTATCCCTAGAGAGAAGACTATGCATGCAACTGGAACTAATATACATTATTCATCAAGATAAAAGATTAGCATCTGGAGGTTCCTTCAGTTATTATACAAAGTGTTGTACTTGAACCCACACGCAGCTTGTGTATAAAAGCTTTCTCAAAGAGAAGATCTCAACCAAAAAATATATGAGAATTTTCCAAACAAATAAAGCAGTATTATCAACAATATATTTTCCTACTCTTCCTTTCTACTCAGTATTTGGTTAATGCAGCTTTGATAAATGGGAAATATATTAAGAAATTTATTGGAGGATTCCATGATTTTTATAATTAAATAATGGAATAACAAACTGTATACACTAAAACATAATATTTACCAATATCAGGCATCAATGAACTATCTGTTGCTGTATAACTGTTACTTTAATATTCAGCATCATTATGGTGTCAGAAAGCAGTCTGAGGCACATGGAAAAGAAATGCTTTTAGAGAAGACTAAGGTGAGATGTGGGAAGCAAAGACGGATTGTGGTTGAGGCTGGCCCATGTAAAAGTTACTGATACTGTAACTCAAAGAACACCTTGGGCCAAGTGCCAGAACCTCACAACTGTAATACTAGCTACTCAGGAGGCTAAGATCTGAAGATCACTGTTCAAAGCCAGACTGGACAGAAAAGTCCCCATGAGATTCTTATCTCCAATTAACCACTCAAAAATCAGTAGTGGTGCTGCAGCTCAAGTGGTAGAGGCTAGACTTGAGCACAAAAAGGTCAGGGACAGCACCCAGATCCTGAGTTCAAGCCCTATACCGACAACACAAACAAACAAAAACCTGGACATAGGTATCATGCCTATGATCCCAGCTGGTGAAAGGTAGAGGAAAGAAGATTATGGTCTGAAATTGGGTCCAGAGACAAAAAGTGTAAGACCCCCACCTGAAGAATAAGTTAGAGGTATAGCTCAAGCATCAGAGTACTTTTCTAGCAGGTGCAAAGTCCTATACTACCAGAAATTTAAAAAGTAATCAAAGTGTAGAAGGACTCATAGAAGCCTTCAAAAAACATTTCTAAAATAGAATTGAAAAAGGTGAATAGAATTAAACAGTGAGAAGCAAAATGGGCCTTCCAGAAAAAAAAAGTAAATAAATTCAAAGATATCTAAGGGTGCAGGAAACTGTGAGGCAACTTGTGAATAAAAAATGTGGTTGCAGCTTAGAGGACCTGGTGCCAAGTGAGGATGCTTGGCATTGAAGTGAAGAGACCATGAAACTCTAAAAGGGGCAGGACTTGGTAAAGTTTTATTCTGGAAACCACCCCTGGAAGACAGGCTCAATGTACTAAAACAAGTTGATAGGGATTAAACACTTGAGTCGGAGGATCGGTGGCCCTATATTTCTATGTTGTGTCTTCTTCTTTCTGTAGTTGTTGGTTGTGGGACTTGTCTCAAGATCTGGGAACTATCTCTGAGTTCTCTTACTCAGTGCTAGCACTCTACCACTTGGAGCCACAGCTCTACTTCTGGCTTTTCTGGTGGTTAATTGGAGATAAGAGTCTCATGGACTTTCGTAGCTAAAATCACAAGTGTCAGCCATCAGGGCTCACTACATGGATCTACTTTCTTAGGATACATTTCTTATCTTTATCAAAATGTCAGCTTTGCTTGGAGACAGTATTGTGTTTCTGGAAGCCCAGCTATTTGGGAGATAGAGGTGGAAAGATTGCTATAGAAAGTTTTCATGGACAAATGCGTGAGACCTTATGCAGAATCAGCTAATGCCAAAAGTGCTGGGGTAAGGGAAGTGTCTTAGATAGCAAAACTTGCCTACCAAGTGCTAGGTTCTGAGTTCAATATCCAGTGAAGAAAGAAAGGAAGGAAGGAAGGAGAGAAGGAAGGAGGGAAGGAAGGAGGGATGGAAGGAAGCAAGGATGGAAGGAAGCAAGGAAGGATGGAAAGAAGGAAGGAAGGAAGGAAGGAAGGAAGGAAGGAAGGAAGGAAGGAAGGAAGGAAGGAAGGAAGGAAGGAAGGAAGGAAGGAAGATAACCAAACAGGCACAAAAATACTGGCTTACTTAGTACTTACTATTTAATTATGTTACTTGAGGTCACCTTTCATGTACTAACATGTCTAAACCTTAACTATGCAGTTTATTTTTCTATGTATACAACCAAGAACCTACAGAGACAAGCTATATGATGCTTTGCCCAACAGAAGTAATGACTGTTAGAATTATTTAAAATTATATTTTATATATCCAGCTATAATCCACATGTACCAGCTCAGAGACTGAGTTCTATGGGGAAAGGAGATGAGTTCTCTAGGTAGAACAAGACTGTAAGGAAACTGATCAGGGGCGGGAAAGTTCTGAGCAGTCTGAGCCACCACAATGGGGTCCATTGTGACCCACACTGGAAGTACTAGATCATTTTCTCTTCAGGAGCCAAACATCACAATATGGAGCAATGAGTATTTGAACTGCAAATTAATCTAAATAATAAAGAGAACAGTATTTTAGGCACAGTAACCCTGTGGTTTCTGTATTGGTCACCTGGGCACCATCTCCATAAATTGGACCAATTCTTTGAGGCTATTGACTTACTAACTTTCGTCCTCACTTCTCTGTGTCTATGTTTTAAGCCATGCGGCTTCACCATCTCTTTTACCAGAAGAAAAGTACATTTCTCTGACACTTGAGTTTGGGTTCATCCACGTGTAATGGTTTGAAAAGCCACAAATCTTGGAAAAGACTTGAGGGGCTAATTCTTTCACCTTGGATTCACAGCTGGCTTAGCTAATAGTTTGCAGCTAATAGAATGTAAATATAAAATGCTATGGATAGGTGAGGCTATATCAGTACCAGTGAGGCAGCTCCTCCCTGGTTTTCTAAAACAGTGATCAAAGAACCATGGGTTATCATCTAGGAAGTCTCACTGCTCTGAGGCTGGAAAGGTCACGATGGGACTCTTCATTTAAGACTCTAAGATGAGTCTGTTCTGGGGCCATTTCAACCCACACAATCATATGAGTCTGGAGGACATTGTAGAATAGGCTTTCCTTGCATCTATTCAAGTCATAGGGATCCTCTCAAGTACAAATCAGACATTATAGATAAGTGATCATCATAATCTTCTCTTCCCAGATGTCTAGCCAACAGGACTTGAGCAGGAAGCAAAAGAGTTGCTTCTGCCACTGGATTTTGATACTTGATTTCCAACAATAAATATCTATAAAAGACATCTAGCTTTCCTGCCTGATAGATCAGAGTAGAAGTGATTGTGAGATTTATGCATCTCAACTTCTATTTTTAATCTTCTGCTACTGCCATTGCTAGATGAAGAAATGGTCTGACTAACTCGGTGTTCTGTGGAAGACCTGAAATATATGGAGCAAACCTGGGTCCACTGTGCAATGAGGAATCAGGCTTGGGTGACTCCACAGATTGAAGCACAGATGTTCAACAACCAGTAAACTACCACCATCCAACTTGCACCAACCATGAATGAGAGGAAATAAATGTTTTGTGCTACCTATTATGGGGATTGTTGTTTACACAGCCAGAGAGGACTATTATACCCTACCCCACAATTCTTGCAGACCTAATGATAATTGTTGGATTGTCTCTCACTCTGTAGCTGTACAGCAACAAAGAAAGTTTGTCATGTCTCTCCATTCTGACATTGTAATTTTTGAAGATTTCCATCTCATGGATGTAACCTCTGGTTTATCTACCGCATTTCATGTGATGCCATCATAGAATTGAATTATACTATGAAATAGAATCAATGTCTCTCCAGTAACAATTACAGTCGCGAACAATTACAGGAGAAAGCGCCCTTTTATATTTTCTATTGTGATGTTTCTAGTATCTCTCCTTATTCGCCAATCAAGATATTTCTCAATGATTTCTGAGCCCTTGGTTTTTATATAATGCTTCACTATGCTCACGTCAAAGAGGTAAGGGAGATCTTTCTCTTACTGAGATCCTTTTTTTTTTTCAAACCAATCATGGCAAAAAATACTTTTTGTGTTCTATTTGCTCTCTCTTGTTCTCTCTCCTTCCTGATGGGGCATTTCAGGATTATTTTCTTTGCCATCTGTTCCTCAACAAATGATGGAGAGTAGAAAGTTCAGAGCTGCAAGCTCTGAATGCAAACTGATGGTGTCAGTATTTCTTGATCTCACCCAGGACCCCCAAAGCTCAACATCCCATTTTCTACTAAATTCCAACTACAATATCCAGATGGAGAAGTGAAATACAATGGGGCAAGTTGTTTCATTCTGTTTCAAACGTTTAATAACTTGTCATTGGTTGTTAAAAGATGAGGAAATTAAGGTAATGTACAGCAGTCACAAAATGGGGGGAGGGGCATTATGTCAGACTATGAAGAATAAAATCTCATAAATGCCTAGTGTCTGCCAAAAGAAAAAATTGTCAGCATTATAAAGTGGATGCTTGAGGAAGGATGTTTAAGAATAACTATTGGATTTAATAGGTGAAGAGACAGATTCAAGTTTACAATGCTATATATAACCCTTTTCAGTTCAATTAAGCAACACACAAGGACTTTTTTGGATGTAGACATCATCTGATGTCCTCTAGCTTTCATTAATATGTAAACAGTGGAAAGGAAGGGACAAAGGATGAGGTAGAGGTGGAAGAGAAAAGAATGAAATAGAAGTAGGAAGCTGTTCATCATCAGCCAAGAAATAGGTGAAAGACCCCTGGATCCTGTCCTGAAAATATGGAGGGCTAGGCCAGATGCCAGTGGCTCACACCTGTAATCCTAGCTACTGAGGAGGCTGAGATCTTAGGATCATGGTTCAAAGCCAACCCAGGCAGGAAAGTCCATGAGACTCTTGTCTCCTATTAACCACTCAAAAATCAGAATTAGAGCTGTGGTTCACAGTGCTAGAATGCTAGTCTAGAGCAGAAATGCTCAGGGACAGCACCTACGCCTTAAGTTCAAACCCCACAACTAACAAAAGGAAAAAGAGAAAAACTGGAAACTAGAAATTATTTTTCTTTTTCTTTTTCTGCTTGGCCATTGTATTAGCTTTCCAAGAATGGTCTAAAAGTGGGCATAATTATTTTAAATTATAATATGTGAGAGAAGGGGTAAAAGACAGTTTTCCCAAATCTCAATTGTGAAGTAAATCACCTCACGTCAAGATTCACAGGTTTGTTTTTCCTCCCACACAGCTGTAGGTCAGGGGGAAAGTATGGAGAAAGGAAGGCCCAAACAGAAAGGCCAAAAGAGAATTGTGCTTAACTTGTTAGCTGGCAAGTCAGAAATGCAGGATTCGCTACCATCCTTTATTTATTGTTTCACTTTAAACAATTTATTCCTCATCTGAGCCTCATTTTTTTCTACTTCTCAAATGAAGACCACTAGGAGGACTGACATTAGTTTCACCATTAGGAAGTATAACATTTCAAAAGTTACTGACACATTTAAACGTTTTTTGGGGAGTGGTGGGTGAGTTGTGCTGCTTGGGTTTGAAACTCGGGGCTTTTCATTCAGTTTGCTTGCTTGGCTGGCATGATACCACTTAAGCCATACCTCTAGCTGGCTTTTTGCTGGTTAATTTTTGAGATGAAGTCTTACAGAGTTTGATTTCCAGGTTGTCTTTGAGATGAAATCCTCTGCATGTCAGGCTCATGAGGAATTGGAATTATAGGCGGGAGCTGCCATCATGGCTTAAATACTTTTTAGGTGAACAGATACTTAGATCATTTTAGATACAATTCAAGAGAAAAATATGCAGAAAGTGAAGAACATTCACTCCGAAACGTATAAAGTCAACCCAATAAGAAAACACACTCACTTGAATTTTAAAAAGCAAGAAACAATAACAAAAAATACTTTAAAATCATTTGCAATCATAGCAGTGGCACTTCCTAAAACCCTACCTGTGGAGCTGAAGCTAGCAGTTGTGGCAGTTACATAAAACCTTGATTGTTCTATAATTCTATAATTGTTCTATAAATTCAAAGCTTGTTATACCACAGCTATGAAACTCTGGGCACAGTAGTTAATGGAGGCTTTATGTTTGCCTGCATGATGCCAGGCTGCTACAGCTTACAGAGTAACATTTAAAAGGGAATGGGCCTCATGCAATAAGGTTTGTCATAGAAGAAAATGGTATTTGTGCAAAACGCAACAGTGTTTAAGAAGATCTCATGGAACTGAGGGTCTGGTTAACTGGGATTCCATTCGTTGGCATTTTATTATAATATTTGCATCTGTGATTCATAACTTTTGATTATTCTTGGGGTCTAGGAGAAACTCAAAGGTACACTGGGTACAATATATTTTGAGTGCTTCTTCTGTTGATTATAACTCTCAGCAATGTAATGTCAGCACAGACTGCAGGATAGGGACAAGAAAGAAAGAATAAGATTAGTCTTTCCTCCTAACCAGTTAGTAGCAGAAATCTAAATTTCCTTCTCTTCTGAGGCTAAACATTTATAGGTTGAGGTGTAGAGATTTGTTCCAGTTGTCCTATGGGGTGATATAAATATGTATACTATATTGTAAAATATGTATTATACAATAATAATTATAATACATAGATAATTCTATGATATACTATATATGTTATATCATATTATGTATGTTATATTGCATGTTATGTTATAATATATAATATATAATAGTCTTTCTCTCTATATATATGTATATAATAGTCTATTAAAAGTGATCAACTTCACTTCCGGTACCATCTGCACATGTGTCAGAGTAAAGGAAGGTGATAGTAATCATAAAATTATTTTGAGGATCAAAGGGACAATCTCGATAAAAAAGTGAACATAAACTAGCACAAAGTTAAACAGCTAAGCACTGTTTATATGATATATGTTTATACTCTAATAGAAGTGGAAATTCACCTGAGAATTTCAGGCTGAAGTGAGGAGACGGAAGTTTGACCAGCATTGCAGTTCATGTCCTACTGCTGCCTGGAGACGGGTTTGCTGATAACTGCAACGTTAGAACATGTTTATAAAATGGGACAGCTCACAGCAAGGACTGACTTCTACTTGCTGTATGACTTTATCCTTGCATAAACTGGACAGTAAGAATTAGGATCTTACATAGGGTGAGAGACCAAGGAGGTACCAATCCTAATAAAGAATATCATAGTTTCCAATCATTCCCCAATCCACTGTTAGATGGAATGGGTATTGAGTCACTTCTGCATGTTTTACATTCAATAGGAATAAAAACTTCACATGACTATTAGAGATCATGGGAGAATACAATAGGTGTCTCAAAGGAACTGTCTTTATGGAAGTAGAGGAGAACATCCTAGAAAATCTAACAATAAACTTTCTAGGATTATATAAATTCTACTGGTGCCCTCCATGAAGGGAATCACTACCCTCGTGTATCTATTAAATATGTGGAATGTGGACAACAGAATAAAACTTTTCCAAGCAAGTGTCAGTCAGGTGCTGGTAGTTGACACGTGGAACCCTAGCTACTCTAGAAGATGTGATTCAAGAGGATTGTTGATGTGAAACCAGTCCAGGCAGAAAAGTCCTCATGAGTTTATCCCCATGTAACCAGCCAAAAGCCAGGCTGGAGGCATGGCACCAGTGGTAGAGTGTTAGCCATGAGAGGGCAAAGCCCCATGTTTAAGCCCCAATATGGGCAAAATAATAAGTTTTAAGTATTAAATCTCAGTAACAGTAGTATGTGGAAGTACATTTTCTACTCAAAGCCTCGATTATGATTTGAATTAAATGCCTGTTCCAAGCTAGTTTACATATAGTTGAGACTAAGGCTATTTCTTCTCCTCCTGCACTGAGTGAATTTTTATAATAAAAAGGCTAAATAAAGAGCACCAATGGATCATGCCTATAATCCTAGCTACTCAAGAGACTGAGATCTGAGAATCATAGTTCAAAGTCAGCTGAGTCCAAAAAAAGGATGTGAGATTCTTATTTCCAATTAACCAGCAAAAAGCCAGAAGTAGAGCTGTGACTTAAGTGGTAGAGCCAAAAAGCTAAGAGCCAGTGCCAGCCCCTGACTTCAAGCCTCAGTACTGGCACAAAAAAGGCTTAATAACATTGCATATTTACTTTATGTCACGCACTCCTTTAAGTGGTTTTTAAAGTAAGCCCATCCATTCTTTCTCAATGGAGTCTCCCTACAGAGTAGCTATTGTAATTGCTCCCAGTTTACAATGGGATGATCTTAGCCATGAAGAATTTAAACAGATTTCCCTAGGTCAAAAGTCTATTAAATATCAAGAGTGGTGTGAGCTAAACAGACCCATGAAAAAGTAGCACAGTATCACTCATTCTCATGACAAATGACTAGTATAGTCATTTAGTCAGTTAGTATAGTAATGTAGTCAGTTAGAATACAGAAAGGCAAAAGAGCACCATAAAAAGATCTGTTCTGTTGGGTTTACAGCCTTTCCAAGCCAAGGTTCAAATGCACACATTCCCAAGATTAGACAGATAAATGTATTATTAATACATATGAATTATTAAAAAGTGTTTCATTGTTACATGCATATAACTTGTTTTGATCATATTTTGATTATTTTTGATCATAATAATTTTGATCAATGAGTGAATTCTCATTGCCCATACTTATCCCCTCTCTCTTTTCCCTAACAGCCCCCTCTAACTTTCACATATTTTGTTTTAGATGCACATATGAAAAAATATGATAAGTCTAGCTTATTTTTACATGATTCTCTTAATGGCTAAAAATGTATATGTATGCACATACATATCAACATTTACTGGACATATGTACATATATACACACATGCACAGATACATATACAGTTTCTTTCTCCATTTCTGAATAGAAACTGCACTGAATCCATAACTTGACTATTGTGAATAGCATGTGCAATCCATCGAGGTAGACTGGTACCTCTAACTGGGCTCTGATTTTGATACCTTTTGGTTCCATCATTTGTTCTCACTGAAAATTCACTTAGATATCTACTGTCCACTTAGTTAAATTTTTGTTATTGTTATCAGCATATTATTATGCACTAAGCACATATTACATGAGTTTCTAAATCAACCATTTATAAACATCTCATTTAATACACTCTACCATTATGAATACATGATTATGCCCAGCTTACAAATGAGGGAACTGAAGCTCAGACTGGTAACAAACCTTTCTCAAATTGTCACAGTTATAGCGTAATAGAGTCAAGGAACAATCAGAGTCTTCCCTATTATACTAATTGTCTTGATGAACCACACACTTACAAGCCTGGTTGTAATTGTGCCCGGCAGACAAAGTCAATCAATCTGCCCAACCATTTGTGGTTGTCAACCTGTAAATGTGTAGTTTTCTATTTAGATAATAATATATATGCCAGCAACTGAGCATGGGCAGCTTTCTCTCCTTGCATCAAAGCACATTTGTTGCAAGTTCCTCTGGGCAGGTAAGAAAGGTGCACTTGTATCTCCCTTTGGCAGGAGGTTCATAGAGGAACACTGTTTCATGCGACTTGCGAGGTGCTGCAGTTCGAGTGGGAACAAGGGAAGCAGCAGGGAACTCTGGACTGGAACAAAATAAAGAGAAAAAAATAATGAGGGAAAGAGGACGTCTTTGCCAGTGATGGAAACTGCAAAGGCAAAATGAGAATTTAAACTCGCTTTTACCTTCTAGTGAACAAATGCACAACTTTTAACCATATCCCTTTACATCTTAAATCTTAGAAGCATGGTACCATTAAGTGACTCTGTGCAATAGTCCTTCAAGAGAAATTATATCCCATCTAAGAAATAGTGACAAATACTAGATATAGTACTCTCAGTCTAGTCAAATCACTGCCTTGGAAAGCAATAACATTGCCTGCTTTGATTCACGCAGTGTTTCTCCGCATCTCACACTCGTAGACTGTTTATCTTACTCAATGGCAGCTCAATATAAGACTGAGAGCTATAAAGAATTTATTCTATACTTTCTCCTCAAATTCTTTTCTGGTCAGAGTCTTACAGCCTTGTTTTATTTGAGCTTAAGACTCTTTTTCTGTCTTATATTACTCATTCTCTTGTCTTGGGGTTTATTTTTCTCCACATTCTGAGGAGAGAAAAAAATATCCCAGATGACATCCATTATGAAGGAAGTCTTCTATACTAATTTCCAAACTAGAAATGTCTCTATAACCAACCTCTAGATTCCTATAAAAATTTAATGCACTCAAAGTAAGTTCATATCATTTTCTGGCAGGAACTGTTCACCTAACTATGGACATTTTCCCTTCTTTTCTGGCAGAAATTGAGTGTCATTATGGAGAATGAAAATGTTGGGTCCTTGCTTTCTAAGCTTTTTCAGCAGCTTGGAGTGATCAAACATCAAATTTTTGGCTGATTGGGCATTAAAAAAATAATATGTCTGCCTGGGGCATGTGTAAAAGGCTTTCTAAAAAAGAGATCGTGTTAAGCACTAGTCTACCTTCTCCTGCTCTGTCTTTGGAAGGGATGTGTTTGCACCTAGGACAACCATCTTGTTCCCAGGTGTATACACAATTGAAAATGCAAATCACCAAGCAGTACATAATAAAACCAAGAATAGAGAAAATGGCAGCCTGGTGGACTTTAAGTCATTAAATCAGCCTTGCAACTTCCTTTTTACATATTTCCCAATTACTGATTTTATTAATTTATTAGTTTAATAATTTTAAGATTTTACCCTGGTATAAGTAATTTTTTCCCTTCCTGTCCAAAACGTAGTAATGGATATGCATTGCAGTTACATCATGAAGATTACAGAACAACCTCTAATCTCATGAGGATTCAGAAATAAAATTCTCAGCAAAGAGATGTCAGTACGTTTTGATTGTGGCTCAAATCATCACTAACCTTTCATGATAACCAGTTTGCCTTTGACCTCTAATAATCCAATATGTGCAGAAATAAAAGAAGTGGTAATGATTCACTTTTGGGCCTTGACTTCTAAATTATCAAACTTGGTCATCTCAAAATGTAAATGACATAGGATCTGAAAGATTTCCACAGTTTCTAAGATCTATCTTTTACAGAGGAGACATGGCTGTGATTTTTTTTAATTGAAAACTGGGTATTACTCTAGCAATAAGGATGCAAACTCTAGGATTCCTCCTCTTTCTGCCAATGAAACCTTGATTCCCTAAAACACAAGAAAGTGTTATATAGTTAGAAATTAACGATGACAATATGATTTAAAATGATATCCAAAGAAATGAGAGGAGCAGTTTTGCTTCTGAAATAAAAATGTATTTCTGGGTAGCTGGGACAAAGCCAGAGATAAAATTAAGAATGTTCCCTTCTGTCCACATCTGTTGTTATTAGATTTCTTGATTATAGTCATTCTACCTGGGGTGAGGTGGA
Source organism: Dipodomys merriami (assembly GCF_024711535.1). Classification (NCBI taxonomy): domain Eukaryota; kingdom Metazoa; phylum Chordata; class Mammalia; order Rodentia; family Heteromyidae; genus Dipodomys; species Dipodomys merriami. The sequence continues at coordinate 5,733,718 of NW_027205715.1, read as the reverse complement.
ATCTCAATGTTGTTCTGATTTGCATTTCTTTTATGGCCCGAGAAGTTGAACATTCTTCATGTGTCTATTGGCCATTCTTATTTCCTCTTCAGAGAAGCCTCTCTTTAAGTCTTTAGCCCACTTATTAATGGGGTGGTTATTTCTTCGAGGATTTGTTTTTGAGGGATTTAATTTTTTTAATATTTTTATTGTAAAGATACTGTGCAGAGCGGTTACAGTTACATGAGTAAGGTAATGAGTACATTTCCTATCAAACATTGTTACCACCTCCTTTGTTTTTTCCCCTACCATCCCTTCCTTCCCCACTTTCTCAGGTCCTCCCTCCCCCACCTCTGCAATTTGTAACATTCATTTTCAACATAGTGTCTTGTACATCTCATTGTTACAATGAGTCAACCTGTGTCCCTGTTTCAGCATTTTGTTATTTCCCTTCCCCTCCCCAAATTAGAAAAATGTGTATATAAGATGCAGGGCACCAGAATCAAATACAGTGAAAATGGGTTATACCATGGGGAAAGAACATACAAAAGGAGAGATTTAATTTTTTTTGAGTTCTAAGTATATTTTAGATATGAGGCTCTTGTCTGTTGTATGGCTAGTGAAGATCTTGAAGATCTTCTCTCAATCTGTGGGCTTTTTATTGATCACTATTGGTAGAAATGTAAACTGATTCAACCACTCTGGAAAACAGTATGGAGGTTCCTCAAAAGACTACACAGAGCTGCCCTGTGACCCAGCAATCCCATCCCTTCACACTTACCCAAATGATTACAAACACGGCCATATTAAAGCTACCAGCACAACTATGTTTATCACACCATTATTTACCATAGCTTAGATAGGGAGCCAACTCAGATGTCCCTCAGTAGATGAATGGATCAAGAAAATGTGGCATATATATATATATATATATATATATATATATATATATATATGGGAATTTTATGCTTCTATCAGAAAGAATTATACCACCCTAATTGTTAGGAAATGTAAAGACTTGGGAAAAAATCATATTAAGTGAAGCAAGCCAAACACAAAGAAACATAGGTCTCATGGTTTCCCTTATTTACAATAATTCATATACGTCTAGGATAATCTTATCAGATAAGCAAACAAGCTCAATAGCTATTATGACCATATAAGATGATGCTAAATGAAATGAACTCCAAGACATGGACACAAGAGGTTTTTCCTTTGTTGTTTTTAATGTACTATGTAGTTTTTTTTTGTTTCTTTTGTATGTTCTTCCCCTTGAAAAAAAATTCTTTTAATTTCATTTAAAAAAACAATCAAAAATGCTGGGAATTGAAGGCTTTGAATGTATTTCATGAGAGAAAATGACAGGAAGAGACCTCAAGGAACAGGCACATAGACAAGCTCAAATTGCGATTCATGGATTAACCCCCCACCCCCCACACTTCTGAATGCTAGGCCTCACTTCTAGAAGTATTCAATGGGTGTAAGGGATACAGCTTGGAACTCTGAGCTTTCATGAGCCCTTTCACTTTCAGAACATGTAATTATTGGAGCCGCTGCTCCAAGCATGCTCTGTCCTGACACAAGCACTGGGTACCAGTGACCACTTCAATTATGACATGAAAAAAACTAAAAATTTCACCTGCAGTGTTCCAGAGCCAGAGGTAAGTAGCAGGAGTGTTATAGAAGACACAGTGCACACCCAATGCGTCTTCATGGAAAGATCTGTTAGACACAGCAGCTGGTAGAGTATGCAGGAGCTGTATTGTCAGCCACTAGTATACTTTCATCCAAAATACAACCTTGGTCTCTAGCGCTCTCTCCCCTCCCCCTCTCTCTTTTCCCTGTAAAGCTACTCTTTTTCATGTCTACTTTGGAACTTTGTTTTGGGCTACTGTTTCTACATGAGAAAAAAAGAGAAAAAGTTATATATCATTTTTGAACACTACAAAATACAACATACATCATTTTCTATTCAGTATGTGTTTACATTTTCACAACTTATTTCTGTAACTCATTATCAGCCACTGTCCCTTACTGATGACTAAAGGCTGAATCAAAATCTCATTCATTCATTCATTCATCCATTCAAATCAACCTACTACTGAACTCCCTAGTCTTTCAGTCTTTAAGTGGCCGTTTGAGCCACTCTCTTTTCTTCCTGGGAGTAGATCTGTCAACCAAACCAAACTTCTCCAGTTCTACCTACAGCTGCCAGAAAGCTGAATGGTTATCTATTCCTCAGTTCATCCTTTCTAACATTAAGACTCTTTTATCCCTTTTGGTGGTTCCCTGGTTTGAATTCATGGCCTCATTCTTGCTAGGCAGGTACTTTTCTGCTTAAGCCATATCCCAGACTTTTTGTTCTACTCATTTTTTGGTCTTCCATTTGCACCTCAGCTAGGCAAGTCTGGGCCATTATCCTCCTATTATGCTTCCTGAAGTAGCTAGGATGACAGGCCTGTTCCACCACACCCTGATTTTGAACTTTTTTTTTTTTTAATTTTGGTTCAGGCTGTGCTCAAACTAAAATCCTCTCATCTTTTCCCATGGAGTATCTGGGATTACAAACATGAGCTGCCACAGACAACTTGTTTCTAAGTCATTTCGTCGCCATATCTGACACCCCCAAAATCCGTTGGAATTTCTTTAAGTGGTTTAAACTTCTGCAAAAGCAGAACAAAATTATGTTTTGTGGAGCTTCTGCCTTCATTTTCCAATTTTGATCACGTGTGATCACATTGGTCCCACTAGTTTCAAAGGTAAATGATTAGTTACTAAAATCACATCTGTCACCTTCTTTCTCTGTGTCATCTGAACTACTATAGCACTCACTCTAGAGATCAGGATGAGGATATCTTTTTAAGATCACATTTAGCCTATCATATTTTATGTCAAAATAATAGCAATAATAACAACAACACATGATCTGCAAGCTATTCATATAGTCCACCTTTTATTGTTTTATCAAGAACTTTTAACTTGCATTTGCAAGTGTCTGGGTTGTTTATGAAAGCAGAAAATGCTATGCTTTGTATGTTTTTTTATACTTTCACATCTGTATAGAATAAGTTAATAATTATTCATATGTCAATATAAAATAGGTATCAGTGAAGACCGTAGGAGAAAATGGGTCCCTCCAAGTAGTTATCTGTAGGATTCAGATATGAAGCTACATATTATTTCTTCTTTTTTTTGTGCATCCCTGTTTGGGCATGTGATTTTCTCCTATCGGGAGGCTTAGCTCACGATCTTCAATTTCAGCTGTCATTATGTTCACACTGAAGAGAATATTGAAGAGGGCATTGGGAGACCAGAGTTGCAATCTCAGCTCTGCCACCGGGTAACTACAATTCCTTGGTCAATTTACTTTCTGTCTTTGAGATTCAGGTTTCTTATATGTAAAAATCCATAAATTAGATTTGATCAAAATGACACAACCAATCACTTTCAAACAGCAATCACAGCTGAGGATGCTGGGCAGAAACTAGGTATATAGTGTAATAAAATTCATCCCCTGATAATTAAACAAATTATGGTTGAATTTTAGAAATAAAGGCATTGAAGCTTTCAAGGTGCAATGTACACACAAACTGACAAGTTGAATTGAAACCCTTTTGTACAACTTCTTAATAATAATAATAATAATAGTAATAGTAATAATAATGAAAGCTCAGGGAAGGAAAGCAGAATTTCCTAAAGTAATCCAGCTTTTACATGGCTTTATGATGACTCATCTTTTTTGTCGAATAATATATAACATCCTCATATATAATATAGAAAGCACAAAATAATTGCATTGTATATGAATCTCATTCTGTCACTCAAATCGTGATATGGCTGAATGTTTATAAAACATAAACTTACACACAATACATAATTTATGTATCTGTAATAAAGTCACATAAATACCACAAATTCCCAGTCAAGTATTTAAAAACGAAGGGAGCAGAAGGCTCAATTCCCAAGCTGTTGAGTCCTTGCTGTAGGCAGATTTTTAGCTCTGATTAAATTAACGCCTGCCCAAACACAGGAACACAGCCAACCTGAGAATCAATGTCAGTTAAGGCATTTGGTCTTTGAGTGCAACTCCTAATTTTTCATTACAGAATGCAGTCGAATTATTTTCATCACTGTGGAAAGTTAATATGAACACTTGGATCAAACACATCCATATTATGAACTAAAGTACTTATCAAATGTAGCAGCAGGAAGAATTAAAATTTAAAATACTGAAGAAAAACACGTCTACATATCTATGACACAAGCGATTACTTAAAATAAAGGTACTAGAGGCTTAACTGGATAGTCACAGTTCTGGAAACTGTTTAATTTTATGTGCGTGTCTGATTCCCCCATACACACTACCATCATTCCCTGTTGAGAGGCTACTTATCTCTTACTTAAAATCAAAGTTAATATTTACAGTGCCTCTTAGTTACATACATCATATAAAGTGGGTTCGTAAGGTCATCTTGGTTCTTGGTAATTATTTTATATACTGGGTCCTATTATTAATGAACTTGTGGAATTGAACTCTATGGGATGAACCTAGCTTGCCAATGGCTGCACATGTAACAAGACTGGTGTGACAAGTTCTTTCATTTGAAGGCTCATGATGCATACAGTGTTTCATTAAGTAGAGACATTTTGCTCTACAGATTGAAAACATATTTTGAAAGACACATTTTCTGTCTCTTGCTCCATGATGGTGAATCATCTAAAAAAAAATTCTTGATTCTCTACTTTCTCCCTATTTCCTCTCTTACTGACTAGCACATAATTTACCAGTAAAAGGTGATGAGTGGGTTATCTCAAAATTAAGAGACCATTCTACATGGATGAATCTCACCTTAGTACTCTCTGTCTCTGTCTCCCTGTCTCTGTCTCTGTCTCTCTCCATGCCCCCTCCATACTGTCATCATCATCATCTTTCTTACCATCAGCTATGATCACCCAGTCTGCCTAGCAAACAACCACTACAGCTGTCCAAATCCTATTCTTAACATTGAACAGCACATGATTGATAAAAGTGAGGAGAACAATTTCATTTGAAATACTATGTATTTTTTCATAGCCAAACTTGTTGACTCCAAAAATCCATCAGTTTCTATTTACTAAATATTTAATTTTCTGGGTGTATTTCAAGGACTTTAGTCAATAAACATTTCTTCTGACCTTCAGTCAGCTTCTTGTTTTCCGAAACTCATCACCAGGCTTAGAAGCTACTGCTTTATTGCTACTTAGAAGTCAGAGAAGATGAGATCTTAAGATAGAACATTAAGATGTATTTGATTAATATTATTATAAACACCTAAAATGTCTGAGAACTCTTTAAAAACTCATGTCTGTGAATAAGACTCTTAAAAATGGCATCTAAAATGAAGTATTTTGAACTCAAGTAAACAAAATAGCTAAATCTCCTCAGTGGGCCACATAGTCTAGAGAAATGAGTATGTACATGGAAGGATTGACAGACCCAAAGAGAGTTTCGCAATAAAGTGAAACTTGCTCAGATCTCAATGAGGCTTGTTATTGGGATTTTCTCAGTTCTTTCTGTAGTAGTGAACATCTATTAGATGCTCTTTCTTACGCAGCCAATAAACCTAATCACCTTCAGCTTAGAATTTTACCGCTTGTTTGGCAAAAAAAAAACAGCTGGTTTGCTGAGAAGAAATATTAGTATTAACTCCATTTTTCTGGTGGAAAATCAGTATTAGGAGTATAGTAATAATTGCCGGCTGCTAGTGTCTTGCGCCTGTAATCTAGATACTCAGGAGGCTGAGATCTGAGGATCATGGCTCAAAGCCAGCTCAGACACAAATGTCTGTGAGACTTTCATCTCCAATAAACTACTCAGAAAAGGCCACTTCTGTGACTCAAGTGGTAGAATGCTTGCCTTGAGCACAAAGAGGCTTAGTAACAGCACCCAGGCCCTGACTTCAAGCCCTAGCACTTGCAAAAAAAAAGAGTATAATAATAAATTCCTGTATGTGCAGCATACAGGAGACCAAAATTATAAATTCCTAAGTCACAGCAATATAATAATTTGATTATTATTAGCAATGGGAGAGTTAGCATGACTAGGATATATTGTGTTATTACTCATCAGGCTCCATAGTTGGAAATAAGTGGTGTGGTTCTTTTTTTCCATTTGACACATAGGATAATGAGTTTAATTAAAGAGCTTAAGTGCATCCAAAGGCAAAGCAATGGCTTCAATCTTCTTTTGTCCTCATCTCTGGTGTTGTCTCTGTGGCACAAACACTCACAAACTATCCAGAGCAATAGTTTGTGTTAGGACCAAAGGACTGGCTGAGCTCAACTCTTGAATCTGCTGCATCTTGTCAGTTTGGCCCCAAGAAATGCAATATTTTTGTTTAAAGTGATCATAATAACACACTGGAGTCAAGATGCTTATTTGTAAACTTAATGTTTTGTTAAATTTGCATCAGCTAGTTGTACAAGGAAGATTGATTTTTAACAAGTCCATGTATGTGTGCAATGCATGGTACTCAGGGGCTCCCCTCCCCCATTCCCTTTATTATGATGGATCAATAATCATTAATCAAAAAGTTCTGAACATAGAAAATTCAAAGTAAGTAAATGCATTGAACAGTTATTATTATAGTTAGAAATGATAATGGGCCACTTGCTTACATGCATGTTCAGTAAAATTGCCTTTATTTGCTCATTCATACAGCTGTGAAAACTTCAGATGCATACTGAAAACTTAGTCCTACATCAGGCACTGAGTAGAAACTGATAAATACAACAGAAATATCACTGCCCTGGAGGAAACTTTGACTTCTTTAAGTAGAATCATATTTTCATAGAAAGTTACAAGAAATTCATCAGGCTCAAAGGCAAGCATTAATAAGCTCTTTTTTTACACAATGAACAGAATCAAGGACACTGAGGAACACTAACATAACAGAATTTTATATTGATGAGCACCAAGACTTTCTGCTCCTCTGTGGACTTAACAACTCAAATCGTGCTTGCATGATATCAAATTATTTTGTGGCCTCACACTATTTAGTACTAAAGTATATATTGCTGTATAGACTTTTGTATATAGACTGTTGTATAGTCTTGGGCATTGCACCAACCCAACCTGTACCAAATTAATCTTTGCATATATCTCTCTGGTATCTTCTATCACAGAAAACAAAACAGAAAACAATTTCGGCCAACCTCAATGTGTTTGCCCTACAAAAACAAAGATTCCTGTTTTATTTTAAAAATTGTTTTGTTATTTTTTTCAGTATAGCCAATGTAGTAGGAATCTGTCCTTTCCAATGAAACCATCAGAAGTGTCTTCACCATGATTTCCCTACTTTGCTTTTATTTGACATCCAGATTCTATTTAACTGATTATAGATTATTTGCCCCTTCCTTTTATATTTTTTGCTATGGATAAAGTGTGTTTTTTTTCAATCAATTTCAATCTGTTTATTTAGCTCATTTTTAATTCTCTTCAAGCCCAGCCTTAAAAAAAAAATCCAATACAACATATTGGGCTCAGTCATTTGATAACTATGCCATATGGAACATCTCCACTTTTTATCAAAGTTACAGCAGCAAAGAGAATTGTTCTTCTAATGAGTTGACAACCAGACAGAACCAGGACTTGAGACCTAAATGCATCCAAGTCATGTCATTTCTCAAGTAAAATTACTCAATGGTTCTACCATAGACCAATGGGAAAGGCCCAACCTCTTGTATAATATTTATATGTTCATGCCATAAAATGTACTACCATCTTTTCCAATTCCCAAATGGAAAAAAATGAACTGTGCCCATCCATAGGCTACAATATTTAACTGCTATCTCTTTATGGAATTTTCCACAAGATTAATACCTACTCCATCAGGTTATAGCTTAGACATTATTTGATTCTTGCTGGCTAATGTCCATCACAGTTTCTACAACCTATCTAGAATTAAAAATGCCTGAGGAAAATCTTAAGCCTGTAGATTTTTAGATCAATTGAGTGGTTTAATGGTGGTGTGATTTGTTTTCATCAAGCACAGTATGATATTCAAACCCAAATCAATTGCCTTAAGGAAGTTTTTGGGTTTTTTTTTAACAAGATCATACTTTTTAAACTCCAGGTAAGCAAAGTTGATTTAAACTTAAAAAAATCAATCATGTCAACAGACTAAACAAAAATATTTATATTATCAGTTAATATGGTAAAGGAAATTGACAAAATTGTATACTCATTATCAACTTAAAAACAGAACGTCTTTCTGCAGTTGTAGTGAAGAAGAGCTGTGTCCACTTGATAAAGAAGACACAGTAAAAAAAATAAAAATCATTCTAAGCAGGTGCCAATGGCTCATACCTGTAATCCCAGCTTCTCAGGAGGTTAAGATCTGAGGATCACCGTGTGAAGTCAGGCTGAGCAGGAAAGTCAGTAAGACTTATATCTCCAATTAGCCAGAAAAAGCTAACATTGGAGTTGTGGTTGCAGTAGTAGAGACCTAGTCTTGAGTTGGGGGGGGGGGGGGCGGGGGTGGAGGAAACTGTAATTTGCAGAGCAATGAAGAGAAAAAATTCTTTAGTTGCAGATGAAAAGAAAAAGAAAATCTTAAGAAATTTAATATTTTCAAGATCCTAGAATTAACAAGGAAGCTTATCAAAGACACAGGATGCAAGATAAACATGTAAAATAAATTGTTTATACCAGCAGTGCATCTATAAGAAAAAATAAGAAGAGTAACATTTATAAGATTAAAAGATATGGAAGTGCTAATTACTCTGATCTCCTATACATTGCAAAGACCTATCAAATCATTACATGGTATGCCATGTTGTTAAAATAAAGAAATAAAATGAATAATCAGATATTTAAATGTACCATGTGTAATTAGACCAAAGAAAATAAAATATTTATGCATAATTTCATAGCACATATGCAGCAGGAACTGTACTCCAAAAAGTTTTAAAATCTTAATTAAAAAACAGTTGGAAAGCCTGGTAAAGTGGCTCAGACCTGTAATCCCAGCTAGATCAAAAGAAGCAGAGTTCAATGTCAGTCAAGGTAAATGTGAGCAAAACTCTATCTCCATAAATAAACACAGCTAAGCAGCTCATGCCTGTAATTGCAATTACAGGGCAGGCTATTGGTAGAAGAGCTGTGGTCCAAGGACAACCCTAGAGAAAATTAACAATGAGTAAGTATGGAAACAGCCCAGATGCCCTTCAATAGACAAATGCTTCAAGAGAATATATATATAATATATATATACACACACACACATACATATAATTTTACTCATCAGGAACAATATTATGGCATTGGTAAAGAAATGGATAGATCTGTAAGAAATTACATTAAATGAAGTAAAGCAGGCCCAGAGAGACAAAAATTGCACATTTCCCCTCATAGGTAGGAGGTTAGACCTAATTTAGACCTAATTTATAAGCACATATGTAAACATATGCAGGGTAATATGTGTCTGTACATACATATATAAACTAAAGTAGGGCATATGCAAAAGAGAATCCTGAACAACTAACTTTAAACAACAAAATACATATCAGGCAACTAGCATTTGAGGTGTCATGGGAGGGACACCTAGGGGACGGAAGTAGCTGAGTAAAAAGAGGAAGGTGGGCAAGTGCACTTGTGATGTTCATTGCATACATGTGAAATGAGTCTAGGAAAATTGAGAGGATGGGCGGGGTTGGGAGAGAAAGGGGAGAATGATGGAAAGGGAGGTCAAGGCACACTATACTCATGACCTGACATGCTGAATTCTGCAATGACTTAAAGATAATAAACTAAAGATAATAAAAAAGAATAAGTAAGATGTACTCCCTTTTTGTCAAGAGGGTCACTGGTTCATTCATTCTTATCCATTCTCATGAGCTTTTGCAAGTCCGATAATAATCAACTATTGAATAAATGAGCAAAGGTGTGATTATTCTGTACCATGCTTGTGGGCTCTTAGTTTACAACACAATGTGTCCATGGCTTTTGGACTCAGGCCTTGCATGCACTTACTCCAATTGTCTTAGGTAATTCTCACTAGTGTGACTACTAGTAAAAGTTCTGACGCATTTTCCTGAAGTCACCCTTGTCCAGAATGTTAGGGCAAACAAACATGTGAAATTGTATATTTCAGGCTAAAAAGGTAACAGTTCAAATGATGATACAATCACCATTTAATTCTACCTGCTTCGGTAGTTATGCCTGTGTAATAGCTCAATCGATAATTTTCAGAGAAGTTTTTGTTTTCTGTGTCCAGCTGATTGTGTTGAATCATTTGATTCAGATTTTTGTTAGCTGTATTGTCAAAATATGGAACAATGAACACACCTAGCTTCTAACTTTCCCTCTTTCCCTTTAACAAATGACCTGGTTTTTCCTTTTACACCTTTTGTCTACAAGAGTACACTTGCAAAAATCCGATGATTAGGAATGAGGGAGAGAAGAGAGAGGAGAAAGAGGAGAGGAGGAGAGAGGGAGAAGACAAGAGGGTGAAAGGAGAAGACGGAGATAAGGGGAGAAGAGGGAGAGAGAGCGGGAAATGTGAGAGAAGGGGAGAGGCAGAGACAGAGAGTATTGGATAGAAACTAAACAGAGTTGGATCCATTTAATGAATAAAAACAGCATGTGGCATATACCGCTATGTTACATTGTCCACAGGTTCTCTGGGAAAGCAAACATTCTTGTCTTTTTAAGGTTGTTTGCAATTACTACACCCAGATGCCTGGTTGTGACAGTTTTCTAGTAAAAGCATCTGGACCAGCAGTGATCAGGCAGTTGTGTCTGAGTCAGTTATGTGGTTAAATGGATAATGGAGTGTCTGGGCTGCCTGGGTCTTTTGAATGTCAATTTCTTCTGGCTCAAGTAATTTATACATCTTTTGCTATTGTTGATAGCACTTCTGCTGTAATCCCTTTCACATGACTCTGGTCTATTTAGAGTAATGGGGAGGAAGCTTCATATTCTCATTTGCTTCAATAAAAGAGTCTGAATTTAAAGGTGGTTGTGCTTGCAAATCAATGTGTGTTAATAGCAAGGAAAACCTATTATTCCTTTGGTTTTAGTTTTCTTATCTTTCTTTTTGTAAAATAAATAGGTGCTATAATTACATTTAGCACATGTTTCTATGAGCTAGCAAGGATGTTAGTTGTTAAATCGTTGTAATATGCCAGGAAACCACACCCTGATTTTACAAACATTGAACAAATTGAAAAGGTATCTTCATTGGAAATCAAAACTCCAGTAGTTAATAAGCCACAGGCTTCCCCAGCGAGAGGTGAATTTTATTTCAATGGTGACCACAAATGTGGACAGAAATCTCTCTGATTTATTGTGAGTAAGATAGAAATTTCTGATTACTATCCTGTCTCTGCATGAAACCAATCTCCTTAGAAAGACCATTTGAATCTGGGAAATAGAGGGCAAATGTAAATACGAGTAGAGGTTAAAACTGTTGCTATGAGTATGAAGTCATAAATTATGCAGCCTGAAAATTCATTATGTTGTTTTTGTCACCAATCTCCTGAGCTGTATTATAAAAAATTTAGAAAAAAATAAAAGAAAATGAGATTTAAAACAATGAAAATTCTCCTAAAAGGAAATTGGGTTTATTGTGGCATTTCCTAAGGAGATTGCCTCATTGTAAACTTTTCTTGGTGCACATCTACACACTGTAGATAGATCTAGCTGAAAACTACTGTTTTCATTTTATTTTATTTAATTTACTTTGTAACTTGGTTGACTTTCAAACCACCTTATTCTAATTATCAGAAATTATGCTGATAGCATAGGGGAAACAACCTTTTGTAGGAAAAGTAAAAAATGATGCCAAAGTTCTAGGTCCCACTAGATGTATTATTAAGATGTTTAGAGGAAGCTGGGTACTGGGTACTAGATACATGTGGCTTGGCTACTCAGTAGATTTCGATCAGGAGGATTTAGACTAGTCTAGCTTGCTAGGCACCCTCGCCAAAATAACCAGCACAAAACAGGGCTTCCATGCAAAGCTTCTATGTTAAGAGTTCTGGGCAACAAGTTTTTAGCTAATATGGTTTCTTAAGGTTTATTCTATAATACTCTATTTCATATTTGAATATATTCTAAGTCAACACACTCGTGCATTAATTTATGTGTATACTCACTAATTTAGGAAGCTTTGTTTGAAGATTTCTGCAGATAATTTCTTTCATACACACTTGATCTATAAAAATTTACTTCTGCTCTCTGGGATTGATGATTCCTATACCTTGAAACTTGTTGGGTTTTGTAAGAATCGATTCTTTAAAACTTGCTTTATAGGGCTGGGATGTAGCTCAGTGGCAAAGCGCTTGCCTAGCAAGTGCAACGTCCTGGGTTCGATCCCCAGTACCAAAAAAGAAAAGACAAAAAAAAACTTGCTTTATAATTTTGAATGCTCCCTTGAACAGAGGACAGTGGTAATGAGGAGGGAAACAAGGAGGATTACATTGTGAGAATGTTGAAGCAGGAGAGATTTGCCTTCTTTTTCCAGTTAAACTACCACTTGGGACTCTTGGTTTTGACTTAGAATGTTAGAAATCATGCCTAGGGAATACCTAGGGCCATTGTATTTTGCAATAGAGTTCTAATTTTGTCATCTGTTCACGTCATATAATCCCTCCGTACTAAACTCCTTATGACCTTTGTTAATGCCAAAGGGACTCTAAATCTTAGTAACAACTCCAGAATGATGATATTACATTAAATTTTTCTCAGGCCTGAGCCATCCTTTAAATCTTTTCTCTTAGTCAAGATGGAAAAAATCAGGTTTGTAAATTGGAGCTTGTGTGGGACTGAGTTTTCAACCCTAATTTAGACTGATGCTTCTCAAACTGTGACTATGATACAGATCATTCAGCTTTCTTGATCTAGATCTGGATCTAGATCTCTTGATCTGGATCCCTTCATCATCTATTTTTTTTCTCATGCTGTGTGCATTCCTTATTAGAGTTCTTACCATAAGAAGCACAGTTACTTTATACTGTCCATAAAATATTATAGTTTTAATATTTGTATCATGTAATTTGTTTTTGATGCTTATTTTATTACTTGTGAACAGTTTCCTTGCCTATCTGGTAGTTTATGATTAAGTGCTCCAACATGTGATATTAGGAAATAGGAAATAAGGTCTTGTGTGGATTTCATGTAAGTGAAACAGAAAGCAAAATGATTTATGCCATTGATATCAAGAGTTAATATGGCAGCTTTCCTATGATTAAAATTGGGGTGGTTGTTGACTGTAACTAATTTCCATCAGTCCTTAAATAAAATTTTGTTTTTGTTTCAAATAGAAGTTTAGGCCACATTATAATAACTGACTTTTTTACTAATAAAATCCACACAGGTTTTCATATTTGTATTTCCTCATATTGGGTGCTATAAACTTATCAATTTTTCTATATCACATATATCATAAATACATTAATATCATAACATTAATCTTATCACAAATATCCTTATCATTAACCTATATTTTATATTAGAAATAGATCATAAACATCATTAAACATCACTATTTTGAAATTGTGATGGCTATTATAATAAAGTAAGAGCAGGTGATTCACTATTTCAATTTTTAAAAATTGCATATGTGACCAGATTATATTTCTATAATATTCTAGTTTTTATATCATTGTGCAGTTGCTTCAACATTGGAAATACTGAATATTTTAATTTCATATTTCAACCCCTAAAGAATGCAATATATAAATTTAACATGATATATTCTGATTTCCATGCAAAAAAATATATATAACTTTCAACCTTCTGTGATAGTGATTTTGTTTAATCTGTTCCTCGTTTGGGGGAAAACTCTAACTGCAATGTCTAATGCCCTAAAGAAATTTCTTCCCATGAAAATTTATAATGGAATGAAAGAGTATTACTGCCAAAACTAGCTTCATTTCAATTTATGAGAAATAATAAATCAATCATTAACATGGATGCCATGCATGAATAAAACTAAGAGACAAAAACTGTGACAGCATTTTAAGTAAACTTTGTAACAAACCTGAAAAGCCCAATTCTTATTGTTTATGTGATTGGTGTTCTTTTAATCCAACTTTGTATTGAACCTAATTATACCATACTTGAATTACAATTAATGTGTAAATAGAAATACAAAACCAGTTTTATCCCATGTAGCAATCTGTACCTGCAGACATCCTTCTCAATCTTCTCTGTGGAAAATCCCCTGGGTTGCTTAGGCGTTCCATTTTTTCTATCTATTTAGCTTTCACAAGGTCAGTAAAATTAATTCTGAGAAAAATGAACTGTATCAGTTGGTAAATCTTTCTTTTTGGAAAACTATACCTTTTCCTATTGGTTTTCTACTCTGCTTATCTCAATGATAGTAATTGGCCTCAGGTAGGATTGAGGCTTACATGTATTTCTATTGGCTCTTATCTCCAAATATTACAAGTGTTATGTAACTTGTTTTCAGCAGCCCATAAAAACATGCCAGTCTTCACGTTTTAAGTCACCATACACACTTTAGAGATGTACATCAGTCACATGATAAATACAGAAATCGAGGCTCTCTTAAGTATTATAATTTCTTCTTTTTTTCTTCTTTGTGGCAGTATTGGAGATTGAACACAGGGTCTCACGCTTGGTTGGCAGACTTGAACCACATCTCCCACCTTTTTTATCTTTATTTATTTTGTCTTTATTTATCTTTATTTAATTTTTAGGTAAGCTTTTGCTTTCTGTCTAGGCCAGCCTGCACTGTGATCTACCCACTGTGTTTCCTAGTGTGGCTACAAATAATAGGTACATAAACCACTACATTCAGTCATGTGTTTTCCTTGTACCTAGCATTACAACCATACTACCACACCTTGCCTTTGGTTGAGAGAGAGCCTCAGGAACTGAGATTGCCCTCAATTTTGATCCTAGAATCCCAAGTAGTTAATCTACTTACAGAATTGTACCAGAGGGCCTGGGATGTATTTAATTCTTTGCCCTTATAATTGTTCTCTTAATTTAAAGATAGTCACCCTAGAGATCACCTGTGCTTTTACCACCAGGTCAATGCCCTAGATAGTTGAGAGCCATCTGATATATGCGTGCGTGCGTGCGTGCGTGCGTGCGTGCGTGTGTGTGTGTGTGTGTGTGTGTGTGTGTGTGTGTGTAAAGAGAGAGATAGAATATTTTGAAAAAATATATTTTTGAGAGAATATTTTGAGAGTTTATTTCTAGATGAGGGAAACAACTCTTCATAAAATGAGTAATGTTAGAAATCTGTAAGCTAATCATAGTGAAGAAATGAGACCTTAACTTTCCCTGACTGCCCAGAGTTCATATGACCCAGGGCCAATCGATCTCGTATCACAATTCATCACAATTCAGCTTGGCATCCTTGTGACAACACAAAGACCTTACAGGCCGTACAAGAAGGAAAGATTTATTCTGGCTCATAGTTTCAGAGGTTTCCTTCCATTGTCATGCCGCTCTGTCAGTTTGAGCCCAGCAAATAAAAATTGGGTTATATCTAACCATGTATTCCCTTCTATCTTATCTAATTACCAAACAGGCTATTTATTAAAGCATATATTTACTGAAAACATAAAACATGTAAATATTGAAACAATAAGTAGATGCTAAGTTTCTATTTCCATTTCTCATCAATTGTGGATATAATGGAGTATAAAAGACAATCTTCAACTGAAATTTTCTGCATCTTTAGATAAACAACTTTGAAATTTAGGGAGGCTAGTATTAAGCAGTTATTTTCAAAATTTTATGAACAAAGTTAAGCAGGGAACATTATGCAGAAAATCCCCCATCTGTTGCATAACGACTAATCTAAATAAGTATTCTTATGTAGAAGTAATTACCCTCCATCCAGATTGATTTTTAATACAGTATACCCAATTCTGATGCACACTGATTACTGGTTAGGACACAAAGGGCAATAACATTATCTGTTGGTGTCCTAGAGAATATACTAGAAGCTATGTTTTATCTTTAAATTTCTACTTTGTAGTTCATGAATTGTGCTGTAAGTGCTATGTACTAGTGCCTAAGTACTGTGAATACTAGTATACACATGTATATATGTATATATATATACATACATATACATATACTGTTATATATTTTATATGTATATGTATGAATATATATTTTAACATACTAGTTCCATACTTATTATAAGAACTAGAATACTAGTATACTGTAGATAGGAGTATATTAGTATATACTACTCTATGTATATATATATATATTATATATATATACATAGAGTAGTATATACTTGTTCATACTTCTGGCAAGTGTACATATAATTATTATTTATGATAATAATAAATTGCTTTTATCTGCTCCTGAAATCTGATGTCCCATTCTTCTTTACAATATAATTCTAATTTTAATTTACCTAACAGTATGGACAGTCAAAACACTCCCATTCTCCATGTCGTTTTATTTTTATTTTTGTGACTATATGACTGAAGGCTGGGCAGTAAGGTACAATCAGCAGTATTCTCCAAGGTTCCCTAGAATGCCACTGGCATGGGACTTCTCCTAATCTTCGTTGATGTTTTCTAGAATAAGGAAAATCTAGCAAGTATCTAAGATCATGAAATTCCCTTGTGTCAGAGGCATGGACTGGCAAGGCCCCATCTGTGATCCTGTGTGCCCTGAGGGTGCATGCTGGCAGACATTCCTCGGGGGCTGGGGGGAGGGAGATGCCCCTTCCTCCATGTGTGGCAAAGTCCTGCGCCTGGTGTTAGACTCAGGTGATGGTTTCAAGAAGTGCCCTTCTTGCTCCTCCTAGTTAATTGTGTAGACCTATACCTCAAGATTCCACCTACACCTTGCTTCCTCTTTTATAATCTTGAACAACTCTTCCCAATCACTGATTAATTGTCTTAATTTCATTCATTTAATTCAATTGTCTTAATTAATCACTGCTAGTTGTCTGCATTCCCCAAGGTCAACTTTCTGTCCTATGATTGTTCTGTGACTGTCCCCTAACTACAGCCTTACCTTCTATGCCCCTATGCCCTATATAAGCTTATGATGTTTTAATAAACTTTGTCTATACCAGCATAGTATGGTCCCTTTTTGCCTACTAGACACAGAGTTCCTGGGTCTCACTGTGTGAGCAGCAGTACCCTTGAATAACAACAAATCTATACACAAAATTGTTGATCCCTTGGATTACACAATAATAATGTGTACAGCTTGTCTAACAGACAACACAAGAAAGTTTGTTACATATAGCCCCCAAAATTATTTCAACTTTAAAAACCTGAAAAGAGAAATTAAAGCAGATCTAAGGAAATGGAAAAACCTCTCATGCTCCTGGATTGGGAGGATTAATATCATAAAAAAGACAATATTGCCAAAGGCTATATACAATTTCAATGTAATACCCATCAATATCCCAACTTCATTTTTAATGAAATAGAAGAAACAATTCAAAAGTTCATATGGAATAATAAAAGATCCAAAATAGCAAAAACAATCCTTAGCGGGAAGGACAGTACTGGAGGAATATCAATACCAAACTTCAAACTCTACTATAAAACTGTAGTAATAAAAACAGCTTGGTCCTGGCACAAGAACAGGTCTGAGGACCAATGGAATAGAACTGAAGACCCAGAAATGAACTCACAGATTTATGGCCATCTAATCTTTAGTAAGGGAGCCAAAATCTTCAGATGTAAGGAAGACAGTGTGCAGAATTGGCTATCCACGTGTAGAAAACTGAACTTAGTTCCTTATATATTACCCTTCATCAGAATCAACTGCAAATGGATCAAAGATCTTGAGGTAAGACCAGGTACTAAGAAAATATTACAGGAAGGAATAGATGGTAGACTCCAGCTCCTTGGCACAGGTCAAAACTTCCTAAATAAAGATTCAGAGACACACAAATCAAAGAAAGACTAGATAAATGGGATTGCATTAAATTGCAGTGCTTCTGTGAGGCAAAGGCCATAGCTAGCAAGATAAGTAGAAAGCCCACAGATTGGGAGAAGATCTTTACTAGTCATACAACAGATAAAAGCCTCATATCAAAAATATACCTATATCTCAAAAAATTAACCCCCCAATAAAAAAATCCTCAAAGAAACAACTACCCCAGTAAAATGTGGACTAAGACTTAAAGAGAGCTTTCTCTGAAGAGGAAATAAGAATTACCAATAGATACATGAAGAATGCTCAACATCTCTGGCCATAAAAGAAATGCATATCAAAACAACATTGAGATTCCACTTTACCCCAGATAAAATGGCCATTATTAAGAAATCTAATAACAACAGATGCTGGCAGAGATATGCCCAAAAGGGAATGTTACTACACTTTTGGTGGATGTGTAAACTTGTTTAGCCACTCTGAAGTGGAAGTTCCTTAAAAGACTAAACATAGAAATCCCCTATGACCCAGGATCCCCTATGACTCCTGGACATTTATCCAAATTACATAAACAAGGCAATACTAAAGCTACCACCACAACCATTTTCATTGCAGCATTATTTACCATAGCTAAGATAAGGAACCAACCCAGATGCCCCTCAGTAGATAAATGGATCAAGAAGATGTGGGTTATATACAAAATGGAGTTCTATGCTTCCCTCAAATAGAATGGAATTACCCCATTTATAAGGAAATGGGAAGGCCTAGAAAAAATTATATTAAATAAGTAAGCCAGGCCCAAAGAAAAATAAGTTGCACTGTTTCCCTCATTTGTAATAGACAGGATATGTCCATGATATTCTTAGCAGGGGTCACAATACCCCAACTGCTAAGTGCATAGGACAGTATATAATGAAGTATATCAAAATGAACTCCAATAATTAGAAACAAGAGGTTCTCATTGTGTCCTATATGCAGTTCTTTCTTTCTTTCTTTCTGTTGTAGTTTTCTGTACCCTTTGTCTTGTATAATTTCATGTGATCTATGGAAGGGAAAGAGAATCCCAGAATCAGCAGGACAAAGAATGAGCTAATGCAACAATGATACTCAGTAAACATTATGCTAGAATTGAACTATGCATCTTGTGGGGAGAGGGGAGTAAGAAGGGATAAGTGGGAGAAAATGAGGGAGGGGATAACAGTGTTTATAAAGAAATGTACTCATTGCCTTATTTATGTAACTGTAAACCCCCTGTTCATCACCTTTTCAATGATGTAAAAAAAATTCGTAGGAAGTCCTCAGTTAATTTACTTAATATTTATGAAAATATTTTCTTAGTCCCGTGGCTTTTAAAAATAAGCATTAAGTTTTAGAGACCAACCTTTGGTCTCAATATAGGATCTAAGGATAAAAAATGACCATTAAGATTTTATATATTTCTTACATACCTAATTTCATGGTTAAAACTATGTTGGAAGAAAACTATGCTTTAGGTATGCCAGCCACATTATCCAAAAGAATTTTGCTTTGATTCTTAAATCTGAATTTGCATTTCTTCTTTTAGAAACATTATTATTATCTTTAAGTAATGATAATAAGAGTTTCTATTTAACAAAGCAGTTTATGAATACAATATATCCCCTATTTGTAATTCTGCTTTTTTGCAACCAGTTGTAATTTTTTTTGCCTGTTAACAATAACATCTAAAATTTAAGGAAAGCTATAAAAAAGAAAATCACTAATTTTTAGATTCATTTGTATAGTATGAGACAATTGAAGCCATGATTACAAAAACAGTCAATTTTACTAAATAATTATTGATAATTACCATTAACTACGTGGAGTGATTGTATTACATAGCATAACCATATCACAGCCAAATATTCACATGTTGCCTTACAATTTGAATATTTTAAAGAAAATTTTAAACCTAGAATTAAAGAGAAATAGTTTTTTTCACATATATTTTATTGTAAAAATACTGTACAGAGGGGTTGCAGTTACATGAGTAGGGTTACATTTCCTATTAAGCATTGTTACCTCCTCCTTTGTTTTTCCCCTAACATCCCTTCCCTCCCTATCTCCCCAACTCCTCCCTCACCACCCCCCACCCAAAATTGTAAAGTTTGTTTTCAACATAGTGTCTTGTACATCTCACTGTTACAATGGGTTAACCTGTATCCTTATTTAAGCATTTTGTTATATCCCTTTCCCTCCCCAAATTATAAAAATATATATACAAGATGCAGTACACCAGAATCAGATAAAGTAAAAACAGGGGTTAAACCATGGGGGAAGAACAACAAAAGAAACAAAAGAATCACATAATACATTATAAGTAAGAAAAAAAACCACTTGTGTCCCTGTCTTGGGGTTCATTTCACTTAATATCATCTTATATGGTCATATACATAGCTTTTAACCTTTTCTGCTTGTCCTAGACATGAACTAGTTATTGCAAATAAGTGAAACCAAGGGACCTATGTTTCTTTGGGCCTAGCTTACTTAGTATAATTTTTTCTAAGACTTTCCATTTCCTAACAAATGGGGTGATGTCATTCTTTCTGATGAAGGTATAGAATTCCATTATATATACATATATTTATATAATACACATACACACACACATATATCACATTTTCTTGATCCATTCATCTACTGAGGGGCATCTGGGTAGGTTCCATGTCTTAGCTATGGTGAATAATGCTGCAATAAACATGATTGTGCTGGTAGCTTTGGTATGACTTTGTTTGTGATTATTTGGGTAAATGCCCAAAAGAGGAATTGCTGGGTCATAGGGGAGCTCTATGTGGAATCTTTTGTGAAGCCTCCATACTGCTTTCCAAAGTGTTTGAACAAATTTACACTCCCACCAATAATGCAGGAGGGTACCCTTCTGGCCACATCCCCTCCAGCATCTGTTGTTATTAGAGTTCTTGATTATAGACATTCTAACTGGAATGAGGTAAATAGTTTTGTCACTATTTTTTGAAGCAAGAGAATGTTCAAAGTGGTGATAATCAATAAAGCACTACATTCATAAACTGCTTTCTTGAATAGCAAGTCATTTGTATGACTTCTCAAAAATTTAAAAAGTTCAAAAAATTAAAAAAACATAGTGAAATCTAAAAGAGACTTTTCTCTCTCCTTCAAAAATATAGAACAAATGAAAAATACTTTTTGAAATAAGAACAACTGCACTTATATATGCTGTATAAAAACTAAAGCAATTCAATTCAAATATTTAAGACACAAAATTAAAATACTGGTAATAATTTACTGCTTTTACACATTTTCCTGCTCTATTATTCATTAATTTTGTTTTCAGTAAACAGTCTCTTTTTAATTGTTTGGGCAATAAAGGCTATGTCTCCTGAATGATTGTACTTCAAGTCCTAAGCAATTAGTGTATCTTGCTATGTAGAATTGTAAATGCAATATATTAAGATAAGAAAATTCATCCTACAATATGTAACAATTTCTGTAATGTGAGAATATAAAAACCTCATAGATCTCACTGAATTATTCTGGTAGTTTTTGCTTCCACAGGCTTTGTGTATTATATCTGCGGTAGAAGGAGAAATGTCTCTTTGATGACAAATACACATAATAAAATGTAATGGGCTTATAATACCTTTGATTTGACCTGCAAGATTAAAGGAAGGGGGAAAGGATTAAAGAAAAAGATGAAAAGAACAAAATTTGTTTTAAGAATAATCATTTTCTATTCTGTAATCTTTGTAAATGTCAGAATTATACATTGTGTCTATAGCAAGTGCATAACAAGTCTGCAGATCCTTAGTTTCCACAGTACTTGCATTAGTACCGTTTACTGATAATAGGTAGAATAATGTTTATTGAGGCAAATGAACCCAAAGTGTCTGAAACTTTACGGCTCAAGAAGGAACTTAATTTACCTCATTATAATAGAAGATAGAGATATTTATCCATGTAATAAAATATCCCATTAATCATTTGAAGCCTCTGAGGGAAAAAAATGGTCTATCATTTTTATAAAACACCTTTCACCCTTATAATATCCCAAATAATATCAGAGACAAGCATACAAGATACAAGGGGATCAGCTCTTCCCCTCAACAAGAAAATTATGAAAGAATTCAACCTGAATTATAACAACTTTCCATCTATGAAGTAAAATTACACATGTTGAGTCAGGTGCCAATAATTCAAGCCTCCAATCCTAGCTCAGGAGGCTGAGATTGACTATAGCACTTCAAAGCCATCCTTGGGCAGAAAACTACCAAAAATTGGAAGTGGAGCTGTGGTTCAAGTAGTAGAATGCCAGTCTGGAGCAAAAACATTAAGGGACAACACCCAGGCCCTGAGTTTAAGCCTCAGTCATGGCACACTTGCATGGGAGTGCACTCATGCTCATGCATGTGCATGCACACACACACACACACACACACACACACACACACATGCAAATTATACATGCTGACATTATTGAGGAATTTGAAACATTTTTAAATTCTATCTCAGAGAGTTGTATATGGGAGAATTATACAATAGATGGCATGCTTTTAAATCGCATTTGTCAGACTTCTCAATATTTTAAACTATTATCAAGTTAAAATAAATTTAACTAGTATCTGCTCTGCTGTTTTCTTCAATCATTTGTGAATTTTCTACCACTCATTATTAGGTTAGATATTTGAAGACTTTAAATCTTTATAAGAGTCATCAAGTTGTCATTTTCTATGATAAGCTGTTCCACCTAGCACCTGGCTGTATCTCCCAGGAATGACATGTTTGCTTCCTTTCAAAGATATTTATGTAAGTCAAATCTTAACATTACTCCACGTCTCTTTTATTTGGTATTCAGGGATAAGTAGAATGTATCTAATTCTCCTTTTTTAATAACTTTATTTTTAAACAGCCATCTCTATGTAATTTAGTTATATGCTTTTTTAGAACAATGTACTAAGGTCAACAATTTTTTTTAAAGTCTGAGGACACTTGAGAGAGAAGAATGCATGAACTCTGAAAGATTTGTGATGTCTTTAATTTATGAAAACATCTTAGGTGAAATAAAAAATTCCTATGCCCCTAAAGAATTGGTATTCTTTCTAATATGGAGTGTTATTCTTAATAATAACTGAGTTAATAGTACTCATTATGTCATTAAACCATGAAATCATAAATCTCTTTCTTTCCCTTTGCCTCTTTGACCAGAATGGTTGAACAGCCTGACACTTTACAAATCCTATTGGCAATATTCAGAATTTATTGCATCATGCCCAAATCAATTCCATAAATAGAAGGTAATGCTAATCAATGACATGTTGCATTGGTAGCACTACCAATTCCTTTTAGTGTGTTTAAACAATCGATTGTTTGACAGAGTGCAATCTAGAATTGATCATGTGTATTAGTATTAACGATGTGTAGTTCCAAGGTAACTATTTATTTTGCTATTGCAAAATTTTACTTCATTACTTCAATATCTTTCTTGGCTTATAATTACCTATCATCTCTTCCCTCTCTCCTTCTGTTTTTACAATAAGGACTCTATTTGGGGATAAAAATTTCTGTTACCATTATCAGGATGAGTCCTTATACCCATCTCCATATTTTTATGCATATTTTGGGTTCTAGTTCTCTTCTACTTGTTTCTACCTGCTAACAGTTGGTAAGATCAATGTCACCAACAATGGATTATAGGCAACATTTCCCTCTCCAGCAAGTCAAAACTGACCTAATAGAGATGGAAAACAGATCAGCTTAGGGTTTGTATCATGGCTGGACATACGACTGGGTTGAAAAACCCCTTTATCCTTACAGCACCAAAGAGGAAAGTAGCATACTTCATTCATATCATCTTTTCTAGCTATGAGAACAAGGGGATAAGAAAGAAATCAGGTTTCAGTAAGCTATGAATACTCAAATACCAAATGGTGGAGTTGGACTGGTCATTCCACTACCTATGTTGTATTTACAGTTTATCCTTAGCTCAGGCAAGAAAAAAGTGAGCAGCATTGGACCCAAAAACAATCTTACTGCCACCATCCATGAACAATATAGAAGTTCTAACAACCCAACGGATAATTTAACATTTATTATTGAACTGTTGAAACATATAAAAATTGTGACTTGATCTTAAAATATTGTACATTATGAAAGCATGGAAAGTAAATCTGTGATTTGACACCTTAATTTCTGTGGAAAGCTTAGTATTTTATCTTATTCTTTGTCCTTATTTGGAGAGAGTTTTCCAAAGAGAATATAAGAAAAAAATCTAATGTCAAAACAATAAGTCAATTAATTTTTTCATAATCAACACGATAAGTGAATAGGTTTTATTATTTGCTGTGGTAACAAAAATGTTTAGTGATGAGTTTTGGACTTTATACATCTTACAATATAATTATAATTAAGTATATTGTGACGATCATGCCTTTCTTTAACCTTTATATCTTGATTGATGAATTTTGTTGATTTTACAGCTGATTGGATGCCCTTTTCTTGCTCCCTTTTCCTTCTGTAGATCAAGGTATTTACAATAACGTTTGGGTTTCATACACCATATCACTTTTAGTGATTTTAGAAAATTTATCTCCTAAATTTGAAAAGGCAGAAAATGGGGTGTTCATACTATATCTACTAAAAATAAGCTTTAAAAAGGTAGTTAAAGTCTCTGTAACACACTAAGCTTTAGTGTTCGTATTCTGTGGTTGATTTGAGGTTTATATTTGCTTTGGTTGCTTCCTTGGGACCCAGTATGGTGGACTTGAACTTCAAGGGGCCTTCAACTCTCGCTTGGCTTTTTTTGCGCAAGTGGCAGTTCTTTGCCACTTGAGCCACACCTCTACTTCTGGCTTTTTGCTGATTAATTGGAGAATGACAGCCTCACAGATTTCCTGCTTCAGGCAGGCTTCAAACCTCAATCCTCAGAAGCCAGTGTGCAGCCTACTACAGAGCTTTATACCTGTGTGTCATGTTACTGATGTCAAGGTCTCAGGGTTCAACAACTGAAGGCCAGGGAGACAAATGCCACAAAATCACTTGTTTTTGTAACATGTTGCTTTACTGACTGCTATAAAGTCTAAGTTGAATGGTTATGCAAGAGAACATATGACTGAAAGGCTAAGAGATTTATGATGGTTTTTATAGGTAAAGCTTGAGGAAGAGTTATAGAAAACTAACTGAAAGCATTCTTAATTCTGAAGCATAAGGATAGATAAAACTAGTATTTCTCATTAAAGAAGGAGTCTGTTAACAAACTACGGTATTTTTTATGTATCTTAAGGCTGAAGTAAAAGATCTGGATTAATAAATTCTCCAAATCATATATGGATATTTAACATGTCATAGTAAAAGCTCAACGTGAAATGAGAAAATCAGAAACCACAAGCTTAGTTCTGGCAAATTCTGACAGAATTAAACCACTGCCCCTATTACAAAGGCTATGAGTTGCATCTATGAAACACTATATGCACAGAGTTTGTTTCCCTTCAATGAAATATCTATGTGATCAAAGAGAAAGGAGAAATAATGCTAAGGAGCACAGATACTCATGCACCTATTACAATCTACATAGAAAGGGGTGGTGTTTTAAGTCCTGAAATAAGTCTTTCAATGATATAAAAATGTAGCAAAACGTTTTATCTGGTATGAAATCCCAAGAGTTTGCATCCCATAATGTATAAAAAACAGCATTTAGATTAAGGAAAATAGATCCTGTGCATTAAGATGTCAGAAAGGTCAAATACCATCTTTGCTAGAGCAAATTGAAAAAATAAAACCAATGTAATATAATGTAATGTAACCATAAATTATTTACAAGTACTTTAATGAGTTTTCACAGAACCTGCTTTTATAATCCTATTTCCGCCCCCCTATCAGTTCTTCAATTCCTCAATCTTAGATGATTATATCTGATAGATTTTTCAAAAATTGGTCATGTGTTAGTTCCAGTGGTCACGGAAACTACAAGTGAAATGCCTGAAGAAGAATAGTTGTAGCTGGGTGCCAGTGGCTCATGCCTGTAATCCTAGCTACTCAGGAGACTGAGATCTGAGGATTGCAGTTCAAAGCCAGCCCGGGGAAGGAAAAGTCCGTGAAACTTTTAGCTCCAATAAACCACCAGAAAACCTGAAGTGGCACTGTGGCTCAAGTGGTAGAGCATTTGCCTTGAGTTGACGAGCTCAAGGACAGAACCCAGGCCCAGAGTTCAAGCTCCATGACCAACAAAAAAAAAAAAAAAAAAAAAAAAAGAAGAATAGCTATCAAGTGTGACTGATCAATACCATCTACCTATAAACAGTGGAGCGATTTCTTCCAGCTACCAGCTGCAAAATCAACAAATGAATGTAAGTCAGGAAGAGGGAGTCACTTTTGGATATAGAAGGTAGGGATTCCGTCATTGGCAAAAACCCACTTGATTTTACTCCAGATGTCTTCCAGAATAATCACTTTCTTCCTCTTACCATTAACCATGTTTTTGTTTTTTGTTTTTTGCCAGTTCTGGAGCTTGCCCAAGGCTAGCACTCTACCATGTGAGTCACAGTACCACTTCTGGCTTTTTCTGTTTATGTAGTACTGAGAAATCAAACTCAGGGCCCCATGCATGCTAGGCAAGCACTCTACCACTAAGCCACATTCCCAGCCCACTATTAACCACTTCTAATTAAAGCATGATCACTTGATCTTTCCCATCCTAACTAAGTAGCAGTGGGCTTCTAATGGAAGCTTCTGCCATCAGGCCAGGTCTTTCTCCTGTATGCATTAGAAAAGCCATCATTTATATGACTTTTATATTCAGTATCCCAAAGTGAACCATCTATCATTAAAATTTCCTGATGGGTTAGTTGTTGCTTGCATGCTAAAAATCTCTTCTTCTGAGGTCATTTTAAGAATGTCTGTCTTTGAAATCCTTTTTATATGGTCTTACGGAAATTCACATTTACATCATTTTTCCCCCCTTGAAAAGGGGAGATTATTTGCACTAATATCTCTCATTTTATATTTTAGAGAACCCGAAAAAGTCCTCAATGTACTTCATAATCTAAAATATGCTGTTTTCATTCAGAAAATGTATTTCAAACTACTTCAGAGATTAGCAGAGTGAGAAAATTAAATCAAATATAAGACACATGCAACAAAATACATATATATAGTTCTATATATAATGTATTAAAATATATTTATGTTTTATATATTTATAATTTCAGCCTAACTACAAATCCCTTAACCAAAATAGTTATAGATTTTTTATCACTCAGAATTCTAAAATTACTGCTCCATTTAAATACTAATTATATATTAACTTCAAAAAGGTAATGTGAAAGATACTTATCAATGATATTAATTCTTATTGTAGACAGATAATCTTTTTGTATTTTTAAGAAAAGATGCATCTCTGTAAGTATTCCCCTTAAAGATCTTGCAATTGTCCTTACATTTTTGCTGCTGTTGTTACCACTTGGGCTACAGCTCCACTTTTTATTTTTTGCTGGTTCAATTGGAGATAAGAGTCTTATGGACTTTTCTGCTCTGGCTGACATTGAACTGTAATCCTTGGTTTCATCTTTCTGAGTAGCTAGGCTTACAAATGTGGACCACCAACATCTGGTACAGATAGTAATATATAATATATACATAATATATAGTAAATAATGTAATATTATATCATAGACATAATGTATATCACACTATATAGTATACAATGGAGATCACTGTAAACATTCCTCCTCTTATTGCTATTTGTTACATTTTAAATGTGGGGTTAAAACATGAAGTTCTCATTTCAGTTGCTGATTTGGCAATTCTGTAAAGAATCCATTTGTTTGATGGAAGATTAACAAAGGTAGAAGAGAAAAATAGTGACTTAAAACCTTTCAAGGTTTGGAACTGTTATACAACTGGAATGTCAACATTTTTTGGATGTACTATTTTAACAATAATGGACTTTATTCATAAGCAGAGGGCTAGATTTACAAAATAAGTGAGCAGGTAATGTAAAAGTTGTATATACCCCTATCTCAACCCACCACGGTTATCCAATTTATTTTCATATTAACATCTTCCATTAGTGTAATATATTTGTTACAATGGATGGGACAATATTGATACTTTCTTTTTGTTACCGTAATTGGTGGCTTATGTAGTATTTACTTTTCAAGCAGTACATTTCTAGAGGTTTTGACAAAAACATCATGACGTCTATCCACCATAGCAACTTTATGCAGGACAATTTCATGGCCCTAAAACAGCCACTGGCCTCTTCTCATTAATTCTGTCCCACCTTTTTCTTCAATCCTTAGCATCCACTCATTGCTGTACCTCCAGTTTTGTCTTTCCAAAATGCCATTGAATAGAATATAAATATGTAAACTATGGGTAATCTTTTCCAACCCTTTTGTTGTTTTTTTTTTCACTAAGATCCTCTCTTTTTATCTTTACAGATCTTCTCTTAGAAATACTGAATAATATATTTTACAACAATTTACCATGGAACATTTATCTATTCATTTTTTGATGATGTCTTAGTTAACTTCCAGATTTGGTCATTAGTAGTGGGGCAGTGTGGGGCGGGGTTACTACGGGGGTACTAAGAGTAGAGAGCTAGTGCCAAGGCTTACACTGAGGAACTCCCATTTTCCTAGCTCATTTGCTCACAACTGACACTACCATTTGAGCCACACCTCCAGAACTTCTTATCGCTGGCTAACTGGAGATGGACTCTCTCAGACTTTTCTCTCTGAGCTGGATCTGAACCCATAATCCTTCAGAACTCAGCCTCCTGAATTGCTAGGATTCTAGGTGTGGGTTGTTGGCTCCTGGCTTAGACTTGCCAATTGTAAACAAAATTGTTGCCAATTCCATTTGCAGTTTTCTTTGGCATCGATTTTTCATCTTATTTAAGTAAACACCAAAAAGCACAATTGGATCATATGTCTAGAGTCTGTTGAGTTTGGTAACAAATTCTTATACTGAGTGTCGTTTTGTACACCAACCATAAGCAAGTAAGAATTCACTTCGTAAGATTATGGTATAATTTGCATGCTGTGTGTCCCGCTCAAAGTTATATGTGTTCCATGCTTATGTCCCAGCAAAATTCTTTTGGAAATGGCAGAGGCTTTAGGAAGTAGGGTTTCGTGGGATCTCCTTAAGGATGCCATCACGGATTGCAGGGTGACAACCACTAATCTCCTTTTTTGTCATTCCTATTTGCTGTCTGGCTCAGGAGGTGAAGTTGTCTCTGGGACACTCACTCCTCCCTGTCTGGCAACACCCACTAGAGACCCAGAGCAATTTGTTGGCCCAATCTTAGGCTAAAACATAAAAAAGTATCCTGAAACATGCCACAGTAAATCTTTCCTGATCATGAGTTCTTTATCTGAGATACTTCTGTGATAGTGATAGCTAATAAAAGTGACTATCCTGTAGAAAATTATAGTGTTTTTCATTCATGATAATGGTAACTGTCTTTTAATAAGAATACTTTACTACTTGTATTTACATATGTGAAACACATGCATAGAAACATACATATTACATAAAGAGAGAAACATATATATATATATATATATATATATAGAGAGAGAGAGAGAGAGAGAGAGAGAGAGAGAGAGAGAGAGAGAGAGAAATCCTTTCAATCATCCATTCAAATGGAGAGATCTTTCTATACAAAATTAAATGCTTATATTCTACCAACAATTTGTCTCACAGGAGGCTTCCAAAAAGCAATATTGTCCAAATTAATTAACAAGAGATTATCAACCATCAGAGGGACTCAGGATTTTACTTTGGAACAGCAGTGTACAAAATGCTTATACAAAAAAAAATAGGAAAGAAAGAAAAAGAGAAAAAAATCCCTGCCAACAAATCAAGAACATAATACATCTCAGAAAATGGCATCATCTTTTATTTTAATAACTTCAGATTTGCTCTCAGAAGCGTATATTACCACAACATGGTGGAATTTTACAATGCAAATCCACAACAACTCTACAAGGTCCTTCCCCGTGTAAATGTCTTCAGATGCATAATCAAGCACAGAACATCAAAAATATGCCCAGTTTGTTACACAGAACAGGGAAGAAGTGTTTGCTTAGATAGATTCTGGGCACCATCTGGGAGATGAGTGCCTGGTTTTGCAACAGATTGCATAATTTTCCTGTAGAATCTGGAGAAAAGCCCTAACTGCTTTAATAGAGAGTTGATTTTACATGCCTTTAATCTTCATTTCTGTTTGTCTTAAAGGCAATCCATATGGTTGAATGGCAGAAGTAGTCATTAGCTTAACACTGTGCTAAGCTTCCATCTTTCTGTGGAAGACATGAAATATTTCACCTTATAGAGAGTTAGTTTTCATTGCACATAGCAATTAATCTTTTTCCTAGCCAAGCATCTACTGCATACATATGCCATTTGATTGATTAGATTAGAAATTTAATGTTACAGTTCATACATTAGTAATATTTCAATAGAGCACATACCAAGGGCTCCGCTATCAATAATATGAGTGGATCAAGAGCAGCACAAATTAGCACCTGGAGCAGAACAGATGACCTTGGCAGGCAGAGAATCCTTCATCCACCACAGAGAAATCTTAGTGCAAAGTTCATCTTACTAGATGCTCCATGTGTTACCTGAGACTGGAGGTGCATGAATTACTCACAGACAGATGGCAAGACACAATCCCAGATTGGCAAATACAGACTCTTTCCATGTACCTGCCGCTACACACCTTTCTTAGCACATGCTAGACAGAAAAGCACTTTGGCATCGTATAGTCAAAGACAAAATTGCAACCGATGAGCAGAATTAGACATGTCTTTTACCTAATGTCTTAGGCATTAGACATGTCTAAACCATTCAGAATGGCATTATGGTGATCATTTATGATGAGGAAGAAAAGGTGAACACCTTTTTACATACACGGAGCTAAATTCTTTTCAACTGTGAAGTAAGCACATCAGTTAGAAAAAATGCCCTATATGTTTCTGTTTACACCATTACAGAGTTGAGAGGAAATTGTGTTTATACTTATGCATCACACATAACAACATTTCTTGGCCTTAGAATTTCAAATATGTTCTCAACTACGATCTACCAAATTGCACTCCAAGCTAAGGTGATGTTGGCTGTCATTGTAGATTGAAAAAAAGTGGAGGCTGAAGTATTTTAGCATCTTCCTAAAAATCATAACATGCGAGGTGGAAGCTATTGGATCAAAAATATACTATTTCTCATTTTAGACTTTTCTTTATTCTGTTTTATTTCCTTTTCTTTATTTCACCTTGATTTTCTTGCAAGGGATGACCTCAAGGATTAATGTAACATTCACATGGAGTAGCCAAGGTAAGGAGCAAGTTAAGAGTAAAATAGCAAGCATAATTTTTTTTTAAAAAATAGAGATTAGAAAAAAAATTGAAAGATTGTGACTGAGGAATAAAAGTAAACCTATAGACAAACTACACCTAATTTCATCTGGCTTCAGTAGCTAAGCCATGTTTGGACTGGTTAGTGCTTGAATAGGAAAAGTAAAAACAAGATAAGTTGACATCATTGTAGGAATAGTTTTTGTTCGTTCTTGTAATACAGCCTTTATAAAATTAATGTACATTTTAGACAATGGAAATGGCTCTATTTCTTCAATACTTCCTCTGTTCCTTTTGCTTTCCACCTTTACACAAACTCTTTCTCTGTGAATCACTTCCATTTTAAGTCAAATGGATCTTAGCCAGAATCATACGATGAAAATGTGAGAAATGTTACTAGACCAACTCACTCTTTCCTTGCCAGGATTAAAAGGAAACACTGAGGACAAGCCAGTGACCCCAGTAGGAATGTGGGAGACACATCAAAATTCAGAGACACAGCTAGGCATTGGTGGCTCATACCTGTACTCCTCACGACTCAGGAGTCTGAAAGCTGAGAATCACGGTTTAAATTCAGCCCAGGTAAGAAAAGCCATGAGAATCTTATATCCAACAAACTACTCAGAAAAATCTAGAAGCGGCACTGCGGCTCAAATGGTAGCCTTGAATGGAAAAAAAAAAGCTCAGGGAAGAGACCAGGCCTTAGTTCAAGCCCCAGGACTGGCACAGCCACCACAAAATGGAAGATACATTACGAGAAATGAACCATCCTAATATTTTTTTAAGAAGGCCATCCTTGTTGTTGTTGTTGTTGTTGTTTTTCCTTCAGATAGGTTCTCACTATGTAGCCCAGGCTGGTCTTCAACGCGAGTTTCTCCTATTTTAATCTAATTGTCTAACAGCTAACCCTCTTGATTCCTAACCAAACTAAGGTAAAAAACAAAAACAAGAAAGTTGCCTGGCACATGACTAATGCTAAAAAGCAATTTCCTCTTATGTAACTAAAATTAGAGTGGTTTATTACACAACATCATTGTGTTAATAGATACGTGATAAAAAAAATCCTAAAAAAGATATTTACTTGTAATTGTCAATATGGTGGTCTCAATGGTTTTATCTCTCTCTCTGTATATCTGCATGTATATCTTCAAGAATATTTGCATTGTAACAGTCATGCTATATTTCATGGAAATATCAGTAGCATGAGCCAATCACTGTGAGAAATCATAGAGATATTACTGTATGACTCATGGCAGCTCATAATCACAACCCAAATCTAGAGATAAAACCATCTAATTGTGATGTCAGGAAAATGAACCCTTAGATGTGTATTTTAATGTTCTTTTCTTTCATGCATGTGTTTCTAATGCATTTATAAGATTATCTCTTTGTTGCTTTGTATGTCCCTCCCCCACAGTATAACCCCTGCTTTCACTATATTTGATGTCAGTATAACTCGTGGAGGAGATGGGGAAAAACCAGTCGTTTAAGGATACAGGTGGACCTATTGCAACAATGAGAAGTACAAGTTGTCATGTCCAAAATGAGCTTTACAACTTCGGTGCGGGGTGGGGGGGGGCGGGAAGGGGGGGAAGGAGAAGGATTGGGATTGGGGGGGAGGGGGGAGGCTGGGAAGGGATGTAAAGGGTAAACAAAGGAGGAGGCTGCAATGCTTGGTAAGAAATGTACGCATTATCCTGCCCATGTAATTGTAACTCCTCTGTACAGAATGTTCACAAATAAAATTAAATTAAATTTAAAAAAAAATCTAAAATATCTTGACTAAAAAATAGAAAACTATTGTTAGGAAGGAAGAAATGGATAAGGCGTATAAAAGTCCTCAATAAGGGCTGGAGTCCAAGGAAAACTTAAATGAATAAATGACATAATTAATCCATGAGTGAATGAGTCTTTTTTTTTTTTTTGTCAGTCATGGGGCCTGAACTCTGGGCCTGGGCGCTGTCCCTCAGCTCTTCAGTTCAAGGCTAGTGCTCTACCACTTGAGCCACAGTGCTGCTTTCCGGCTTATGTGGTGCTGAGGACTCAAACCCAGGGTCTCATGCATGCAAGGCAAACCCTCTACCACTGAGCCACCTTCCCAACCCCATCAATGAGTCTTTTTAAAGATATGTATTATTAGTTCTGTCCTTTAAGCTTAATGTATGGATTATCTATGGATACAGGCAAGAAGTTTTTACTTTAACTTAATAAACACATTTGATAGGCAGGGATAGGATTGTGTAATACTTTATTTAAATTTTGTAATGCTTTAAAGGGTTGGCATTAAGAGTTGAGAGTCTAGAAATTGGTGGTTCATCTGCCTGCCTGGTGATGTGAATTAATTTGGGTATTTAATGCAAAAGTCGCTCTGCTGAGAAAGGATTTGGCAGCCTATTTAAACTTGTTTTAATTTGAATCCCAAGCCATTCTTTGTGTTTATACTGTGGAACTGATTAATCATCTGTAGCCATAAAGCAAAGATTGGGTACCTCTTGAATACATGGCATACACCACCCAATGGTTACAAATACAGTTTCTATGAGTAAATGTAAGAGAATGATAGATGCAAATCAATTAGCATGCATCATTCAAATGATCAGGCTAAGAGCAGACAAGCCTTCAATAAGTGTCAAGACAAAATAGTAAAGTCGAACTGTTAACAATCAAACCTTATTAATCAATTCTGAGCCTAATTATTACATAGCTCACCAGCCATGCTAACAGTCAACCAAAGGGATTTATCAAAATATTAGGCCGACATAATTAAATGAATTTCTATTCACGAATAAATCAGTAAGATTAACTGCACAGAACTGAGCTCCACTAAATCTTGATTTGATTCG
Source organism: Dipodomys merriami (assembly GCF_024711535.1). Taxonomy (NCBI): domain Eukaryota; kingdom Metazoa; phylum Chordata; class Mammalia; order Rodentia; family Heteromyidae; genus Dipodomys; species Dipodomys merriami. The sequence continues at coordinate 5,699,666 of NW_027205715.1, read as the reverse complement.
AAAGCTGAATTCAAATTGTTTAGAAACTTCAAGGGAGGGGCTGTAAACTTACACTGCCATAGTGATGCCAGGAGAGAGCCTCTTTCAGTCTGCAAATTTGTTCTTTTCTTCCCAGAACACCACACACTGCTCAAGCTGTTAGAAAAAAAAAATCCCAGGGGTTTTAAATTAAAAGTGGAAGCGTGACCTGATTAGCAACCATTAAAACAGATGACATTCAACTAATAGAAACTGACAGCAGAAATCAAATAATACTCAAAATTTGGAGTTTGAAACATGGTATGACAATACAGCTAGGTCATACAGAGAGCTCTGTGATCACACAGGATGGTCAGTTATTCAAAACAGCAATGAAACAAATTCTAACTATGGACGACTACATGCAAAACAATATCATCACCTACAATTGAGACTGAAGTGATATGGAAAATAGGATGGTTTAAAAACATGGATAGTAAAGGAATAAGCAGTATGCTAGTGATGTTTATTGTCTATTATGCAACCCTGAATGCCAGCTTCCTGGATGCTAATTATTGCTCATGGGTATACAAGCTTGTTTATTTTCTATTATCAGTCTTATGAATTCTGAAGTGTTATTATCCCCTTATATCAGTGAAAATTCCTTGTCAAGGGGTTTTAGTAACCTGTCCAAGGTCAGTTTACCACTAGTACAACAAGCAGTTGAGATTAAATTCTGGGCAATTTAGCATCAGAATCTGTACTCTTATTATTATTATCGTTATTATTAATATCATTTTAAAGGTGATGTACAGAGGGTTACTGTTACATAAGTTAGGTAATGAGTATATTTCTTTTTGAATGGTATCACCTCTTTCTTCCTTTTCTCCCAGTTTTTCCCTGCTGACACAGTTTTTCCCTCCCCCACAAGCTGTCCAGTTCATTTTCTACACAGTGTCTAGTGAATATTACTGCAGAATTGATTCACTCTTTGTCCCACCATTTCTGGGCTCTCCCTTACACTCCTCAAAACAGATAAACCTACATAGAGAACAAAAGGTACATCTTTACAATCCATAATTCAATGTTCCAAAGAGCAACTGGGAATTTTGGAGCCCCTAGAACCAACTAGGATATCAAGACCAACATTTAAAAAGTACTTCACCTCTTGTAATGGAGTTGCATTTGACTTTGCCAAAATGGGTGAAAAAAAAAAAGGTGACTTGGCACAAAAATGATATAGCTTAAGTAAATTTCCAAGACAAAATAACTGCCTCATTTTTGTTTTCCTATCTTTGCTTCTGTGGAGTTGTCTCTGTGATGGTTTCTTCTGTTTCTCAGTAGTTCCAAATATATTTAAGGTTCTTCACATAGCTAATAAGAGGCAAAGTTTGGTCTTTTACAAATCCAGAATTCATATGAATTCAAGAAAGGGTAAGTTTGATTTCTGTTCAGCAACTGAAAATATCTGTCCTCATTTCACTTCCCAATGTCTTGACATAAGAAATGACATAAGCGATGGTTAAGCAGATTCTTTTCATTTATTCTTTCTGAAACTCAGGTTCATTTTTGTAAGCTGAAAGGGCACAGAAAGAAGATATTTAAAGACACTTTAAATTCTAGATTCTAAATGTTTGTAAATGTATTTCCTAGTCTGTAAGCAGAAATCAAGCAATAAATATTCAGGAAGTACTAGAAAAGTAAAACAAGTAAACATGATCTTTTAACATAGTGCATTTATATGATTTCGATCTTCAAAGTAGCTTAGAGGAAATCACTGTCAGTATCTCAAAAGATCACTGAAACTCATCACGCTCCTTTGCTTAATAACTCTCTTTAAATATATATTTCCTCAACCAATCTCTAATATAAACCCTGATATTGACCTGTGCCTAGAAATGTAAATATATATATATATATAAAACATCATTGGTAGAAAACATTGAAAAGTATATTTTAAGGATAAAGAGCAATAGCAAACATTCAGATGAATAAAAATGTATATGCTTTTAAATTACTTGGAAATTTTTGTCTACATGTATAGTTTGATATATATGATCAATAAATACATATACATATAGATATAGATAGGGACAGAGATCGAGACAATGTGTGTATATATGTCATATATATGTGTGGATACACATATGATATATTATACATATTTATGCATATATAGAGATATACATATGGATAGGGATAAAGACAGATATAATGTGTGTGTGTATATATATATATATGTGGATGGATGTATTTCCCCAATGATTAGCGGGAGGGGAAACAGAACTCACAGATTGTGTACTTCATCAGCTATACAGCCAAAAAGGAGGCATTACAGGTAGAAAATAGACAATCTTGTGTAAATAAAGTTATGAAAAATCTTGATATTTTCATAATGCAAATCCAAGCATAGGTCCAGGTTTCACAAGCTGAGGCAAAAGAATGTGGGATTAAGTTGCAATTTCATTTTAAAGGTCTGGAAAGAGCATTGTGACTTATTGTGGAACAGACTCTAATCACGGAGGACCATTATGATTGCCATCTGACAATTTTAATATGTGAGAGCCCATGATTAAGATTTGAGGAGCACCTTGAGAATTTCTGAAGTAAAATGAACATTTATTAAGTATTTCTTGCCGTCAGACTCTGGACTCATTGCTTTGCTTGTGATATCCCCTTTAATATTCATGACAACATTGGGAGGTAGGTTTCATTGGTTATTTACTTTATTTATTTGCCTTATTTAGTGTAATGAATGTGAATTTTGGAATCAAATGGACATGAATTCAAGTTTCTACTGCCAAGGATTTTTGAAGTGACCTTGGCCTTTTTTCCCTCTGATGAAAGGTTATATTGGACAGATATTCTCTCATGTTAAGCTTTTAGATTGATGGATAGACAGATGATAGAGATATTTACTGTGTTGTATTCAAAGTGTATATTCTGGTCTTCTGCATATTCTGAAGTCTCTACATTTAATAAGAGAGACACTAATAGAGTGTTGGAAAAGCTGTAGATGAAATGTTAGGAAAGCTGTAGATGCAATGTTAGGGAAACTGCAGAAAAAGAAGGAGGGTGTTGATGTAATCATTTACAATCTGCAAAAGGAGAATGTTTCCAGAATTAAAATTTAGGGTATATCAAAGCCTTTATTCTATATCAACATCCTGTTGAGGTTTTTCTGCTACGAAGTAACACGTATGTATTCCAGACTTACTTCCTAGTCCCAGATTCTCTAGTAGTTTAGAAGACTCTTTAGGTCAACTGTCCATTGAATGAAGACTTCAAGCCAATCTCCAAATCAACTCTCATGTTTGCATTTATAAGAGCAGTTTGCTTGGCATTGGTGGCTCACGCCTATAATCATAGCTACTCAGGAGGCTGATATCTGAGGATCAAGGTTCAAAGCCAGCCTGAGTAGGAAAGTCCATGAGACTCTTATCTCCAATAAAACATTCAGAAAACCAGAAGTGGCACTGTGGCTCAAGTGGTAGAGCACTAGCCTTGAGCTGAAGAGCTGAAAGACAGTGCCAAGGCCCATGACCAACCAAAAAAAAAAAAAAAAAAGAGCAGTTAAAATGGAGAGATGTGAATGTGGAGCTGGGGCCCAAAATGATAGAATGCTAGCCTTGAGCAAAGGACAGTGCCCAAGCCCAAGTCCAAGCACCAGGAATGACAAGTATGTCAGTAAGTCAGTAAATAAATGAGCAAACAAATGGAGAGACAGATGAAAGACCTCAGTCCTTTGTGAGTAACCAACTTGATCCCACTATAAGAGAATGGAATGGTGGTCAGTAGACTGGGAAGGGTAAGGAAGAGGTGGTGAGAAGACTTCAGTAACAGGCATCAAAATGCAGATAGTCAGGAAGGATTACGACTGATGTTTCTATAGCACAGTGCTACAAACCACCAGAATTTGTGATATATTTCAAAATGTAACTGGAAGAGTCCAAAGTGTCTCAGACATACCAAAAACCAAGCGGACTAGCAAAGGGTAGGCACGAGAAGAGATGAGGAGGAGATCATGGGACCCAAGTACAATGCACACAGATAAAAATTCCAACATGAAATTTATCTTTGTGTAGATGTGCTATAAGCTGATACAAATCTGACTTTTAAAAATGGTGAATGTTGAATGAACTGGAAGTGTTGATTTGTTCATGGCACATTGTGTACATGGACCAGGGTATCACTACTTTGGGCAGTTCTAGTGTGTGAACTCAGATCATCACCTTTACTGGGACGCTGCTCTAACGTTGATCCCTATTTTCAACCCTCAATACTTTTTTGCTTTTGTTTTTGTTGTGGGGCTTGAACTCTGGGTCTGGGCGCTGTCCCTTGGCTCTTCAGCTCAAGGCAAGTGCTCTACCACTTGAGCTACAGCACCACTTCCAGCTTACCGGCGGGCAATTAGAGATAAGGCTCTCACAGACTTTGCTGCCCAGGCTGAATCGTGATCCTCAGATCTCAGCCTCCTGAGTAGCTAGTATTATAGGTGTGAGCCACTGGTGCCCAACTTTCACCCTAGATATTTTAAGATAGGGCATTACATTTTGCCTGGGCCTGCACCTAAACCATAATGCACCTATTTTGTATTTCTCCTGGTAGCAGGAATGATAGGTATGCTGTCATGCTCAGCTGGTTCTAAGGAGATGAGGTCTTACAAACTTTTTTTTGGCCTCCGTCTGACCTTGAGCCATAATTCTTTGGATCTCAGCCCCCTTAGTAGACAGGATTTACAAGCATGAGCCATTGACACCAGATTACTCCCTAAAATTTTACAAGTATTATTAAAAGTGGAGGCCCAAATAAACACAATTAGAAGACAGCATATTAAATAAAGAAATGCAGGTAAAATGCTTCCTCAAACATTTGCATGCATCATACCACTTGTATTTTATTGGGAAAAGTTCAAATGATCATGCCCAGCTACTGGCTGACAATCAACAGTCCTGTATTGCTAGACATTTCATTCCTTAAATTTATCTCAGGTAATGGTAGCCAGATCTTCTAATTTACAGAAACTTATATGACTTCATAAGGATATGGATGAAAATATGCGACAAAAATTAAAATATCAAAGAAAAATGTACCTAAGTAGCTCTCTGAATCATTAAGTAAATATAACTACACATCATATTGATTCTAACTACTATTGCACAAAGTTTTAAGGAATGAGAGGTTTTATTTTTTGTTTGTTTGTTTGTTTAATGTCCAGGAAAACCTTCTAGGAAGTTGTAAGGTGAACTAACTGAAAGCTGATAAATTTTAGGAAAACTCATTGAGGTTACAATTACCTGAATGTAGAAATCACTGCAAGAAATAAACCTGTCATTTAAATTGCATAGGTATTTTCCCCTTAAACTTATATCAGGATACTTTTAGCGAAGAAACATAATTTATTTTTTTTTTAAATTGTATTTTATTTTATTTGAGAACATACTGTACAAAGGGGCTACAATTACATGGGCAGGATAATGGATACATTTCTTACCAAGCATTGCAGCCTCCTCCTTTGTTTACCCTTCACTTCCCTTCCCCGCCTCCCCCCTCCCCCCACCCAATTTTACCCCCCTCCCCCCACCCAATTATACCCCCCTCCCCCCCCCACACCGGCATTGTAAAGCTGGTTTTGACATGACATTTTGTACTTCTCATTGTTGCAACAGGTCCACCTGAATCCTTAAACGACTTGTTTGTCCCCATCTACTCCACATGTTATACTGACATCAAATATAGTGAAAACGGGGGTTACACTGTGGGGGAGGGACATACAAAGCAACAAAGAAATAATCTTATAAATGCATTAGAAATACATGCATGAAAGAAACGAAAACATTAAAATACATATTTAAGGGTTCATTTTCCTAGCATCACATTATCTGACCTTTTCGGCTTGACTCATACCTATACTAGATATTGCAAATAAGGGAAACCATGGGACCTATGCTTCTTTGGGCCTGGCTTACTTCACTTAATATAATTTTTTCCAAACCTTTCCATTTCCTAACAAATGGGGAAATGTCATTCTTTCTGATGGAGGCATAGAATTCCATTGTGTATATATACCACATTTTCTTGATCCATTCATCTACTGAGGGGCATCTGGGTTGGTTCCATATCTTAGCTATGGTAAATAATGCTGCAATAAACATAGTTGTGCTGGTAGCTTTAGTGTGGTCTTGTTTGTAAACATTTGGGTAAATGCCCAAAAGTGGGATTGCTGGATCATAGGGGAGATCTATGTGAAGTCTTTTGAGGAACCTCCATACTGCTTTCCAAAGTGGTTGAACAAGTTTACATTCCCACCAACAATGAAGTAGGGTTCCTTTCTGTCCACATCCCCTCCAGCATCTGTTGTTATTGGAGTTCTTGATTTTTGCTGTTCAAACTGGAGTGAGGTGATATCTCAATGTTGTTTTGATTTGCATTTCTTTTATGGCTAGGGATGTTGAACATTTCTTCATGTGTCTATTGGCCATCCTTCTTTCTTCTTCAGAGAAGCTTCTCTTTAAGTCTTTCGCCCACTTATTTATTGGGCAGTTGTTTCTTTGAGGATTTGTTGTTGGGTGGTTTAATTTTTTGAGTTCCAAGTATATTTTAGATATGAGACCCTTGTCCGTTGTATGGCTAGTAAAGATCTTCTCCCAATCGGTGGGTTTTCTATTGATCTTGCCAGCTATGTCATTTGCCCTGCAGAAGCTCTGCAATCTTATGCAATCCCATTTGTCCAACCTTTCTTTGATTTGTTGTGCTTCCGGGTCTCTATTCAGAAAATTTCGACCTGAGCCAAGGAGACCTAGGGTTTCTCCTATTCCATCCTGTAAAGAAACATAATTTAAATGTATATCAAGAACACAGTAGTTCAGTGTTAATGTTATAATATGGAAGATCCTTCAGTGAAATATTGTGAGGGAGGTGATGAGATTATTGTGGTGAATGTCAACAGCAACTCATGTGGTCCTAAATGAAATTCAGTGGACAATATCTTATTCTCTCAAACAAAGAAAATGGGTGGTCAGGAATTTCAAAGGCTGATAATTTCTAATAATGACATATTTAAGAATGAAACAGAACTCTACATTTAAAACCCAGTGAAGCAATATTTTACTTCTAAAGAAATTGATCATGGAAGCCGGGTACTGGTGGCTCACGCCTACAATCCTAGCTACTCAGGAGGCTGAGATCTGAGGATCACAGTTCAAAGCCAGCCTGGGCAAGAACATCCTCAAGACTCATGTGTGCAATTAACCACCAGTATACTGGAAGTGTCACTGTGGCTCAAGTGGTAGAGTGATAGCCTTGAGCGAAGAGGTCAGGGACAGCACCCAGGCTAAAGTTCAAACCCCAACAACAACAACAACAACAACAACAATTATCATGGAAAATAAGGAACAAATTAACTGAAATGTAACAGCATTCAGAAATCACAAATAGACAAAACTTTCCATTATATTTCTAAATATTGGTCTCATTTTGAAATGTTTGAATATACCACTAACTACCATAATCAACAAACATGAATTTATTTCACCTTGCTTTGTAATTCCTTCACCCCCAAAATAATAATGAAAATACAATCTAACAAAGGTTTTGTGTAAACTACAAGACATAACTTTGCAATACATCTACCATAATCCCTGTTAAATTGTATATGCCAATAAACAACTTTGGGACAAAATTTTGGCTCAGTTTCAAATTATAAATCTTGGGAAATCTGATTTTGAAAATGATTACATTTGTATGCTTAAAATCTTTATAGGAAATTCAATATGTATGTAGAATTAAATAAGATTAGCCACTGAAAAATATTTATCTATCATATATACGATAAATGCCCAGGAAACATAATGAATGCTTCTTTGTGGGCCTAGATACATAACTTCAGAGGTATTACAAAGCCTATTCATGGGGTCATGACCTTTAGGTCAAAGATTGCTATATTTTGCGAAGTAATTTGGCCCCTTTCTAATATATATTAGAATTGGCCACACAAATGGCTTAAAATTTGCCCTTCATGATAGAAAGAAATTTGATATAGAACCTAACAGTGTTCTGTACAGTGGCATAAATATGTGATTATTTCCATAAATGACAATTTCACTCTAACACCTCAAAATTTATTCAACTTATTATGGGTACTACCAACTAAAGTGGCTGAAAATTAATTGCAACAAGAAGCAAATTCAATCAACTCATCACAGATAGAACTGAATAAGTTAGTTCCTGATCATAGCTTTGAAAAGATGTATAGGAAAGGCAATATCAAGAAAGTCAGAGTGCCAGGACCCTTTCCTTTGGCATAATAAAAATATCCCATGTCAAATATTTAACTTCAATTTTGTTCATAAGATTATAACAAAGTTTTGATAACATACATATGTAACTTCTTTCCATTTGAAATTTTTAATGAAAGTTTTGTTAAACGAAGGGATATATTTACCAAGGTCAGTATCAAAAATGTAGTCAGATGGTAAGACAGGTAGAGATACTTTCTAGCATCTCAGCTCAATTTCTAGACTCTTTGCTTACTTTATCCCCATCCTATATTCTAGTTAATATGCTTGAGAAAGGGTCAGGGCCCTGTGTGTACTTTCTTCAAAGAGGTAGGAAATGTTACTCTATCAGGCACCAATACTCAATCTCAATCTCAATCTCTTAACCACCAAAAATCCAGGCTGGAGACATTGCTCAATATGATAAAGTGTTAGTTGTGAGCAAGCAAGCTAAGCAAGAATAAAGCCTTGGGTTTAAATCCTAATACCCGGAAAAGACAAGAAGAAAGGAAAAGGAAAGGAGAGGGGAGGAGAGGAATTAATCTGGTATTTTTCTCCTTTTAAGAGGATCAAGTTTATTTAAAGAAGAAAATGCAGGAAGACTAGAGCATCAAGTATGTCTCTAAATCAAGAGTATATCCCATAAAAGTAAGCTAATTTATTCTATTTTTCTTTAAGTTCTAAGTTTACTTTCTACATGGGTTTGCCTGAGCAGTTCTTCCTAGCTGGCCTCAAACATTGCTCCTTCCAAGAAGCTAGGATTAAAGGCAAGGCCTACCATGCCTGGTCTATCCCCAGAACTTGAGACACTGCCTTGTACATAGTGAATGTTTAAACATTTTATAAAGAGTGACCCTACAACACTAAAACTTTATTGTCCTAGTCTCTATAAGTGCATTGATCTTCCTAAGAACTTCTAGGATTTAATAACCAAATGCAAATGTTAGTATTTGGTATGACTTCTATGGTAAATCCCTGGAAGGCATAAACCTAGGTGGCTTTGTGTTTGTTTTTCCATTAGCCAATAGCCACATAGCCAGCACAGTACCTGTCCTGGAGTGAGCACTAGATCGACCCACTGATCAGTATGTATCTTAAGATGCTTTGCATACTTAGGATCAAGAGAATGACTAAAAAACGAAGTTACTTTCTTTCAGCACATAGAATTTGCTCATAGGTGTTGATTTAATGCAAAAATTTCTGTGATTTTTAAGAATTAGGAGTAAATATTGTCACAAATTACAGATAAAGGAAAGACACATTGTCTTATTTTTGTGAGATACCTCTCTCTGTGTGTCTGTATCTGCTTCTGAATTGTGTGTGTTTGTGTGTGTGTGTTTGTGTGTATGTGGTATTTTCCACTATAATATCCAAGCTAATTTGAAAATACCACAGCAGGGTGCTTGGCATTTGCTAAGAAATTATACCCAAAGCAAATTTTAAAAAGATTTATGTTTTGTAATCTTAAGAAATGAATGGTAATGAGTTCCCCTATATTTGTAGAATGCATTAATCTCCATCATTGCCAGTTAATTACATACATTTTTTGTTCCCATGTAACATATTTTAGAGAAACAAATAATTTCCCTTTTCTAGATAACATGGATTTTGTTTAGTTTTTAAATTCATACTCATTTTTATTGAATGTATGTCACTATAGGAAATTATTAGTTTAGGAATGGATGGGATACATGCCTGAGTATACAGATATAAAGGACATGGAGAAGTGCCAGTCTCCTTTTGGAACCATACAGGATAAGCAAACCATCAGATAACTAACCTATACTAGTTTTGTAACAATCTTAGGAGCCACATTCTCTTATCTTGGGCCACATCTGCACCAGGGAATAAAATCATGTGGCAAGGCTATTTGCTTGATTGCCATCAGGAAAACCTCTTTTTGTGTCATACTAAGCTAAGCTGTAAAACAACTTAGGGTTGCATGTAAGAATAGTCAACTGTTCCCTGGCATCCTTACACTCAGTATCAAAGATGATGAGCTATATGTGTTCACCCAGAGAGGGGGTAATGTGATAAGACAACTTATTCTGCTACAAAGAAAGGAAGGAAGAGGTAACAGGTGGATAACCTTGAAAAGATATACAAACTGGAGTTGGATACTTCTTAAAAGGAAATGAAGGCTGGAAATGTGGCTCAGTGGTAGACTGCTTGCCTCACATGCGTGAGGCCCTGGATTCAATTCCTCAGCACCATGTAAGCAGAAAAAGCCGGAAGTGGCGCTGTGGCTCAAGTGGTTGAGCGCTAGACTTGAGCTGAAGAGCTGAGGGACAGAGCCCAGGCCCAGAGTTGAGGTCCCACAACTGACAAAAAAAAAAAAAAGGGAAATGATAGTAATTTTATGAAAATAGAAAGATTGTGTGTGAGTGTGTGTGTGTGTGTGCATGTGTGTGCATGTGTGTGCATGTGTGTCATGGGGCTTGAATTTAGGGCCTGGGCACTGTCTCTGTGCTTTTTCACTCAAGGCTAGCGCTCTACCACTTTGAGCCACAGCACCACTTCTGGTTTTCTAGTGGTTAATTGGAGATAAGAGTTTCACAGACTTTCCTACCTCAACTGGCTTCAAACAGTGACTCTCAGATCTCAGCCTCTGGAGTAGCTAGGATTACATTTGTATTGGAACAATGAAAATAACAAATTATTTGATAAAGCAAAGGGTATGAATACAGGACCCCAAACTCAAACAAAGTGAGCTTATTTTCATCATTGGGAAACTTTACAATAAACTTTTTAAGGATTTGTTTCTTTTAATATCATATTTTTATTATAAATTAAGTAGGTGTACAAAGGGTTATCATTCAACATATCAGTTTATGGATGGGGGAAAATGATGAAAGGCTTTACATCAATCAAGATGCATTGTACTTATAACCTGCTTTGTTTCTTCTTAAAAGCTTGAAAACATCTGACATTGATTGAGCTTAAGGTTCACTTCTAGTTTGAGGGTTTGATTTTTATTCTGAAAGGTGAAGGCAGGGTCAACAGTATTCAAGAAAGAAAGCTGGTAGAAAGGTTAACTGATATGGTTTCTAAAATGAAATGATAGTCTTTATGGGAGGTAATTATTACTAATTAGTGGATAAAGGTGATGTGATAATTAAAGAGAACCAAGATTAAACAGCTGGTGTCAACATCCACTAACCTTTTCAAATTATAATTACCTGCCCAAAGATCCAAAAATACTAATGAATTGTGCTTCTTTGCTTAGTCTTGCTTGGGAAGACTGTGAACCAAGTGGTAGCTCAGTCTCTTCAGAGAAAAAACTTTTTTTTCCCGGTAAACTCCAGAAGCCACCTTATGAGATGTTTGCTTGGTGCTGAGTTCGGTTGGATGATGGTCTATTAGAGAGTAAGATCCAGTCTGACTTCTCTCAGATTGCTGTTGGAGCATATCCTGCTCAATGTCCTGCTTCTGCACTTGGCATCTCTGTTTTCCACAGGTGAGGATAATGGAGATAAGAAAGCACTGGGCAACATGCATTTTAAGGAGCCATGATCAGTGAGGATATGTAAATTATATTAATCCCTACCAACTTATTAGAATTAGCAGCGGAGAAGTTAAGCATGTTGACCACATTAAAAATGGTCAACAAAATTCAAACTTGAGTTCACATCTGATTCTGAAGGTATTTCTTTTTACAAAGAATCAAACGATCAATTTCTTCTTATAATTTGTTTTATAATCCTTTTCATGGCCTGAAAAGGATTTTCACATATAAGAAGATAATGGTATGATGAAGATTTTAATGTTGAGCATTGTCTCTCCTTTCTACTACTCCTGTATCCATTGTCTCCTCCTTTCCTTCTTCCTTCATCTTTTGCCCCTCCTCATTTAGCCTTCTTCCCTTCTTAAAGGCAAAGGGCTACAGTCATTTAAAATGTGTCTCTATCTCTACAATCCCACCTTGTTAACAAATAGTTCAGACAAGTATCCCTGCATTTTTTTGACCAGAAATTTATCTCCCGTGTATAAGAGGAGGTAGAGTGATCTCTGTGAGAATAGAGGATCTCTTAATTATATGGGGAAAACTATGCACGAGAAGCAATAAGGACAATTATTTTGTTTGGGATGAGGGGACAATTCTTTTAGGTAAAGTTGGAAATGAAGAAGGAAGGGAGTTCCTTCTGATATATAAAAGCACACCTAAGCCTATGCTACAAAGTTTCTTTAGGGAAAAAAAAAATCCGTTATTTTCCATTGTAAGAACACTCAAATTTTCACCCATCAATCGCTTTCAAGGTTATTGGGAGAAAAACACAAAGATGCTTCCTGTACCTTAATAAAAATTTAGAGAGAGAATTTCTGAAACAATGCAGAGTCTGGGACAGGAGCAGCCGCATGCAGCAGCATTTCATACTGGCATCTTCTTTGTCTGAAACTAGAATAAGTTGACAGCGGCATTGGAACTGAAGCACTGGCTGTGGTAGGACTGAGGTACAGATTTTTTGATGAACAGGGACATTTGGTATTAAGTTCTAAATTGATGCTGAGTGACAGGACGTCTCCCACGTCGGTGCCACTAGCGGACAACTATCACAAGCTCAATTTGCTTAATAGGAATGTGTCACATGCCCTCCCACACAGAAAAAATCAGACAGGAGCCTTGAAATGAGCAGTGGCCAATATTACCTTTGAGAAATAAGAAACCTCGTCTGTATTCAACGAACCAATTATTCAGCCAACTATACATTGGGGAAATTAATTCCTGAAGCAAAAGATTTCATTACGTTCATAACTACAAATATTGTTCTTGGATATAAACGGCCTGGCTCACTTGACTCAGTGACCTTTTTATTTCGATATACTTAATAGATTTATAATATGTTCTGGGAAGAAGCCCTCTTTTTCTTAAATTGCTCTTTTCAGTTCTTGAATATCCTATGAATGTTAAGTTGTTCCGAAGATGTCGAAAGAGTCAAGTACCCGACATATTTTTTGCAAGACTGGCTTTCTACTTGCTTCATCTACACAGTGTATCTCCAGTGATAAAGAGATCATAGGGAGAATGCATCCCATTCTGGAAGTGTGAATTTTCTTCGCTATTGGATCTTGTGTGTGCAATAAAAATTAAGGTAGTCGTGTGCTGGTGGCTCACATCTGTAATCCTAGCTACTCAGAAGGCTGAGCTATGAGGATCGTGGATCAAAGCCAGTGGGGCAAGAAAGTTTGTAAGACTCTTACCTCCAATAAACCACTTAGAAAACCAGAAGTGGCACTGTGGCTCAAGTGGTAGAGTGTTAGCCTTGAGCTGAAGAACTGTGAGAACAGAGCCCAGGCCTAGAATTTAAGACCCACGACCCATGGGGAAAAAAAAGAATTAAGGTAATTTTCAATTAACCTACAGTTTTCTCTGCCTAGAGAAGAGTTTGATACAACATCTGTTTTAATCATTGAATCACCTAGTAAAATAAATACAGCTACATTCTCTGAATGCTTTCCAAAAATTGGGCTACATTCTCTGAATGCTTTCCAAAAATCGGTGCATTTACCAGCAAAGGAACAAGCATTGGTATGTTAAATAATATACAAAATGTCATGTCAAAACCAGCTTTACAATGTCGGTGTGGGGGGGGGGGAGGGGGGTATGAATGGGGGGGGAAGGGGGGAGGCTGGGAAGGGAGGTGAAGGGTAAACAAAGGAGGAGGCTGCAATGCTTGGTAAGAAATGTATGCATTATCCTGCCCATGTAATTGTAACCCCTCTGTACAGTATGTTCTCAAATAAAATTAAATTAAATTAAATTAAAAAAATAATATATGTGAATATATACAAACCTTACACATATATTACATGCATAACATATATACCAATATTAATATATGTAATGATATTAATATATTTGTGATTTTATTACTTTATTTTTGAACTAAGATATAATAAACATGTAAATTAACATATATGTAACACTCATTCATTCTTTTGAACTAAAATGTAAGAACTGTAAAATTAGCAGCTTAACATCAGTAGTAAAGTCTGAAATAGTAGAAGAAATAAAGACGCAGGTGATATCAACCCAGAGATAAAGGATGTATGTTTTCTCTTACATGTGGAAGGTAGATTTAGCCTATAAACTTATAAGTAAATATGTTGAGTGGTATGCAAGTGTACACAAATGAATTAACTGAAATATGGTCAATTCAAGGAAGAACTCAAGTAGTAAAATTCCTTAGAAAGCCAAAAAGTCGAAGTTCAACAAAATAAACAACGGGAAGTGGGTATTTGAAATTGGTGGGATGGGGTCAAAGGGAAGGGATAGGCAGATGAAGAGGAGGGGGCCGGTGAATGGAGTCAAGATTTCAATGTATAGCCTACAAAACTAGGAAGAGTGAGGAAAGGGGTGAGTAGGGAGGAGTGGATGAAAATGTTGGAAGCGGTGACATCAGTCTAGGTATATTGTATTCATAAACTGCTTTGTTAAATGGCAACTCCTTTGAACAACTACTTAAACATAATAAAAATATCAATTAGCTAATTAATTTAAACCTTTTCAAGGGCTGGGATATAAACTTCATCTATGCAATGCTTCGTTCACTCCATATCATCTCTCTTTTATAAAGTCAGTGGCTTAAGCCTGTGTATTATTAGTAGTATTTTATTGCTATTATGATCATTGTCATTGTGATTATCTCTTAGTAAAAACAAGCATGAATTTATGAAGCCGTGGTTATATCTAGTTCATTATGAAACCATGGTTATATCTAGTTAATCTTTTCAATTACTTGACCTTATAACAATGCAGCTGAATACATTCATGTTATGATTATTTCCACATTTTCATCTTCTTATCTTCTAATCTGCCTGCTCCTTCTTAGCCCTATATATAAACAATAGCATTGTAGATAAATTTTCTAAAACTATAAATAGCCCATGTATGGAAGATGCTCTGACATAGCTGTTGAGAAGCATGAGAGTTAGAAAGTTGTTCATATGACAGAGTCAAAGTAGTTCTGGGAATTTCAGGTTTTCTTTGTTACTTTTATATTCATTTATTGTCATGGTGATGTACAGAGGGGTTATAGTTACATAAGTAAGGTAATAAATACATTTCCTCTTTTTTACTTTTCTACTTGTTTATTGTCAAGATGATCTACAGAGGGGTTACAGTTGTATAAGTAAGGTAATAAATACATTTCTTGTCAAACTTGTTACTCCTTCCCTCATTCTTCTCCTACTTTCCCTCAGTGTAGGAGTTGAAACCCAAGGTCTTGTTCCTGTAGCCCAAATCCAGAAATCACTCATTCTTTCATTCATTCTTTCCAGTTTAGAAAGAAGTATGTCCTATCATTATTTTCATTACTTTTGTTTTATATTTCATAACATTTATTCGGCTTTACCCTGTTGACAAAAGTTATAATCATTATAGGGCAGCCAATAAATGTAGAAACACACAGCAAAGACTGAGTCCCCAATTTTCTTGATCTTTTTTTTTTACTTTAGAAAAACCAAGTAGATTTGTATATTTATGTCACTATTATTTTCTAAAATGCATTTAAATACATCCTCAGTTCTTTATCCTTAATTTTGCACCAATGTCTTTCCTGTAGTACTTTGAACAAAATAATGTAATGAATTGATTTTAAATGCAGTTTCCTTCCCACTGAAATTGAACTTAGATGCTTTGAAGCCCTCTTTCCCATCATTGTCTCTGACATGCATTTTCATTTCCATTCTGGAATGTTATTATAATAAGAGCTCATTCCACTGTCAGATTTTAGTGGACTGAGAGGCATTGTGCATGCATTAAAATCTTCACTGAGCAGAAACTGTGCCCTTGGCTGTGTGTAAAATCAGGACCAGGAAAAGAACTTGTCATTATGTTTTTCCTGGTGCAGGTAACCTAACAAGCCCTGTTTTTCATTCTCTCACTATTTTTAAATGTGGACTCTGCATAAGTCTTTGTGGGCTTATCCACTTTCCCAATGTGGGTGGTGGGAGAGGAAACTAAGTATTATCAATCTCAGGCTAAGAAGCAACAGCTAAGGCTCCTTCTAGCCAGCTTTGAAGGGTGGAAAATGTTGGAAAGGAGAAAAAGACTCTGTTAGGGCTACAGGTTGCTGAGCACCTGTCTCTCGCTGTGTTGTAATTTTCAAAACAAGTTTCTAAATTATCTTCCATGTTTTAGATCTCTGATATTTCTTTTTGGTTGTTTTATTATCTTTAAGTAGTTGTACAAGAGAATTTCAACTCAAAACGTCAGTTTGTGATTATAATGCATCTTGATGAATGTCATCTTTTTCATCATTTCCCTTCCCCCAGCTCTCCCTCCTGTCAGTTTTAGATTATTTCTTATGTGCTTCTGGAATAGAACAAATAGTTCAGCAAAGTATGGATTCAGTACCTATTTTTCCTTTCTGCTTTAATGTGTTCACATTTGCTCTGTGCCTCACTAACAAATAGCCAGAGAGAGATAGTAAAGGTTGGTTAAACTGTATATGAAAGTGTTCCTGAAAAGTTTTCAAAAATTCTTTCCCCTGATTGCCTCTTTTTCTAACTGTATGGTTATGAACTTCCTAAGACACTAATTTAAATAATCACATACTGTCATTCTTAAATTCTTCTTTCACTCACGTTTGAAAAAGAAAGAAGGTTCAATGGTGTTCCCAAAACAAGTCAATAATTAGTATTAGGTTTTTTGTTTTGTTTTGTTTTGTTTTTGTCGGTCGTGGGGCTTGAACTCTGGGCCTGGGCGCTGTCCCTCAGCTCTTCAGCTCAAGGCGAGCACTCTACCACTTGAGCTACAGTGCCACTTCCGGTTTTCTGGTGGTTTATTGGAGATAGGAGTCTCACGGTCTTTCCTGCCTGGGCTGGCTTTGAACCTCGATCCTCAGATCTCAGCCTCCTAAGTATCTAGGATTACAGGCGTGAGCCACCAGTGCCGGGCTAGTAGTCGTTTTTATATGATTTTATGTAACAGAATTTCAGATCTTTATGAGAGATTTTTGCACTTAAACCAACATCTTAATAATTCTAACATTAAGAGACCTTAACTGAATAGAGCAACTTAACTAAAAAAAACCATAACCCATTGAAGGAACAATTCTGTATTATGATTGTAGTAGTATTTACATAATGTCTGTATTTATAAATATTTATTCAATTGCCTATCATGAGAGGTGTGTTTCCTCATGTATGAATTATAACTCAAAGAACTACTAAGCTACAATAGCAAGATAAAATGACCATTGCTTTATATTCAAAACATTATAGACATTCATATAACTGTTTTAATTTGCAATTTCTCTTTGGCTATCCCATTGTTATCAATGGGATTATCACTCTTGTCATCAGTCCACTGAAGACTTTAACATAACTGGTTTTAGTGGCCACCATTTTGCAAAAGAATTGGACACTTATTGTTTCTCATTTTAACTGGCAACACATCCTTATTTAACTAGTAATAGTCAAATTTGTTCACGTTTTTTCCAGGGTACTAGAATTGTTTTTTTCAATTAGCTCTCTATGTTTTCTATTGTTCTTTCCCTAAAACGCCAACTCTTCCCAAATGCTGGTAACTTAAAAATATATGATGACAATTCTCTCTGCCTTACTGTAATGCATATCTGTTAATTTTAATCCTTTATTTATCACTGAGTCTAAAAAAACCCACATTTTTCTACTCTGCCTTGAATGTCATCATTTTGGCTTGTTCTAGAATCAGCATAAAATGAGCAGATTTCCAGATTTAAACAAATAGAATCATAATTCATTTGTCCCTTTGGCTAAAATCAAGAAATCACTAATTGATTTATTCATTAGAGTTTAGAGAGAAGTATGTGCTATCATTGTTTTCATTAAGACCTTACTTTTGTTTTGTATTTCATAACGTTTATTCAGCTTTACACTCTTGACAAAAGTTATAATCATTATGGAACAACCAATAAATATAGAAACACACAGAAATTTAATTTAATTGACGTCTATCTCCCACCTCAATAAATTCACTGCTGTCATTTTATTAAATAACATCACAATTTGTTTCTGTTGCACCTTTGTAGTACCTGTTCTATAACATTTTAATGTAACTAACAAGATAGGTAGCAATTGGTGTTCCAAATCATTAAGTAGTTTTCTTTCTTTTTTTTTTCCTTTTCCTAGCAGTACTGGGGGTTGAACTCGGAACCTCATGCTTGCTAGTCAGCCACTCTACAACTTGAATCATTCTCTACTTTATTTTGATGAGTTAATTTTGAAGAGTTTCATTTTCAACATGTACTGACTACTAACTTGGCCCCTTTTTTACCTAGAATCCAGTCTCTAATAGTTCATCTTTTTCCCATTCTTCTGTATTCTTGATTTTACTCTCTTCTCTTTATAATCAGAGCCATCTTTTACAAGTGGCACTTATATCTTGCTGACCCTCTGGTAATCTTCTTTTAAACTTATAACATAATTCAAATTCTCTATTATGACCAAGAAAGATCTATATGAGGATTCAATAAGCAATATGATCTATAGGCTAAATCCATCACACTGTCTGTTTTTTAAATTATAGTAAAAAACAAAGTTTATCATCATAACCATTTTTAGATCCTCATAAAGTTTTTAGAGCCTATAAAGTCTTGATTTTCTGTCAAGTTACATGAAAAAAAACCCTGCTAATCCCTACTTTACAACGTTGGAAGCTGTCTCCCTTCCTTTCAATCTATCACTATCTCTACTTCATCTTCTCTACCCACCTACTGGCCATCCCTTTAATGTGCCACACACCAAGATCATCCTACTTAAGGGCTCTGAACTTTCAGATTTATACATGTAGAATACTGTCCCTCAAACCTTTGGTGAACGACTCCTTTAATTCACACAGTTTCTGCTTAAATGTCATGCCCTTCGAGGAGAATGTTGGCACCAGCTAGGCACCTCTAAGAGCTAACTTCTTAATTGCATTGTTTGTCACTCATCCTGAATCAAAGGTGATAACCACTATGATCAAATGTATTTATATACTGTATTTACACAAATAAGTAACTAGTTGGTAAGGGCTGAACGCCATTGCCAATGCGTTCTGTAATAAGATACTGAACTGGTAAAACTTAGATCTTTTTTCCTTGCATCAAATATAAAAGCTCTATAAAAGAAAAATAACAAGAAAGGGGAAAACATCTGAAAAAAATGTCTGGATACTTGATGGAGCTATTCTGAACGACAATATATACGATATAGAGAGGCTTAGGCCTGGGCTTGGGAACTAGCCAAGCATTGTTATGGCTGAATAGTAAAAGAAAACAATTGAAGGGTAAAGAGTACCTACTCATTTGTTATAGGACCTTTCTTCTATTTGATAGAAAAAATTTACATCTAGGGTTATAGATTCTGTTATAGACAGATACATAAATATCATGACTTAAATAACTGAATTTTCTGCAGTATATAATAAAAAATTTGGAATTTTATTATATACATGATTAAAAAAGACATTGTAGGGACTGTCAATCAACCTTTTAAGTATTTGCATTGCAGCTGGGGAGCTGGAGATGTGTTTCTTTTGTATGGTGCCTGCCTGGTACATGCAAGTGTCTGGGTTCATGGCCAATTGTCACTATATATCCCTGGTCTTTCTACAAGATGGCTTACAAGATGTGCTGTATGTACTTCCCTCCCACAAAAGATAAACCAGAACAAACAATAAAAGCTACTCTTCAACTATAACATTCGAGAGAAAGTCATGTGAATAAAATGGAGATGCAGATCCAGGAGGCTCAAGATGGCTGTGTGTAGAAGGGAATGAAGCACTTGTCATTCCAGTTGGAATCAACGAGTATCTTTTTTTTATGATGGAAAATATAAGACGCAGAAGATGGCTCCTGGCAGCAACTGTGAATGCCACAGGCATGTGTTTTATCACTGCTGAGGAATTCTGCAGGTCCTGAGTTCAGTTTACAGAACAACCAGAGCAACTGAGCACTGGAGAGAAAGTGCTCAGTCCACGTTGTATCCTTCCTCATCCGAGCTGTCCTTACATGGTACTATTTTGAGGTTAGACCCCTGGAGAGCTGAGGGCCACCCTGCAGTAGGTTGTACGTCCCTCACTCACTGATAGAACAGTCTTGCCCTACACACTGTTCAAGATCTTACACGAGAACATTGCCTCTGCTACACCATGGCTGTACCTTATTCACCTGAGTTTTCCAAAGTGACCCTGGCCTGACATGACATGCAGACACTGATGGGCATTCTCACTAATAGCAGAATTTATTACATCTAAAGCCCCCAGCCTCCCTCATCTCACAGAATGAGTATAGCTGTAGTCCTGAGTGTAGCTCAGGACCCTGAGCAACCAAAGGCATTGCTGAAGAAGCCACTTGGAGACTGTGCCACTGCATCTACCTGGAGCAAAAGTCAATGCAGTCTCAGCAACCAATATCCTGGCATACCTCTCCAGAAGCAACTAGTTTACTAGGTAACCCACTCTATGTAATTGTTAGAGGCAACCCTATATGCAAGATGTGCAAATATCAAAGTAGGGGAAAAGGAGGACCTACATTTTTGCTTTGCCTTAAGTAATAAAGGAGAGACACTATTGGTCTGCATCTTCATCAGCATTTGGTTACTTACTATTAGAGTTTTGGAAGTTGGCCATTCTAATGAGTATGTAGAAAGAATCTCATTGTTGATTTAATTTGCATATTCTGATGACATGGGGCCTGAAGTATCTTTTCTTATGGTGATTTGCTATCTGTTTATCTTCTTGGAAACATTGCTGGTGAAGGTCTTGGCCCTGACTTTAGATCCGATTCTTTGTTTTGTAACTATTGAGTTTGGATTTCTCTCTATGCCTTTTAAAGAAATCATTCATCGTGTGCCTTTTCAAATATTTCCACTCACTGTATAGCTTGTCTTTTCATTCATTTAGCAGTATATATTACAGATATATGTTTTCATTTTAATGAAGTCCATGTTACTCATGCTTCCTTTTATGGCTCATATCATTATTCATGCAAAATAGTGAAAGCAATCCTAGTGCCTATCAGTTGGAGAATAAATGCATGATAAAACTATGATGGTAACAAAATTGACTATGATACCACTGACATATGAAAATACATGTAAACTATAAATGCTACATTCAAAATATATTTTTTAGAAAATTAAAACAACTAAGAGGCTATATCATATATGTCTGCCCAACTAAACTGTAGAGGAGACTAAATAGCCAAAAATTTATTTATATGCATACTTTTATAGATAAAACTATGTACAAAGGAAAAGCTGTGTGTGGTGGCTCACACCTGTAATCTTAGCTACTGAAGATGCTAAGAGCTGAGGATTAGGTTTCTAAAAGAGCCCCAGCAGGAACATCCATAAGCCTCCTATCTCCAGTTAACTATCAAAAAAGAACAGGAAGTGGAGCTGTGACTCAAGACCAGTCCACAGAAAAATAAGATAGGGGAGGGGGGAAGTGGAAGTGAGAGGGGAAGAGAGGAGATCTGAAAACTGTGAAACTGAGGATGATAATACTATGTGGGGAAAGGCTGGTAAATGAGATGGAGGAATTATTTGTTTAGACACAGGTTATAGTCAAAGTTAGACATAGGTTCTGTTGCTAGAATATATGGTAAAGTATCACAGTTTGGGTGATAAGACCATGATACTTATTACCTGGTTACCAATAGCTAATTAAGTGTGATACTACTGAAATGGATGAGTTAATCATCTGGGGTTATAATAAATGGGTTATGACAGAGCACAGTAGCTACTTGATAGGGGATTGTTTCCAGATTCTCCACCCCTAAGATAACAAAACGTAGGCATGTTCCAGCTCCTAATGTAAAGCTGCATTGTATTTCACAGAACTGACACAGACCCTCAGGTACCTTAATTCATTTCTCCATTACCTATAAATCCTATAATGAATGCTAAGTAAATGCAGGTTATACTATGTCCTGCTTGGGGAAAGAAGACAAGAAAAATAAGCTTCACATGTTCAGTACAGGAATGATATTTTTTCAAATATTTGGGGTCCACATTGACTTTAATCTTATGTAGAGAAACAGAGGACTCCCTGTGTAATTAATACAGGTCCAATGTGGGGGGAGGGGGACTTCTCTCTGATTATGAATCTAGAGCACTAAGGTCAGTGTTTTAAGAGAAAACAATTTCTTTAAATTACACAAATGCTTCAGCATCTCAGTATTTATGCAGTTCTCAAATATGTACAACTTATTTGACAAGCGTCTCCACCATGAAATGGAGACTAATTGTCCACCCCTTAACTGTGTTCCAGACTGTGTGTCTTTCTTCTAATGAATAAATTGTGGCATTCAGTGATGGCTTATGGCTTCAAAAAAAGTGTCATAAAAGACATAATAGCTTCCGGCTTTTCTTCCTTCTGTATCACTTTGGGGTGCGAGACGCCAGCTATCATGTCATGAAACAGAGTTGCTATATTTAACAAATGAAATTATACCAAATGCTTTAGCTTGAATTTCAGGTAAGCAATGCATGCTTCAGTTTTTAGCACTGGGCATGTGATTATACTAAAACTTTTGCTGTTATTCATTTGAAATTAAAATTTCACCATAAATTATTGTTGTATCATTGGGTGCCATGAGCAATTCTGTAGAGAGGTCTGAACAGCATGAAACCAAGTTCTTGGGACAAAAGCCATTAAGAAATCAACTTTCCCAGATGATGCTCCTGACCCAAACCAGCTCTTGGCTAACATTGGCTGATGTTGTGACATCAGTCCCCCAAGAGTCCAGGCACCTGAGCACTAGCCTAAGCTATTCCCAAAATACCACAGCACAAAAACTGTGAAAGAATAGACTGTGAATTTTTTAAATAAGTTTCTTATTGTAAAAATACTGTACGGAGGGGTTACAGTTACATGAGAAAGGTAGGGAGTACACTTCTTATCAAGCATTGTTGCCTCCTCCTTTGTTTTTCCACTACCATCCCTTCCCTCCCACTTCCACAATTACAATCACCCCCAAGCCCCCACCCTGCCTAAATTGTAAAGTTCATTTTTCAACATAGCATCTTGTACTTCTTATTGTTACAATGGGTCAACCCATAAACATTTTGTTTTTTCCCTTCCCCTCCACCAAATACAGTGAAATACAGTGAAAACAGAGCTTATACTGTGGGGGAGGAACATACAAAGCAACAAAAAAAATCATATGGTACATTATAAATACATTAGAAACAATAGAAAAAACACTTGTGTCCTTATCTTAGGGTTCATTTTGCTTAACATCATCTTATCTGGTCATAGCTTCTCTGCCTGTCCTAGACATATACTAGTATTGCAAATAAGGGAAACCATGGGACCTATGTTTCTTTGGGCCTGGCTTACTTCACTTAATATAATTTTTTCCAAGTCTTTCCATTTCCTAACAACTGCAGCAATGTCATTATTTCTGATGGAGGCATAGAATTCCATTATACATACATACATATATATATATATATATATATATATATATATATATATGTATCACATTTTCTTGATTCATTCATCTACTGAGGGGCATCTGGGTTGGTCCCATATCTTAGCTATGGTAAATAATGCTGCAATAAACGTAGTTGTGCTGGTAGCTTTAGTATGGTCTTGTTTGTGATCATTTGGGTAAATGCCCAAAATGGGGATTGCTGGGTCATAAGGGAGTTCCATATGAAGGTTCCTCAAAGGACTCCATATACTGTGAAATTTTGAAATGATTTATTCCACAGTAACAAATAATAGACCAATTGTCTCATCAATCATGGTTTTCCACTCAGAATCCACAGAACAGGAAACTCACATCAATTGCCTTGTTTCTCCCCCATTTCCCAATGTATAATTGTGTGTGTGTGTGTGTGTGTGAGAGAGAGAGAGAGAGAGAGAGAGAGAGAGAGAGACAGACAGACAGACAGACAGACAGACAGACAGACAGACAGAGAAATTGTCTTGATACTTAACTCCATCACTAGCCCTTATGTAGAGCTTAACTTATCAAATTGTGACTTTCAGATTAACCAGCATTCAGGGGTTACTAAAACTGTACTGAAAAATGTCAGAGCCATTTTCCCCTTCATTATGTCACATTTTACTTTTCTATGTCTGATTGAGACATCAAGTGAACAGGACAGAAGGATGTATAGTATGGTGGAAAGTAAAAGCTGACATTCCATTAAAAAAAACAACAACAAACCAAACCCTTTCCAATCCTTCCTGCTCCACTGTAGGTACATGGGCCAACTGGTTCTTCTCTGCTTCATCGCAGGTAAGTCCTGTGACCATATATTTTTTCTCTGTTCAATACTTAGCAGTTTTTCTGTACAAGTAAATTCCATCATTCATAATTGACCTTCCATATCTACATCACCCCATGTCTCTTGACATTCACCCTTTTTTTTCATTTCCAACTTTAACATCTGTGTAAATATCTGCTCCACTGAAAATTCAATATAGTTATTTTCTGCTGAGTACTGTTTATTTCTCCTACTGCCACCCCCAGACACTCCAAAAAGGAATGCATTCTAATTGTGGCTCATATGGGACATTGGGAGCAAGATGATATGTGTCCTAATGTTTAGAAGTCCCTGATTACAACTTGAGAACATTCTTTCCTCCCTTTTAAGCAGTTTGCCCATTTAAACTGCCTCAAAAGATTTCTGTGCCACCATAATTCTTCATTAATAAGATGGCAACAGAATGGAAAACTACAAAATGCAGGGCTACTTTGAGGAAAACAGAACTGCAAATGTGATTTCCCATATTCCCCATGCCAGATTCATTTGGGTTAAGAATTAGTTGCTGCAGTTTTCCTCATAAAGAGGATAAAGCTCTTAGTTGGGTATAGGAGCTAGTAGCTGTAAATCTAGCTACTCTGAAGGAGAAGACAGGAAGAATCAAAGGTGAAGGGCATTCTGGACATAAAAGTTCGTAAGATTTTATCTCAACCAATGGCTGGCAGTGGCATATGCCTGTTTATAGTAGTTATAGCAGCAGTACAATAGCTCTTCACAGTCTGTCATTTTGAGCAGTGTAAGGGAAGCCCATGTCCAAAGGCCATAATCCAGAATGGCCTGGTCATAAAGTAAAAACCTTGAGAAGAACCTGCACACAAAACGGTTAGATGGTGACTCAAGTGGTAGAGCACCTACCTAGCAAGCATAGGTCTTGAGTTCAATACCGCCCTACCAAATGAACTATGCAATGTAAAAAATGCACTATGCAACTTGTAGGCAGGGGCAGAAAGAGGATGCTAAGGGAAAGTGAAGGAAAGAGAGGTGACATTGTCCAAAAAGAATTGTACTTATTACCTGGCTTATGAAATTGTAACCCCTCTATGCAACACGTTAAAATAACAACATAGTGATTGTTTTGTTTTTTTAAAAAAGACTATAAAGCTCTTAATTTGCTGTGGGATAATTCTTCAGGCAGTATTTTATTCACAATGTTTGCATTTCCCGGTGTAATAAAAAGTGCACAGCCCTAGCAAATAGGAGTCTAGACTTCACCCCTGGGTTCCTGTATGTTTATCCAGCTGGTTGTTGAGAATCAATTAAAATACTGTGTCAACTCTGGCACCTAACTTGACCTTTAAGTCTAAGTTTTGCTCTCTCTTCCATGATCCAAATTTTATTTCCATTTTTCTGGGTTCTTGACTTCTACCTTCTAGCTCATTGTACCATTATTTCAGAGATGCCAATGCAAATCTTTTATGAACCAACTATTGAAAAGATGGACACATGGAAGTAGCTGCTGCCTCTAATGTTTGTTTGAACTTCTAACATGTAGAAAGAATCAAGTGATGGACATAAATGACAGTAGAGGGGCTGGGAAGGTGGCTCAGTGGTAGAGCGCTTGCCTTGCATGCATGAGGCCCTGGGTTCAATTCCTCAGCACCACATAAGCAAAAAGAAAAAAGCCAGAAGTGGCATTGTGGCTCAAGTGGTAGAGTGCTAGCCTTGAGCTGAAGAGCTGAGGGACAGCGCCCAGGCCCAGAGTTCAGGCCCTACGGATCTTCCCCCCCCCCAAAAAAAAAAGACAGTAGAGGATTTTAACTTTCACCACATTATACAAAGCAAGTATCTGTTGGTCATTTTTGCAGGTAAGGGAAGAAAAACCAACAAGAAATGTCTTCCCAATTTTGGCAGCCCCGCTGAATTCATTCAAATCCACTTCTATTTGTAGAATCAGAGTTCCTCTTCAGGATGTGAAAGAAAACAAGGTGGCTAAATCTTCTGGCATTGAGATCTCTGACCCAAAGTTTTCTGTGAGTTCTGTCTGGGAAGCTAAGTTTGCTGCTCTCTGATTGTCGAATTATAAAAGGAAGTTGCATTCCACTCATTTATGAAGTTCTGCCAACACAATTATTTGTCATTAATACTGGCACCTCTTTCTTTCTGCCATGTAATCTAAATAGATGGATTAACCCCTCAGAATGACTTGAATTGAGTCAGTCCCCACTGTCTCTCTGTACCCGTTGATTTTATGTTCTTTTTCGACTGTGTTGCATGAACCCTATCAGTCAAAGATTTGGTCTGTTTCTTGTTTTTACTCCAATACTGTTAACCATGAGACCAAAGTCTATGGGACAGGATTATGATGGGTTCTCTTCACTCCCCCTTTTTTCTCTGGATAGCTTCCTCTTTACACCTATCCAGTCTTCTTGGTCTTGGTCATTCCTTGTGGCTAAACTTCTTAGTGACTCTTTGCTGCTCTTTGAAGAAGAAAACAAAAGCAACCAACATGCACTGCTTCCATGACCTGCGGAGGTCCCACAATGCACGCCTCCCTAACCCAGGCACAATTACTCTGGCTTTGTGCTGTGTTGTACATTACAGATACAATGCCTGGAAATCTCTCCCCTCATACCTTCACTGTGAGACACTCAATATGCAAATCAACTCTTTCCTTGGAAACTTCCTTTTTGTCTTGCTCCTGCTCCCCAATGCACTGGGAGTTAATATTACTTCTATGAAAGTTTGTCTTTTATTAACAGACCTTAGTGATCCTTTGCTACCCTTGAGAAAAAGAGCTATTTAAAGGTCAAGGTGTCAGTCTTCTTAGTGCTCTGTAAACTTACATGGAAATTATACAGTAGGCAGTGTTTTTAAGTATTTTTAAAATGTTAATGTCGTTTTTCCTCATTGCAGTGTTATGAGATAAGGTACTGCTATTGTCCATATTATACAGATAAATCGATGAGGTCCAAAGTGATAAAGTGGTTTTTCTGCAGTCGCTTAGCTAGCAAGCCATAATCTTAGACAGTATATCTCCTGGCTCCATTTTGTTTTTTTAACACAATCTTATGCTGTACCTCTGTACTCTCAAAGAGTAATTCTATGCTTGGCAAAACTAGGTGTTCAAGGAGTATTTACTCAGTGAATAAATATATTCTATTTCTGTTTAGTCACAAATGCAATAGCAAATACAAAAATATGTAATCAAAATGTTAGCAGCAAACAAAACAATCACCTTTTAAATGAGTATAGTGCTATTTGGAATGCACTTCAAATTCTGAAAAAAGAATGCATCATTCAAAAAAAAGGAAAAAGAACTTAAGAAAACAAAGCAGCATTTTCTTTAAACATCACAAAAATAGTTCAACCTTGAAGATACATGCCAGTGAATGTAGCAATGAATGTCACCAAACCCATTTTGAGCTCTTTAAGGTATTTATGATAGCAGATAGATTTTTCTCTCTCTCTTATTTCAGTTTCCCATTTTCTGAGCATCATTTACCAGTGCTGATGGCTGTACTCTATCTCTTTTCTTTTTCTCAGTAACAGCACCAGATTTGGGCTAAGTTGGCTTAGGTAAAGACACACAGATGATGTCATGAATCAAAGTGATCAGCTCTATCCTATTCCGTGAGTGCTTGAGGTAGGAAAAATGGAGACACTTCCTAATATCATATCCATCGATACCACCCCTGAACAGCATTCCTCAATGTCTGCAATAAAAAGGCATTGAAATCTTACCCAAAAACTACTCTAAAATATATTGAGAGAGAATACAAGCAAAAAACAAAAGAGGTGCTACAAAGCACTGGACGTTTGATTATTAAAAATAATCTTGGAAAATGGTGCTGTGGCTCAAGTGGTGGAGCACTAGCCTTGAGCTAATGAGCTGAGGGACAGTGCCCAGGCCCAGAGTTCAGGTCCCATGACGGACAAAAAAATAAATCTTGTCACAAGGGGCTAATATCCAGTATATACAAGGAACTCAAGAAACTAATCCCTCCTAAACCCTACAAAACAATTACTAAATGAGCAAGGGAACTAAAGAGAGACTTCTCAGAAGAAGAGCTAAAAATGGCAAAGAAACACATGAGGAAATGTTCACCATCCCTGGTTGAGAAGGAAATGCAAATAAAGACAACCCTGAGATACCACCTTACTCCAGTCAGAATGGCCCACATCCTAAAGTCAGCCAACTACAAATACTGGAGGGAATGCAGAGAAAGAGGAACCCTATTACACTGCTAATGGGAATGTATACTTATACAACCACTTTGGAAAGCAGTCTGGAGGGTCCTCAAAATGCTAAATATTGACCTCCCCTATGACCCAGCCATACCACTCCTAGGCATCTACCCTGAACAACAGGAACCAGGATACAAGAACACATGCACTTCTATGTTCATTGCCACACTGTTTACAATAGCCAGGATATGGACACAGCCCAGATGCCCGACCACAGATGAATGGATTCAAAAATTGTGGTATCTATACACAATGGAATATTATGCAGCCATTAGAAAGCACAAATAATGGCATTAGCGGGGAAATAGATGGAACTAGAAGAAATCATGTTGAGTGAGGTAAGCCAAGAACCAAGAGACTAACAGCACATGGTCTCCCTGGTAAATGGATGTTAAATCCAAAATGTAAGGAGATACAACAAAGTAAACAGGACTTGAGAAACAAAGGACCTCCACTCATCTAGTCGAATCATTACTAAATGACCCTATGCTGCTGATCACATATAAGGTATACATGTGCACATCGAAGAGAAACTAGGAGGAGGACACAGAAACAGAGGGAAATGGGAAAACATACAACAGCGGGACCCATCAGCTGCACTGGACATTGATCAAAATGAACTACGCAACTCAATGGCAGTGCTGGGAAGGAGGGAATGAGTGGGAAAGAGGGAACAGCTGATGCTGTGCAAAACAAAAGAAATGTACATATCACCCAATGTAGAAGAAATAACTGTATTGCAAAGCTCATAGAACTCATGCTATAGACCACGATAGACAATTTGCCCCATGAAAGTTAGAATGTGTTTGTGACTTAACTAAGTATCACTATCCCACAATACTGTGAAATTTGTGAAATTTATGTAATCACTTAATCAGAATAAAAAATTGCTAAAAAAATAATCTCGTCAGCCTGGGGAAATCTACAGGAAAACTCTTGGGCCAGAGAGTAGAGTAGTGGTTTGGTGGACCACTCACCAGGCACATGCAAGTACTGGGCTCTGCATTTGATCCGTAATGCAAGAAGCAGAAAAGGGTAATGAGTGCCAATGCCTGTAATCCCAAAACCAGGAAGAGTGAGACACAATGACATCATCCATTCATAAGGAAATACAAAGACATAGGGAAAAAATCATATTAAGTGGAGAAAGCCAGACCCAAAGAAACACAGGCTCCATGGTTTCTCTCATTTGCAATAACTAGTACATGTCTAGAATAGTCCTAGCAGAGGATCACAATAGCTCAATAGCCATGTACATATGACTATATAAAACAATGCTAATCAAAATAAACTCCAAGATATGGAAACAAGAGGGGATTTTTTGGTATATGTGTTGTTTGTTTTCAATGTTTTGTGTGAAGTTATTTTGTTTTTCCTTCATTCTCTCCTCTCTTTGGTTTATCCTCTGTTGTCACTGTTTTTAATTTTGGTACCCTTTGTCTTGTGTATACATTTATTTGATTTGAGGAAGGGAAGGTGAATAAAAACATGGTGAAACAAAGGACAAAGGGTGAACCAATGTAACAGTGATACTCACAAGACACTATGTTAGAAATGAACTTTACAACTTGGGGGCAGGGAAAGGGAAAGTGGGAGAAAAATTGAGGGAGGGGGTAACAGTGATTGACAAGAAATGGACTCGTTACCTTACTTGTGTAACTGTTACCCCTCTGTACATCACCCTTACAATTAAATTAAATTAAAGAAAGTTTCAGCCCACCCTGGGATACCCAGTGAAAACTCATGACTGTAACCCCTCTCTACAATATTTTCACAATCAAAACTTATTTAAAATAAATTTTAAATGAGATAAGGAGTATTCTTCTTTTTGAACACTGTCACCTCTTCCCTCACTCTCTCCCAGTTCTTACCTTCCACCTTCATCCATAAGTCATGGAGAAGAAGCATTCTAAATGTACTGAGCTTTGAGTTCATGGAACCCTGTGAGACTCCCAGGCAGAAAACCAATGAAAAGGGGGCCCCCGGTGAGTAACTGCTCCAAAGATCATCTGTGGTGGGTAGATTACAACCAGATATGTCTTGTCACACTGTGCAAACCATCTGATACTTTTGGATATATATATATATAATTGTTATTGTAGAGGTGGTAAACAAAGGGGTTTCAGAGTCAATAATGAATACAATTCTTTTTGAACCGTGTCTCCCTTTCCCTTGCGCTTTCCCAGTTTTTCTCTCCCATCCCTACCCACAAGATGTGGAGTTCATTTTCCACATAGTATCTAGTGAGTAACCTGTTGTATTTGTTCACCCTTTGTTCTATCTTTTCTGTGTCCCCCTAACCCTCCCAGAGACAAATAAACTAAAAAACAAGAAGGAAAAGACAACAAAAACAACAACAGTAGCAACAAAAAAGAAATCTCTCCTTTCCTTTTCTTGGAGTTCATTTTGTGAGATAGTATCTTATATGATCATGTGAACCTAGCTATTGAGCCTTGGTGATCTGCTCCTATTCACATCTTCCTTTGATCTCACTGTGTGAATGTCTGGAGGCTTGTATAACTTACATCCCAGTGTATTTTTATAAATCACTCAGTATGTTAATTTGTAGATTTATAGGCACATTCTAGTTACCACAAATGAGGGAGACCATGCAACCTATGTGTCTTTGGATCGGGCTTGCATCCCTTAATATGTTTTTTTGCAAGCCTTTCCATTTCCTTATGAATGGTATAATGCCATCCTCTCTGATGAGTGAGTAGAATTCCATTGTGTACCTTTGACCCGGACACTGCCCTCACCACTGGGGATAGTGTTGTACTCAGGACTGGAAATTTCCTTGTGTGATCTAGGTGGTGCTTTAGCAGCCTTGGATAATGAACCATTTGAAATCTTTTTTGGATTCATATTAGGTAGCAGTTATGTCCTGTCCCTTTGTTTTCTAGAATATACCAGATGATTCCTTGATGCAACCTTTCTGTCAGAAGTATCAGTTTTGGAGTGGCAAAGTAGCTCAAGTGGTAGAGCACTTGCCTTGAGCTGAAGAGTGTAGGGGCAGCGCCCAAGCCCAGAGTTCAAGCCCCACGAACAACCAAAAAATAAAAGTATCAGTTTTATACCACTGGAAAGTGAAAAATATTTATCAAGTTAAGTCATCAGAAACTGATGGCTATGGGTATAGAAATATACATATATATGTCAATTAAAATTTAGTTAGTTTTGACAGTCTTTAACAAACATCTCTTAAGTATATGAAACTGTGTGGAGAGTAACTACCTTTATGTACACAACTCTCAGAAACTATCATCATTTTATATATGAAGAAACTGAGTTTCAGAGAGACACTCAACTATTTGCTCATAGTTATTTAGCTGAGCAGTGAGACAGAGATTAAAGGTAGGGTACTTGGTCCAAGAGTTATTAAGTCAACCTCTTGTCTACCTAATGGAAATGTGTTCATCTTTTCTTTAAAAAAAAATGAAGTGTCACAGTTCTAGAGGGGGAAGAAAAAATATGCTTGGCAGATGAAGTGTATACACACATGCACACAAATTAAAGAGACATATTTAGGGATATGTAATGGGTTCAATATGTTTAGACTATATAGTGTGAAGTTGTAAATGAATGGTGAGAAGTGAGAATGTAGGCTCAGAAAACAGACAGCACAGGAATACTAAATCACAGACGATGAAACTTGTCTTCCTAATGGAGAACTAACAAAGTGTATTTAGCATCTAGTTCAGTGCCAACATCACAGCATTTATGCTAACAAAATCTTTGGAGACTCAATTCTCATACTGCCCAAGATGAAATAATATGCAAATTTAGAACAAGTGAAAAACTTCAGATTCTCATAAAGATTCCCCAATATATAGATTAAATATTTGGGCTCTTTATTATATTTTACTAAATGATTAAAATGGTCTCAAGGCTGAACTTCTGACCCAGAAAAAAAAAGACATAAATTCAAACAAATGTAATTCCATTAGAGGAGAGAATGTGGATCCAGAGATGTTTTTCTTTTTTGGCTTAAAATTTGTCTTGGCTTCACTAACAGTGATTCTGACCCTAAACTAGAGATGGTTTGAGGCAAAATCATCTCGACTTTGATCTTTCTAGTACTGCGATAAATACACTATACTAAGCCTTTCTTTCAAATATATTTTACTTGAATATTCTACTGCAGACACAAAATTAACAACAGAAATATTTATTCTCTCTTTAAGCTGCATGATTTTAACTTAAATCTATTTTTCACATATGGATGAAACATATGGGTAATGAAACTATAGAAGTTTATACAAGTGCACAATATATGTGGAATTTTACATGAGCATGTGTGTTCCTCAACGTGAAATTAAATCATCTGATAAAATGGCAGCTACCATGGAAACATTTTTTAATTGTTTTTCCATTCTATGAATGCCCAAGTTGAAAGGCAAAGGAACATATCAGTATTAAAAAATTAGTAATATACCATGAAGTAAAATGAAATTAAGTACAGCAGCATTTAGAATGCAAATGTTTTATTGTGTAAAATGCTATGTGAATGTTCATCCAAGTATAATATAATCAAGGGTCACTTAAGAGATTATAACAATATGCCCAAGAATAAGTAGAAGTAAGAGCATTCCTAAGGGAAAATCTGTATGCAAAGAATATGATCAAGATGGCAACAGAGCCAGGCGCTGGTAGCTCACTCCTGTAATCCTAACTACTCAATAGTCTGAGATCTAAAGATCATAGTTTGAAGACAGCCTAAGCTGGAAAGTCTGTGAGGCTCTTATCTCCAAGATAACCACCAAAACAGGAAATGGAGCCATAGCTCAAAGTGGTAGAGCACTAGCTTTGAGCACAAAAGCTCAGGGACAGTGCCTAAGCCCTGAGTTCAAGCCCCATGACAGACAAGAAAAAAAAAAGATGTCAACAGAAAACAATTGTAACTGACCAAAAAGTTAATATAGCAGAAAATATTGGTTCACAATAGCAATTCCATTACTCTGATAAAATTTATTTATTTGCCTCATAATTTTCACTTCTCATTTCTTAGCAAATCAAAACCAGGCCCTTTCTAACCCTTCCCAGGGTTATTTTAAATACTGAATGAAAACTCATTTTGGGGAGAAATTGAACCCAAAGCCTCCCATGTGCTCTTTTGCCCACATGGAACAAGTGCTCAACCTCTTGAGCCATGGCCCCAGGCCTGCAAACTCAAGTTCTTTATATTAAGTCATGAGTTCTAGAGATAGAGATTAAAAGGGAAAAATGTCTGCTTCACATGTGGTATAATAATGTATTTTTTTTTGTAAAAAAAAGCACTCATTATGCAATGAAATAGGCAATCATAAAAGTCTAAGCAAAAAGTAGAATACTTGTAAAGGAAAAAGAGGAAGTAATTTGGCTAGAATTTCAGTGGAGTTATCAGAGGGGAGGAGACCCTGGCAAAAGCTGGAAGCATAAATTAGAGTTTGTTTAATATTCCCAAAACAAGCAGTAAGAAAGAAAACTAAGCATAAAAGTCTGAAAATATATTTTTTCAGTTATTTTATTATAATACAAAGGAAACCATAAAGGAAAATTTGTTGAGCAATTGGAACCCAGCACTCAAAGGCAGACAAATAATTTTGTGCTTTTTGTTGTTTTGTGGATTTTGGTTTGTTTGCTGTAGTCATTTCTGTTTTTCTTCATTTAAGAGAGAACTACAGCTTAAGTTCTAACCTTCTGTGGCCAAACCAAAATGGCGGCTTCTGGTTTGCTATAAGAAGTTCACAGGAAATATGCTCATTGGTCTGTGTTTGCGCAGGGATGTCCCTTGAACTATCATGTTATTCTAAACGTGGACCATATCTCTACTCTTGCCAACAGGATCAATAAAAAAGCAATTGCTTATATTGTGACCACATAGGTATGAATGAAAGAATGACAATCTTTTTTTGGGGGGGAGGTCATGGGGCTTGAACCCTGGGTCTGGGCACTGTTCCTCAGCTATTCAGCTCAAGGCTAGTGCTCTACCATTTGAGCCACAGCACCACTTCTGATTTTCTGGTAGTTAATTGGAGATCAGAGTCTCACAGGCTTTCCTGCCCAGGCTGGCTTTAACCTCAATCCTCAGATCTCAGCCTCCTTAGTAGCTAGGATTACAGGTGTGAGCCACCAGCACCAGGAGACAGTCTTTTTTTTTTCTTTTCTTTTCTTTTTATTCTTTTGGAAGTACTGGGATTGGAACCCAATGCCTTTATACTTGTTGAGCTGCTTGGTTACCTGATGCTTTCCTACTGCTTTCTTGCTGGTTATTTTGGGTATGGAATCTGGAATACTTTTCTGTCCTGGCTGCACTTAATCTGAAATCATCCCAATCCCAGCCACTAGAGCAGCTGGAATTAAAGGCCAGAGGCCCTGGCACCCAGCTAGAATGATTTTCAAGATGGCATGGGTTCTCCTTCCAGGAAAAATAAGGCGTGGTAGTGTCTAAAGAAATCCTATATCTAAAACGCAGGATATACTTAAATCTTATCATAATTTTTGGCAGCATTGTGATGTGGTATGAATCCCAGGCCTCACACTCACTTAGCTTGCTTACTAGACAGTAGTGAAATTCCTTTAAAGCATTTAATTTAAAGCAGGTCGTTTTCACTGGTTCAATGTTAAAGCAACAGAAGACATTTTTTTCTCCTAACAAGTGTAGAGATGCAATGTGTGTAAAACAGCTGGAGTAGGCTGCTTCGACTCTCCTTGGTTCTCAGACCTAATATCCAATTTTAAACTCTCAGTGTATGATGTCAATACTTGCTCATTTTTTGGTTCTTCATCTGAGAAAGCATTTCAAAGCAAATCATTTTGCATTTCAACTCTCCATGGGGAAGGTTAGGTAGAAAGATTTCTGGAAATGAAAAATTTTCTCAGAATTTATGTGAGCCCCTGTAATCATTACGTATGCTGTAGCTGGGAGAAATCTCATTGGGAATGAGAGCAGAAGATAAATTTGAGCTCAATTACAAAGATAGGCCTTTCCCACTGTAATAATATGATTTATGTTCTTCCTCAAATAAACTGCTTCATACCTTCCGTAACCCCACCACTATGGTATATATGGGCATGCTTTCCTTCTCCTGACATACCCTAATTCTTTTCTGAATTTAAAATGTATTTAGGGAAACAAAATGCAGATGTCTACAAAACAACATTAAACATCTTCAGTGAAAAGGTAATCATGCTAAGAAATTCTTAGATTCGCCAAGGAAAGCTAGGGAACCAGGAAACTTTGTCATAAAAGTAGAAATTCAAAATACAGAATTAGAAGTGAGGGAAAGAATTTGTATTAAAATATATCCTGGTATTACTATGCTACACATAATCTTCCTTGAGAAAGAGGGTACATGCCTAAGAGATAGAAGTTAATGTAAAGTCCTATCCTGTGTTCAACTAAGTATAAAGTAACCTTAAATGCCTGCCCTATAGAAGATGCGTGTTCCAGTATGTTTATTCATAGCACAATCATTCATTCTCAGAAGTACTCTGCTTCGGATGGTAAGTTTCATAACAACCCTAACAAATGATGGTATCACATAAATATAGACAATAATCCATGCATGTAAATAAGAGACCATTAACTCTGGTTATACTCACATTCCATACACAAGCTGTGAAGAAACATGAAATAAATTGAATTTTCCATCTGTCCAAATTTTAGTGTGAAAACTCAAAATTTCTACCAATGAGTTTCTTCACCATAGGAACTATCCAAAGAATATCTTCCATAAAATTTTTCACTTAACTGTTAGTTATTATTTTGTGTTAGAGTTGGATCATGCTAGGAATTTAAGCATATTATACGACTCTATTGCTGCCAGTATATAATAGTATGATAATCTACCTGAAAGATTGGTGTTTGGGATATTTCATTCCACAAATAAGATACTTTGGAATGTATATTTTCTCAAAAATATTCTTTGGAGAAAATGTAATGGTAAATGAGCAATATTTTTTGCAGTGTGAAAAATAAGCTCATTTCTATTACTGTAAAAGTGAAAGTAGATTATGAGTAAATTAATATTTCTGACAATGGAATTAATAAAAGAAAACCCTGAGATCTACATGAGTCATGTAGGAAGCTCTGTTTAGATTTCTGCAGATCAATTCATTATTTTGTAATACAAGAAAGCAATTTGAGGTCATTGAATTATTTTTTAACATTAACAAGTGAAATAAAAATCTGCAAAATTTTCAGAAATTTTAGCTGAAACTCTTTAGAAAAGCGAATGGTAATGAAAAAGAGCATACCACATTAGTAAATTTCAGTATTTCATGTTTCCATTCATCCAAGATTAATAGTTGACCTCTGTCTCATTGATTTAAAACTCTCTGCTGCTTTTACTTATCAAAAAATGGGTATGCCTAAAGGAACTTTATGTAAATGAGATTGAATGAAGATTATTTTTTAATCATTTTGAGATTTGGTCCCCTTGGTAATAAAATGAGGACAAAACACTAGTGTTTTCAAGAGTCTTAGTTAATAATTTTTAATGGAAGTATAAGACTCTAGTAAAAGCAGAGCTGAATTTTATAATTATTCTTAAAATAAATTCAAAACTACTCAACTTCCATTGTGTCAGAGGACCCCATATTTGAAATTTTTCCTATTTCCTATTGGTGTGTATGTATGCATATATATAAAACATTTTTAATATAAAAAGGTGTATGTCATATCAAATGTGGCCCTTGAAATATATGGGATAAACACAATTTACAGAATTACAAATTCTCAGAATTGGATGTAATTCTACATATTATCATTGAGAGAATAAAATATTAGAAATCCATCTCCAGAAAGCAATTCAATTTCTTTAACTGTTTCATATGCCCACCTAGCCATACATTTTCCTATCATCTATTCTAGCCATTGCTCAACTTTTTTTATAAGACATTGTATTGTATACATAATATGGCATAAAGAAACACAAAATTTAAAAATTGAATTTTGAAAGACCTATAATGCACCAGAACTGAAGATGAAATTAGTATTTACTAAAAATGAGTTAATTTTGCTATGAACAAGGCCATATAGAAGGTTTTGAATACCTTATATTTTATTCTTTGGGAATGACAGATTTAAAAATAAATTAATAAAACAAATTATGCCTCAGGATAGGGTATTCACCTATACCGTATACTCTTCAGTTTGCAGAATAATGGACACACATTGTGACAGGAGCATCAACAGACACTGTTAGTGCATTTCTGAGGCTTAATATTGCATGAGATGAGAGTGATAAACACCTCCAAAGACAGAAGGGTGCATATCACCTAAACAATAGCTCCCCAGCAGAACTGGACAGAAAGAAAAGAAGGGATTAGCTTGATCCAAAAGTCATCAACTTACATGGATGGGAGTTCAACCAGTAGTACAATCCATCCACTATTTGAGGATTTAAGGACATTTGTCTGGATTTAGCAAACTGGTTCTTCAAAGCGAACTTTTTCTTTTGGGATTCATGCAATGACATCTCAAGCTTGCTTAGTCACTCCAAGTTTTTCTTGGAAATTAAGCTTCCCCAAGCTGAGGTTCAAACCCCTTACCTAATGCTTAGCAGTCACATTACATGGAGGAGGAGGAGGAGGAGAAAGAGAAGGAGAAGGAGGATGAGGAGGAGAAAAAGGAGAAGAAGAAGGAGAGGAGGAGGAGGAGGAGGAGGAGGTGGAGGAGGAGGAGGAGGAGGAGGAGGAGGAGGAGGAGGAGGAGGAGGAGGAGGAGGAGGAGGAGGAGGAGGAGGAGGAGGAGGAGGAAATGGATCCAACATTGTAGAAAACATGACCATCTGCTAACTACATTAAACTTCTATGGGTAGAGCATCATGTTGTCCAAACCAAGGGCGTAACTTAAAATAGCAATTGAAAGCTAGTGTCATCCTAGACCTGCCCCTTAAGTTCTAGGTTAGACTTGTATTTTATCACAAAGTTACTTAGAGTGTGAACCTGAGTTCATAACAAGCTTAGTGCCCATGATAAATCATCTTGCCACCTGGTCTTTGTTATTAAACTTCATCTCCAAGTCCTCTTCTCTTCTGCCTTGCTATACAACACCACTTTGCTTCATTCTTCCTTGTTGTATAGCAGTTCCAAGCACATCCCTCCATAAAGTCCCTACAGACACTACCATTTCTCTCTAGAGGTCTTACTCCATGCACTTGACAACTCCTTCAAATCTCTGCCCAGTTACTGGCATTTCAAAAAATGCTATGCGGTCTTCCTATTTTATATTGAAGCTTAGCCACCTCCACATGTACCTCTCTCTACTGTACTTTTTATAGTTGCTTTGTTTTCCTTTCCTTGAAATTTTTCTAAACTTGTTTCATCAATGCATTCTACTCAAGCTGGGCACTGGTGGCTTCTGCCTGCAATCCTTGCTACTTAGGAGGCTGAGTATTTGGTTCTAAGCCAGCCATGCAGAAAAGTCCTTGTGAGATTCTTATCTCCAATTACCACTCAAAAACTAGAAGTGGATCTGTGGCTCAAAGAGGTAGAGTGCTAGCTTTGAGCGAAAGAGCTCAGAGACAGTGCCCAGGCCCTGAATTCAAGCCCCATGTCTAACAAAAACAAAGACAAAAAAATCCAACAAAGACAACATTTTACTCAAGAAATGCAATATCCACTTGGATGCTACTTGGTATTTGCCTCTATCTAAAGACCAGGTACTTTTTTCTTTTATGATTCTACATTTTATAGTCAGCTCAGCCTTAGAACAAGGATATTGTTACATAATGGTGTTAAAAACAGGTGCAACTCAGCTCAACTTCTAGCTCTATATTTTAGAGAGTTGTCAGTGCTGAGTCTCACTGTTCTCACTCAGAAGACAATTGTCATCTAGTATCAAATGATACTGTGAGAATTTATCATACCTATTCTCAGACATGTTACCCTTTAATAACTATTACTTTAAAATACTTGGTTGTTATACACATAAAAAATCATAAGGAAACATATTCAAGTTGACAGAATTGTCAGGAATTGTTTTAAATCTTCTTGTCCATCTAAGTTTACTCTTACTTAAGTTATTCACTGTCTCTCTACATCTATGAATAGATTATTACCTCAGAACCTGGTACTCTACTGGGTCTCTGTAAATGGAAAGCAAGGACATCAGGTATTTTCTTTCAAGTTTAAATTAGGCATTTGAAACTTGTAGTATATCAAGGCAACAAAAGAAGGAGAAACAAACCTTTCTGCCAAACTGATTTTACTTTAAAATGGTCTGCACTCCCATGATTGCAAGCAGAGACTGAAAGTCAGGTAAAGGACACATCCATTGAAGCAACCACCAGGGACTCTTCCAAGTTTGGAAAGTTAATAATGATATGCTTAAAAATGCATCCAAATCAACTCTTATATTGCCTTCAGATAGTTGCAGACAATGCAAGGATTTCATTTCAAAAGAGGAATGAAAAAGAGGTTTATTGAAGGCTGGCATATTTATTTTCTTATTGCTATTGTTAGTAATAGTAATGTTATTTTTGTCCTTCCAATTTTTCTAATAAAGGCCACTGGAAACTGGCCCAGGGAAAGAAGTTGAGTATGAGAAATTTACCAGTGAAGAATTCTTACTAATTGATCTCCTTAGATACAGAAATTCCCAAACTTCTCTGGGCTTGGGCGTTATCCTTGCCCTCTTCAGCTCAAGGAGAGTGCTCTACAGCTTGAGCCACCGCGTCACTTCCGTTTTTCTAGTGGCTTATTGGAGATAAGAGTCTCACAGACTTTCCTGACTGGTCTGGCTTTGAACTGTCTCAGCCTCTTGAGTAGCTAGGATTACAGGCATGAGCAACCGACGCCCGGCATCCAAACTATTTTTTAAGTTATTATTTTTCTTTCCCTAAAGAAAGAATTGTAGGCCAAGCACTTGTGACTCCCATCTGTAATCCTAGCTACTCAGGAGGCTGAGATTTGAGGATCACAGTTCAAAGCCAGAATAGGCAGGAAAGTCTTTAAGACTGCTATCTCCAATTAACTACCAGAAAACCAGAAGTGGTTCTGTAGCTCAAAGTGGTGCTTGAGCAAAAAGAGCTCAGGGAAAGCACCTAGGCCCTGAGTTCAAGCCCCATGATCAATAAAAGAGAGGAGGGGGCAAGAAAGGAAGCGAGAGAGGGAGGGAGGAAGGGAGGAAGGGAGGGAGGGAGGGAAAGGAAAAGAAAGAAAAGAAGGAAAAGAGAGAGAAAGAAAGAAAGAAAAAGAAAGAAAAAGAAAGAAAGAAAGAAAGAAAGAAAAAAAGAAAGAAAGAAAGAAAGAAAGAAAGAAAGAAAGAAAGAAAGAAAGAAGGAAAGAAAGAAAGGAAGGAAGGAAGGAAGGAAGAAAGAAAGAAAGAAAGAAAGAAAGAAAGAAAGAAGGAAAGAAAGGAAGGAAGGAAGGAAGGAAGGAAGGAAGGAAGGAAGGAAGAAAGAAAGAAAGAAAGAAAGAAAGAAAGAAAGAAAGAAAGAAAGAAAGAAAGAAAGAAAGAATTTTAGATGGAATTGTCTATGGAAAGCTTTGATTTTTGGTAGGAGGGCTCTTTTAACTCAGTATGTATTAATGAGAGAGGTAGATCAATGAAGGGGGACATGGGAAAGAATGCAGTTAAGATTCATTGTATATACCACAAAATTAAGAAAAGCAAGGAAAGGGGGTGTTGAAGAAATGACACTGACTGAGATGCATTATATTCATAAACTGCTTTATTATAGGACAACTCTTTGGAACAACTATTAAGGATAATTGAAATAATAAATTTAGTCTGGGAATGTGACTTAGTGGTAGAGTGTTTGCCTTGCATGTATGAAGCCCTGGGTTCAATTCCTCAATACCACAAACAGATAAAGTCAGAAATGGCTCTGTAGCTCAAGTGGTAGAGTGCTAGCCTTGAGCAAAAGAAGCTCAGGGACAGTGCCCAGGCCCAGAGTTCAAGTTCCAAGACTGGCAAACATATTCAGGCTGGAGAATATGATGCTCATTTTAAATTTCATCCTACCTTCTTGAAAATTGAGTCCCTAGATTAAATACATCTTGTGAACATCTTTGTATTATTTTCAGAGATTCAAGTATTAGAACGTGTGTCTTCAGGCTGAACAGATATTAAACTCCACATAAATTCATACCATTCATTCCTCTCATCCACATGGAGCATTGAGCTCAATGTAGGATGCTAGGAGAACAAAAGTAAAAGCAGGAAGAATAACACATGTTCTACTTCCAAGGGTCTCATAATTCCTCAAGGACAGGACAACAATTATGCATTAGTGACAGAACTGGATGAAGAAGCTGATGAAAGAGGCTTCCCAACTAAATGGGGGTGCGAATTTTAGTCACATGACTTGTCATGAATGGAAGATATAACAACGTATTTTAAACTTCAGATTTAAATAATCATTATAAAACTCAGCTCGTTTCTACCCTTCTATCATATATAATTAAAAAATGAGGAGGCTGGGAATGGTCTTTCCTATCTGTAATTCTAGGTACTCGGGATATGGAGTTAGAAGGAGCAAGGTTCATGGTCAAGCTTGGACAAAAGTGAGCACAGAGTCCTTATTGCCAAAATAAGCTAGATTTGGTCGTTCATATGTCGAATCCCAGCTACTCTGGAAGCACAGGGATGAAGAATATGAGGTTAGCCACAGGCAATATGAGACCTTATCTGCAAATTAAACTAAAAAGCAAAAAGACCCAAGTGGTACTTGCATAGCAAATGGGAGAGCTTGGGCTCAATCTCCAATACTGCTCCTCTCCCCCTCTCCCCCAGCAAAAATTGTTTTAATGATAATGAACACTTGGTGACTGTTGGCCCAGAGAAAATGTAAAAAGAAGGAGGTATAACTACGTTTCGCCAATAATTCTCCACAA
Organism: Dipodomys merriami; assembly: GCF_024711535.1. Taxonomy (NCBI): domain Eukaryota; kingdom Metazoa; phylum Chordata; class Mammalia; order Rodentia; family Heteromyidae; genus Dipodomys; species Dipodomys merriami. The sequence goes on along the minus strand of NW_027205715.1, from coordinate 5,657,175 downwards.
TTAGTGCCTAAGGAAAGTAGTGGGAAGAAGCGGAAGGAAGGGAAGAGTTTAGATCTTCCTCATAAGGCAAAGTGGTACAATGAGGATATCCTGGAAATTCTCACTAATTAAATAGCTAGTTATTTCTTCTTGTGCCTCTTTCTACCTAGGAGTCATGAAAACTCCTGAGGCAAGAAGAGTAGAACCGGAAAAATAAACACATTGAAGAAAGAAGTCATTGAAACTGATGAGGATGTAAGAACTTAACTCTCAAGAACTGAAATAGATTTACAGTATGATAAATACTTTTACAGCATGAAAGTTTTTACAAATGCAAAGTAACTACCCATTTAACAAAATTTGACTTTTGCCCTACTCTTTTTTTTTTAATTGTGAAAATACCGTACAGAGGGGTTACAATGACATAAGCAAGGTAATGAGTACATTTCTTATCAAGCATTGTTGCCTCCTCCTTTGTTTCCCTTTCCTATCCCTTCCCATCTATCCCTCACTTCCCCCCCACTCCGACACCCGCCCCCATGTGGAGTCTTTTGAGGAACCTCCATACTGCTTTCCAAAGAGGTTGAACAGGTTTACACTCCCACCAACAATGCAGTAGGGTTCCCTTCTGTCCACATCCCCTCCAGCATCTGAGTTCTTGATTATAGCCATTCTAACTGGGGTGAGGTGGTATCTCTGCCCTCTTCTTGTCTTCACAATGTATATCTGCTCTCACCAACCCATCAGTGCCTGGAAGATGGCAAATTACAACATTCAGCTATTTAGCAGGGGGAGGCAATTCATTTCAATACATATTATTTTTATATGATTGGAGGTACATAGGCATTGTGCCTTTGTGTTTCTCCATTAAAAGTATCCTCCTTTGGTCTCACTATGTGTGAATGCCTAGAGTCCCATATAATTTATCACGACTCAGTGTATTTTAGATCTAGCTTCTGCCTATGAGAGAATGTTCGCTGTTGTCTCTCAGAGCTTGATTTACTTCACTGATTTGTTCTAGGTCCATTCATTTCCCTGCAAATGAAATAATCATATTCTTTCTAATGGCTGTATAAAATTCCATTGTATGTGGCTACCACATTTTGGGGATCCATCTGGGCTGTTTCCATAAGTCACAAACTTCTCAGCCCTTTTTGCTTCAGTTATGTTTCAGGTAGAATCCATATTTCATTTTTTTGCCAATTTCCCTACCTGGAATATTTGGTATCACTGGTGTATTCCTCCTCATCCATAATTCCTCATCAAATGACTTACAAGAATTTAAATCCAATTAATTAAGTTTTGAACAGAAGGTATTATAACAATTAAAGACAAAGGATGTTGCAAATTAGAGAATAAACTTTTTCATTATGTAACTAATAAAGAGAAAAATGTGCAAATAAACAATACTCAGAGCTGAAATGACTGACTGTGGAATAATCATAGTCAACACAGATGAAAGCAACATCCTAAAACAATTAGTAAGAAGTTAATCGACTTGGAAGATGTAGCAGTTTAGTATGAGATAATTGGTATCCCTAAAGGAAAATATCCATCATCTAGAACAGAACATCAACTTAATTATGTATTATAAGGTACATTACAGAAAATAAATACAAACTGAGTACACAGATCGAAGGAACAATACATAGTGCTTAAGGATATCAAATTCATGCAACCAATATGCAACTTGGATTAATTGCCAAACTGAGATAACAAAGGAACTATTCTAATAGTTAGATGCATAAAACACATCTACACAGAAGAGAAGCCATGCTAGTCCCAACCTTTCTGCTCAGCTGTGTGTGTATATATATATATATATATATATATATATATATATATACATACATACATACATGTGTGTATGTATATATAAATGTATATATCACAATTTCTTGATACATTCATCTACTGAGGGGCAATTGGGTTTGTTGCATATTCACAATAATTATAATCTTATCAGATGAGCAGAAAAGCTCAAAAGATATGTTCATATGACCCTATAAGATGATGCTAAATGAAATGAACCTCTCGATATGGACCCAAGAGCTTTTTATTTGTCATTGTTGTTTTTAATGTTCTATGTGATTATTTTTGTTTCTTTTGTTTGTGGTATATCCCTTGTTGTCATTGTATTTGATATTGGTAACCTGCATCTCATATATACATTTATCTAAATTGTGGAAGGGAAGGGGAATAACAAAATTCTGAAACAAGGACACAGGATGACCCTTTGCAACAATGATACTCACAAGACACTCTGTTAGAAACAAACTTTACAACTTCTGGGGGTGGGGTAGTGGGGAGATATGGGGAGGGAAGGGATAGTAGGAGAAAAACAAAGTGGGGGTAACAATGCTTGACAAGAAATGTACTCATTACCTTACTCATGTAACTGTAACTCCTCTGTACAGCATCTTTACAATAAAATCACATTTAAAAACAAGAACATGAAACCCTGCCTGAGAGAGTTGGGGTGTTACATGCCAGTAATACCAGACCTTGAGGACATAGGTAGGAGGTTCATGAGATCAAGTTCATCTTCAACTGCACAGTGATACACTGTCAAAAACAAAACAAAACCAATAAACAGAAAGGCAGCCAAAATGTCTTTCAACTTGAAAGACAATAGGCAGTATTGCCAATCACTAAAGAACACAACAGGCAAAGACTCTATTTTTAAAAAAAATTCATCTTTATACAGTTACTTGACAATAGCTCCCCAATTAAAAGCAAAATAAGAATGAATAATTCCTAACCAACTCATGATTAATTCATCAGTGGTAGAAATTTTAAAGTGCAGATAAGTAGAAAGCTAATAAGTAAACATTTTAGCTATAGAAAAATGTAAAAACATACCTTTTATTTTATAGGTTTAAATCCACAGGCTTACTCATCTGCACACATATACATGCACAGCCCTATATTCATACAAACTGGCAGAGTGGAGAGCCTTTGTCTTTCTGAACAATTACTAGGTGCACTAAGATATAGAGATGGTACTTATTTTAAAAAATAACATTGTTCAGTGTTTATTCCATCACCTTTTAAAAAAATTTAAATTTTACTTGGTATACTACTGAAAATTTAGTACATCTGCTATATCACAAAATTGATTCATTTGACAAATAGTCCTTTCGTGCCTACATTCTATGAGGTAACATGAACAAAAGCATACTTATACCATTTGATTGAGTGAGAGGAATGCAGACTTTCATTGGTATAATTACATTATGTATGTTATTTACAAACAGACATAATTACTTCAAGAGAAAGAAGTCTGACTTAGAATGCAAGGCCTAAGCAAGACTTCCCTGAGGAATTTCTATCTTCTTTCTGTCTTTGAACCACTTCTCTCATCTGGCAATCAAGAGACTAATATAAAAGGCACATCTAAATATCACTAGGTTTCAGTTCTATCACAATCCAGCAAAGTAGTTCTCGGGCTTTTCTTCCTATTTATAAATGAAAGAAGGGTGGAGAAAACCAGATCCTGAGAGCCACCTAAAGTTGATGAATCTTTGAACTTATCACAAAGTCTGTAAGGAAACCCCACGAGAGGAATTTACTTATTTTATCCCAAAGTATCTTTGGTCTGCACACACATGCGCCACCATATGGGATACATTTAGAACTTCATTAGAAGAAGAATAATTAGTCTCCCATCGTACAAGTAAAAGAAAAAAAACCCAGAGGATAAACACTTTAAGAACTGAAATAAAAGACTTTTAGAAATAAATCTGCCAAAGACAAATTGTGGAGACATAAACTAGAACCCATTTGAAGAAAAATCAAATGAAACGAACCATTAATTCACCTGTAAAGCTGCACAGGCACTTGTGGATTGTTAGAAAAGAAATGCACTCATTACCTTACTTAGGTAACTGTAACACTTCTGTACATCACCTGTACAATAAAATATTTTTTAAAAGAAAGAGACTGCATTTGATCTCATCTGAGTGGCATGGGAGGGAAGGGAAACCATTACACATTTTAACAGAAGCACCCAAGGAAGATCTTCAGTTAATGGCACAAAGGAAAAGAGTTGCAGAGTTAGAGACCTAAATTCTGGGAAATAAATATTCACTGAAAAGGATGCTTAGCTCCAAAGTCTTTAAGTTTGTTATTAAATGCCACATAAGCATAAAAATAGAAGAATCAGCCTAGTTCTTTGAAGTTACTTTTTTTTTTACTGCTGAATGACAGAAAAGGGAGAATGAATGACAAATTAGAGAAAAAAGGGAGAAAGGTCAAAGTCATTCATTAATTCAGGAAATTCCATTGGTTTCATTTTCTTCACAGATGTAGACTCTGAACACCTCTAAATGATTTCCTAAAACCTCTCTTACCAGGGTCTCTAGTTTAACCCACTGTTAATATCTTTTGTGTCCTTGATTCCTATATTCCAACCAATAGAGAATTGTTTTCTACATAGAAACCTCCTAGAACATAAATATTCATCAGAAGCCCCAACCATGCTTAGAAAAGAAATAACATAAAAATCCAAAACCTCATTCATGCTATACATCTGCCAGTATTCCAGAGTCTAAAAGCAAATTCCTCTTCTGTCTTCATTCTCTGGTCACTCTAGTCACTTTCCCCTTGTCCGCTGGACCATCTCAGCTTCTACTACAAGAGTTTTTCCACATGCATTATTTTTTTCCTCTTCCTGAAAAACATCCGCACAGATCTCTAATTAAACATCATTTGTAAAGTCTGACGAAATACTCACACCACTCCCTTTTTCTTCTGTTTGCAGCTACACTGATGTGTCTTTCTTCATGCCATTACTAGAATTACTACACTTTGTATTTTTCTCTCATTTGAACATCATCTTCCTTCCAGAAAAGGGCCTCATTGTCCTAATTCATGGAATATTCCCAGGGCTGAGCACATTGTATACAGCAGGGTTCAGACAAACATGCTGAATGATTAGTAAATTATTTCCCTTGTCAGTTTGACAAATACTTATGGAACACTGGTAAGTGGCACAATGCTCATGCACATTCTAGGATATAATAATGCTGATTAAGAGATCAACCTTTGTGGAACTTTTAGTCTGATTTATGAGAGCAGTGGTAATCAATCTACCATATCAATTACAAAAATTATAACTGATGAGAATAGGAAATTGCTAGTGGTAGATGGGAAGTCCAAGGAGTCATTCTTGAGGCAAAAATCCTTGAGAAAGGAACTAAATGGAAAATCAGAGGTTAAGTAATAGTGAAAAGAGTATCCTAGGCAGGGAAATACTATGTGTGAAAGTAAAAGATACCAGGGAAGTCGAGGTTCTAGAGGAAGGATAGAACTGTGAGTAGGATTGAGAGGGCCAAGAAAGAATGAAATGGTGCCTAATTAGTGTATTTATTGCTCTGTGACAAATTGCCACAAAGCTTGACAACAATAACTTGTAGCAATTTGTTTTACTGTTGATACAACAATATCATTTACTTGACAGATGCTCCTGAAAGTGGGACAGAACTCAGCAGGAACAGATTGGCTTGAATAAAGGTAGGACTCAACCATTGGAAGCTGGTTGTATGGCTCAAGATTCCAGCAGGCGCCAGTGACTGTCAACTGAGAAATGGGCAGTGACTCTGGGCTGGAACATATTCATGTGGCTTCTCTGTATGAGTGCTTTGCTTCCTCAGCTTGAAGGTTGAGCATCCTGAGTCTGGACTCAGAAGAATAGGATGGATATACCTGACATTATTAATGATCTGTGGTTGCTGTCATGATCATGTTGGTCATAAAGCTGGACCGCTTTCCAAAAATGGGAGCATATACTGCATGACATGAGAATATCATATGGGATAAGAGATACTGCAGGAATCATTTTTGGAATATATATTCTGCCATAATGAAGTAGCATATTGTGGTAAAAATGACACCAGACAAGATCTGGGTATCTACTTATATTTTGTTTATATCCCCATAAAGGATTTAGATGTCACAATAGTATTTTGACAAGACTGTTTTAAATGTTGGGTAGAAATTGGGAGAATTCCATTACTTCATGAGACATTTATAGTGTAAAAAAGTAAAAGATAATATGTTGAAAACAAACTTTACAACTGGGGGGTGAGGGAGGAGTTGAGGAGATGGGAAGGGAAGGGATGGTAAGGGAAAAACAAAGGAGGGGGTAACAATGCCCAATAGGAAATGTGCTCATTACCTTACTCATGTAACTGTAACCCCTCTGTACACTATTTTTACAATTTAAAAAAAGCATTTAAAAAGTTGATTATTGCTTTAACAGGTCTTTGGTCCATTTAGTTTTTCACCATTTTAAAAAGAATTTCAAGCAAGAATAAGCAAAAGGATATGTATCTGGTATTATACTCTGATGCTAGACAATCTCCTAGTATTAGTTGTCAAGTGGCTGTATATATTCTCTATTCCTTGGTTGTCTAGGGCAGACTGTACTGAGCCACCCACATTGACCAAGATTCTCACATAAGAGATACAAACACCTGTTCCAGGGTTTGCGATCATGGAAGGTTTATCAGATATGATTACGTTGGAGCTACATTTTGAAGAGTGGGGGAAGATATTAACTCTAAAACTGTGGAAACAGGTGGAGTTCAGTATTTAAGCAGACTTCTCTGTGTTTCTAAATTCACAATATTTGAAAGTGGGTGTTTTAAATTTTTCTCATAGAGAATTCAAAGTTTCTAGATTAATCTAGGTTTGACTCTCAAAGTTTCAAGAAAGTTGATATTGTGCAAGGTAGTTTCATCTACTCCTCTATTTTCTCCAGCACTGGAAAATTCTGGAGACAAGGAACCATAAAGAATATTCTTGACCAAATTTGGACATGAAGCAATTGACATCTGAACTTATTTAAAGATACAGAGAAAATGAGAATGAGAAATATGTAAAAGCAGGAGCTGAAGAAATTTGTCCTACTCACAATTTCCCAAACAAATGAGCCAAATGACTCAGAGAAATATTTTACCTTATTTAATTTCTTAAAATATTGAATTTTGAGCTTGCCCCAAGAAATGCTGATTCAGTAAGTGAATGACCAATAAAGGTGAGAATTTACTTTTAAATATCTTTTTGGCAATAAGATAGTAAATCTATTAATAGTAGCAAATGGTTTAATATCATTTGAATGAGCTAGAATTATTCTCTCATTTTATTTCTGTAAAATTCAGAATACACCATTTGACTGCTGTTATTTTTGTTCTGCAGATTTAAGAAAAAGATAAAAACAAAAAAGCCAAATGATAGAAAAAGCATTTATGCATAAACAGAATTATTTGTACATAGCATTTATGTATAAATAGTCTCTGATCTTGGAGACTAGTGATTCACTAGTGAGAATAACAAAACATATAACAGCAGGAAAGCAGAGCCCCATTCTTAAATGGACAGTTAATCATCCTGAAAATATGCCTGAGACATTCTTTCTCAAATCTTTGCAAAATTGCTCAGAGCATGATATAAACAGGATTCCCAGAATCTACAAAGACTATAAGTAAGTAATAAAAAATATTAGATCTTCTTTCATAGTGTTTCCAATCAATCTTTTTGCCTGAGGTAATTGTGAGTTAATTTTTTAAACAATCAGATCCTCTGAACAATGCTGATTGCAAATGCAGGTCATAACTGATGGGCTCTAAGAACACAACAGGGGGAAAATTAAATCTGGAAATCTGAGGAATCCATTATCTTAGATCAATTTACTGGAGCCTAGAATATACAAGTTAAGTGTACATGTCACTAAATAATTGTATTATTAATTCTTCAAGATTTACATATGTTTACACACAAATACATATATATTATAAATACATGCATCTATCTATCCATACACAAGATAGAAGAATTACCTGTTAGAAGCATTTGGGAGAAGGGATGAGGCAAGAAGAGACAGTGACATATTTTAATTATATAATTATATATAATTGTATTACATAAACATATATTACTGTTAGAAAATATTACAAACATATTACTGCTATAATCTTATTTTTAAAAAAAGAACTACAATGGAAAAAGACATTTTGGCACAACAAGAATCATGACCCAATAACTTCATGATGCAGTTGGAAAGAAAAAATATTTTTAGGGAAGCAAAACAATGTATAACAATAAACCCAAATTAACACTATCATAATTGTTAGCTGTGTTTATTCTTCTTCTTGAGTAGTGGACCCCCAGTTTCAACTCATGAGCATATCTAAGTCACTCTTTGATTCTGAAAAACCCATTAGCTTAAATGATATAAATTTAAGTATTATTTGTCTGCACGATATACTTAGTTTAGCCACTTGATCTAATAAAAATCAAATGTGCTTATTCAACCTCAGTTTACATCTTTGCTCTGATTCTTCACAGAAAATAGAGAATCCAAAACAATAAAATCACACACACACACACACACACACACACACACACACACACACACACACACACACACACACACACACACACACACACACACACACACACACACACACACACACACACACACACACACACACACACACAACAATCCCTATTCTAGAAAACCGAAGAAGCATCCTGATCACTGAGAGGAACAAAACATAGCTCTGAAAATGAACTAGATTTAGGGGCTAGAATTATAGGATTGACTCAGCTGGCACAGTTAGCAACCAACACTGGAACCCAGAACCCATAATAGAGGAAGAAAGTCACATATGCTGGTCAGTTACAAAAGGCTTTGTGTGACCTTCCCATTAGGCTTTTCCACTGTCATCTGGACTGCACATTAGGTGCTGTACCTGGGCATTGTCTCTTGACAGATGGCGTACGGGGTGCAAATTCCTACAGAAGAATAGGTCATTCAAAGATCAAACTGTCTGTCCAAGAAGTCTCAGTACTGCGATGATATGTTTAAAAGCAACGAGGCGGATTTTATTCATTATTTTAATTTCAATTAACACACTGCAAATGCATCATAACACAGAAGCAATAGGGTCTTTAAAGTCATGTGGAACTTAACACTGGAATTAGAAGGTATCACAAAGAGCTTTCTGATTTTTATGATTTTTATTGTAAAAATACTGCGCAGAGGGGTTACAGTTGCATGAGTAAGGTGATGAGTCAATTTCCTATTGAGCATTGTTACCTCCTCCTTTGTTTTTCCCTACCATACCTCCCTTCCCACCTCCCCAACTCCTCCCTCCCACAACGACAGCCCCCACCCCCACCCCCACCCAAATTGAGATGTTCAAGACACTATGTTGAAAGCTTTCTGATTTTTAAATGCTACAAAGGAACATTTCCAGCGAGAAAACTGCACATGAAATTGGAACAGAGTCATTGTGGCGGTGCAAGTTCTTAGAGCACCTTGTGCATTACTTATCTGCATTCTGATAATAAAATGCATGAGCTTCTTTTACCCACTAAGTGTATATGTGTATGTCTATGTTTTTTAATGAAAACATAGGAACTTTTTCATCCATTAAATGTATTTATTGCTTTATCAATTAAAATATATTAAATATATAATGAATGCTAAGATATGTATATATGATATTTTGTAAATATTAACTTTGGTTGTGACTTTCTGTTTTTAATATTCTTGAGGTAGGTCAAAACTTTGACTATCCAACATATATGAATATTTCTAAGCTTCCATCTTTAAAATGGGGATGAGGGCTGGGAAGGTAGCTCAGCGGTAGAGTGCATGCCTTGCAAGCATGAGGCCCTGGGTTCGATTCCTCAGCACCACATAAACAGAAAAAGCCGGAAGTGGCGCTGTGGCTGCAGTGGTAGAGCGCTAGTCTTGAGCTGAAGAGCTGAGGGACAGCGCCCAGACCCAGAGTTCAGGCCCCATGACCGGCAAAAAATAAATAAATAAATAAATAAAATGGGGATGAGAATCATGACACTAGACATGTTTGTGAGAAATAGAGCTAAACAGAGGTACACTATTAAGCACAGTGTCATACTAAATTGAGATTGCTCAGTGATACTTTATTCTTACAACAGAAGGAAATGTAGTTACCTTGAATAGATAGAACATGGATGCGTGTATAGAGGTGTGCACATTTTACTTCTCCTGATAGATGGACAGTAAGACATATACAATTGTAGATATAAATATTGACATTTTAGGTCAAGCAATAAGGTATAAAATGGGGCCACAGACTTGGCATTAGGAGACCAGAGGCTTATGACTGTAATCCTAGCTACTTGACGGTAGTTCCAGATAGCCTGGGCCTGGGGTGGGGGAAGTTCATGGGATCCTAGGAAAAAGGTAGATTTGGTGGCATGCACCAGTCATTCCAGATATGTTAAAAGGATTGTAGCCCTGGTTGGCTGGCAAAAAAAAAAAAAAGACTATCTCAAAATAACCAGAAACAAGGGTCAGACAGTATAGGATCTGTCTCACAAGCACAAGTGCTGAGTTCAAACCCTATCATCAGAAAGAAAAAAAAAAGCAGAGGGAGACATAACATTTTAGTAGAAAAAAGGTTAAATATCCCAAAAAGATGTATTGCCTTTCACTGAATCTTTGGATAATCTATGAGCTGTGATCTGTTTCTTTTCTCCATGATTTCTCTCGAATCACTTTCCTCTGCCTACACCTGTCTTCCTGGAGCGGGCAGTAGCTACTCTGAAGGAACAAATACTCAGTAGTTTTAGAGGTTAGAAGGTAGAACTATATAAAAGACAACTTCAAAAGATAGGAACAACTCAATTTTGATTAAACAGAAAGTATTCAAATGTTTACATCACTTGCATCCAGAATATCTTTTTTTTTTTTTAAAAAGAGCTCTTCACTGTCCTCATGATCAAAAAGATAAAACGTTCATACCAGAGTCTCTTTGTTGAAAAGATCATTGAAATAGCTGTAGTTAGAGCCGCGGGGGAGCTTTATGACTCCTCTAAACATGCAGAAGTTGTTATTTTACCATTGTATTTCTAGGATGATGGCTACTTAAAATGGGGTGACTCACCTTTAGTCTATACCAGATAATTACCTGGCTCTCCTACTAGAGTAAGGTATTAATTATAGAAGGTAATTAGTGACCTGTTTGAAGAAGATCTGATCATATGGGTTTCCATTTATTGATGCCTGTGTTCTCTATATGCAGAGTGGAGGAGAGCTTCCAGGCAACTGTGATTATTACCATTATTTCATTTTTATTGCTTTTCCTATTCAAGGGGAGACCAGGGAAAGTCAACAATATAGTTAATTTGCTTTAGCAAACTGGAAAATGCAAGATAATATTATTTCTTTATGAGTTAGAAACTACCGAAGAACATCACCACAGGTTCTAAAAGTTTAGTGTAGCATCTAAATAGCAACCCTGGTTTGCATATCTCAATGTTCCTATTTCCTGAGAAAACACATAGCATATTAAACTGATAAGGCTATCAAAAGGTAAGGCAGTCAGTGTAAAATTCTTTCAAACCAGACCTTTGTTATCATTGTCTAACATCTCTGTAGCTTAATTTGAAATTTAGCTTGCTTTTTTCCCTCCTGTTTGCCACTAAAAAAAAAAAAAGAGAGAGTTTGAAAAGACAAAAAAGAAAAAATGAAAATTAAAGACTAGCATTATGTTTTCACAAACAGAAGAATGCAGGTTTGTCCCCATTAGAAAAAAAATTGGGTTGGTCAGCTTCCTATTGCTTAACAAAGTCTGTCCAAAAATCAACTTTAAGGGAGGAAAGGTCTGTTTGGGGCTCACAGTTAAACAGGATTCTAGTCATGCTTGCTCAGTCCCATTGCTAAGGCAGAATATTACTGGAGATGGGGTGGGAGAGCATGGCACAATACTGTTTACATCCAAGGAGATAGAAAACAATGACAAAAGAGAAAATGAGTGGGACAAAATATAGCACCCCCGGGGATGACATACCCTGAGGAATGACATACTTCCTCCAACTGGAACCCACCTCCCAAAGTTGTGTTGTTGTTGTTGTTTTTCCATCTCCTAATGGTACAAAAGGCTAATGGTTCATTCATGGATACTCCATGGCTGAGGTCCAGCCCTCTTGATTCAATCATGCTCTAACGGCCTCATCTCTGGGCACTGCTGCATTGGGGACCAGACTTACACAAGCAATTTGGGAACTGTATTTTCATGTATCACTGTTGAAAGGGGTTGCTTTAGAAACCTGAGGGGAAAAAGACAAAACTTTTCTCTACAATCCAGTTACACTCACCACTGATCTGAAAACTCAGGGAGGGATCTGGAAATATACACGTGGGCCACACTTTATTTCACTCCAAAAGCAGATCCTGTAAGAATTAGTAATTGTATATAAGGTGGTCATGTGGGAGGTAATACTAGGAAGAACAGTGCTTCTGTGGAGAAGGAAAGAAGAAGGAAGAATAAAGTTCCAGTTGCACTGGGGTTTTATTTTATTGTTGTGCTTTGTTGTTTTCATGGTACTGGAGTTTGAACTCAGTCTAATGCTTGCCAAGGGAAAGTACTCTATCACTGGAGCCATAACTCCAGTCACTTTTGCTTTTTATTCTTTTTCAGATCTGACCTTGCATTTTGGCCACAACCCACCTGGACTATTATCTTTCTATCTATGCCTCCCACCTAGCCGGAAACAAATATGTTCTTCCGCCACCCCACCAGCTTGGGTGGTGATGTGAGGAAGAGCATAACGAAAACTTCTCAGAACTGACAAAGCAGTATTCTTTTGGCTCTTGATTCTGTGTTTTGGCATGAGAACTGTACTGCATGTAAGAAATCTAAGGAAAGAGAGTGAGCATCATGAATGCAGGAGGAAGGGTCACAACAATGGGACCACATTGTCCACATGCAGCCATACCTTCAGTTAGAGTCACAGAGCAAGAGGCAAGCTAATCAGGGCCACGTTCGAACAACACTCTTAGAAACACAACTGCATAAAGTGAGATCGCTTCTCCATTCGCAAAGAGAACACAGTTGGGGAAAACCATCCCCCTCTGGGCTTGAGGGAAAGAATAACAGCATATCATCCTCAAGACTCAGACGAACCCTTCGTTCAATAAAAGTAACAATTAAAGCTAGAAGAAAATGGGAACTGTCTGGCATTTTCCAAAGAACCTAAAAATGCTGTCTTTCTCTATGAAAAGTTTGTTTTCTCTCTTCAGCATTTTGTCTTTGGATAACAATGTGCCATTATGAAGGAAAGGGACAGCTGTTTGTTGATGGGGGGAATGCAATTGCAGAATTTATAGATGCAAGCAGGCACTATAAGCAAGACCTGATATGGCATCAGATTGGATTAATAGCAGAGAAGACAAATTAAGAGGCTTGCTCAAGAAATGAGAAAAATGTGACAGGGATATAAAGGAGGTAGATGGAACTGTTGTATAGGACACAGCCCTCGGTGGTGAATAGCAACTTGGATCTCTTTTCCTGGATGGATGAAGCCACCTGGATTTCTGTGTCAACACAGAAAAGAGAAAAATCGCTTGATGCAAAATATGCCACAGCAATTGCAAAAAAATAAATAACTGTCCTTCATTGTTTTACATCACTGAAGTACTTTCTTATTTCTTTATTCATGTTATCTATTTATTACTGTGGAATAATCTACACTATTCTGACTAATACAGAAATAAACTAATAGCTATTCTGGACCAAATCACATATGTCAATTAGATCAATTGTTCACTCTCTACGATTATATTTGGTAAAGAAGAATATTCCCTAAAGATGAAAAAATGTGATTATACATGTATATATAAAAAAATTTACTTCATTTATAGCAATCTGTATCAATTATGACAATAGATGGAAATGATTTCTGAACATCTCAATTGCCATAAACATTTTCAGATCATATATTCACCAAATCCAACTGCATGCTGTGTAAATAAATACACTTACAGGAATGTTAAAATGATTGGCAAATAATTCTGAGATATTACTTATTTCAGACTGAATGAAAATCAAAGCCAAGTAGCATTAGATAGAAAGGAAAACATCATTTCATATTGATAAAAGGCACAATTCATAATGGAGTTGAGTCATAAATCATTATGAAACAAAATATTGAATTCAACTAAATTAAGTAGACGCACTTTAGAAAATGGAATGTGACTTCAATACAACTTTCTCCGCTCCAGACAGCCTAGTAACTCAAAATGCAGTTATAGGGTGTTAAGTAATTTTAAAAGCTGAAATACACAAATAAAAATGTATAAAGAAATAACTGAACATTAATGGACATTAAAAAACCAAGAGCTGTTACCTTAGAAAATAAACTGCTGCCAGGTGGATTCTTGGAGGCCATTCTATGCCATTAAACCATTATTATATAAGGGAATAAACATGCACAGAATTTAAAAAGCATATTTGAGGGGCTGGACCTCATTCTTCCTTAAGCCTTTTAGTAAGTTCCTCTCATCAATGCATACATTTCAAATCGGTAATGTGACTTACAGAGTGTTGCAGGTGACTTGCTTTGATGAATACTCCCTGAAACACATGACTGAGGCATGAGGAATTCCATCTCCAGATTGGCAGGCATGAGGCTGAGTAAGAAAGGATCTGAAAAATAAGGTTTGGCTGTACAATGTGCACAAGAGTGGAAGAATGCTTCTTCACCTTCAGAAACTAGAACTGAAAGAGAACGGAAGGGGAGCTGAGTTCCTGTTGTATCTGATTATGTTTCTTACTTAACAACCTCTGTACGTTTCAGGTTAACCCATCATCACCTACATCTGAGCAGGAAATGAACCTTTGGAAGCCTTCTCTGAACAATGGAGTACGTGTGAAGTAGGAGTTGGCCAACTATCTTCAAATGTGATCCTCTTTCTCCTTCCTTTCTGGAGAATGATTCTCTTCAGCAAGTAGCCAAATGAGGGAGTGGATAAAAATGGCAGCTGGAGATGGAAATGTAGAGCTCTTGATAAAATGGCCAGAGATCCTCAGCTAGGTCTGGCTAAGGGCCTGAAAATCTCATGGAAACTAGTATCCAAATATCTGCTCAGAAATACTCAGAAGATATTCAGAGAAAATAATCTATGTAAAAGTTGCCTCTTTTCCATTTTTTTGTTGTTGTTGTCTTTCAACTAACTTCTCTCTGTGGGAAATCTTCCAGAACTATTTGCTAACAGACTCATAAACTTAAGACAGGTTTTGAGCCCATTTTCTATTGTCTACTCCAGTTTTAAGATATCATGGAGCCATGGCCTTTATCAACCAGCAATTTTCACACCTTAAGTCCTTAACCCTCCTAGCTGATAATTAATTTCACAGTTACTGCATAGTCAGATCAGCTTCCAATAAAATAACCCGGAGAAATCTAACATGAAGTGGGCAGGAGATAATGCAAAAGTAATCATTATTTCACAGGTGTTTGTATTTTTTCCTATTTTCTTGAGCCTTGTGAATGTATTTACATGACAATTTGAAAATGATGTTTGGGCCATAATGGTTCCTAGACTGCTAAATACAGGAGGGGCCCAGGGACTTGCAGAGCTGGTAATGGGAAACCTGACTGAGCTAACATTTTGACACTAGCTGCTTCTCAGGAGAGGCAAACAGAGATGAATTGAAAGGAAGCTGTCACTAAGAAACTAAGATGGAAAAAAGAAAACAAGAAACCTGCAGAGTACACAAAAGAAACATTTCAAAACTATGGGAGTTAATTAACAAAAAAGGTGACATCCAAACCCTTGAAACACAGGCGTAGTGAACTATATCAAGGAGTAGGAAAGATTAAATAAGCAGGCAAACTTGGAAATCACATTCTGATATTGCCAAGATAAGACAACCTCATAAATAGTGCCGAAAATTGTCAAGGTGAAAATTCTAAGGAAACACAATAGAGAAAAATGTATTGTCGTTTTAAACGATGTATTGGTCTGTCCAGACCTTTTCCTTTTATTACGCTGGCACCTGTGACTCATTCCTGTAATCGTTGCTACTCGGGAGGCTGAGATCTGAGGATCAAGGTTTAAAAGCTAGTTCCAGCAAGAAAGTCCGTGAGACTCTGATCTCCAATGAACCACCAAAAGGTTGGAAGTGGAGCTTTCGCTCAAGTGGTAGAGTGCACAGAAAAAGCTTAGGGACAGCACAAAACCCAATTATTTTTCTGTATCTTGTTTCAACATTTTGCTTCACATATTTCCCTTAAAGAAATATCTTTGAGATGTTTTCTTTTACCCCATTTGCTTTAGACTGCTCTTTGGCAAAGTTTCTCTTCAGAGAAACAGTATTGGTTGGTGTTCCATGGATGCTCACCATAAGTTTGCAAGGTTGGCATGCTTATCTCTCTTTAAGGAAAAGGAAACAATGAGAGGCCATTGGAGGTTAATTAGCTTGTACCTTTGTCTTCCAGGATTCAAGTGAAGGGATGGAGACTAACAAAGAAAGTTCATTTCTATGTTGGCAATTACAAATGTCCAATAAAGTGACACTCTTCTTTGTGAAATGGTGACACATTCCTAACTGAAGAGGCTAGCTGGCCACAATGTCTTCTCAGAAATGATTTGGAAGGAATCCTTATGTTGCTGTCCTAATAGCTGATCAGTAAACTACTTCCAATGGGAAGATTTTTCTAACTTCTTAACATTCATCATAGAATTACTTTCCATTTCCAAGACTGACTAGGTAATTTTTTATTGTAAAGGTGATGTACAGAGGGGTTACAGTTACACAAGTCAGATAATGAGTACATTTCTTTTTGAACAATGTCACCCCCTCCCTCATTTTCTCCCAGTTTTATCCCTCCCAAGCCCCCTCCTCCTATGTTCATTTCCAACATAGTGTCCAATGAGTATCACTGCCAAAAACAACAACTTGTTTCCACTCTTAACTTTCCTTTGAGGTCAAAGAGCAGTTTCACTTGACACCTGAAGAAAACCAATTATATTTTTTATTTTAGGCAGAACACAATGACTGTGATAAAGTTATTACTATAACCTCTATAAACTCAAAAATGTAATTCAGATATATGGACTCCCCAAATGTTTGGACTCTACAATGCCTTCTTTTTGTCTTTGCGACAGTTATCTATACCAAACACTCCACTAGGTAGCGGGTACTTTTTAAGAGCAATGCCTGTATTCCTTATGTATACATTCACAACCTCTTTCATATTGTCTCTATTACTTTTCCTCCATGTGACCTGAAACAAAAGTAGCACTGAATAATTTTAATCATCTTTCACTGGCCATATAGTTAATAATTGCTGAAGCCCATGTCTTAGAACTGGGTAGTTTATATGCAAAACTTTATTTCCCAAAGTTCTGGGGTCTGGAAGTCTGAGATCCCACTGTATTTAAATTCTCTTGAGGATTCTCTTCCAGTTGGGCTCCTCCTCTTGGACAGAGAGCATGCTGTCTGGGTTCTCTATCCCAAAGGCACTAAATTTATCACTGAAGTTTCCAGTATTGTGACATAGTCACTCACCAAGTGCCCTTTCTCCATCCGTATACCACCATATTGGAGAGTAGATGGAAATTTATGAATTTGAGAGACACACAAACACCAAGCCCACAGTAAGCAGAGGCTGAATTCTTCAGCAGACAACACCATCATTTGGATAGGTTTTGTTCATTTGTTTAAATGTAGCCTATTTTTCTCCAGTTCCAAAGTATCTGGTTTACAAAGGACATGCATTCCATACCAGTTCCTAAATCATCTTGCTACTACGGGTCCAGAAGTCTCACTGTCTTGGCAAGTTCCTTTCTCCTTTCCTTAATATCTGCTATATCTCTTCAAGGGTGACAGAGACTCATGAACTACAGAAAGGACTGGAATTCGAGACAAAGAAGTTTGTTAAACCATTTTTTCTGAACAGAGTTGAGAGAAGATTTTCAGATTTTATGGATTTTGCCAGGTGCATTGTGGTCTGGGAGCATTCTAACTAGAGAACGGAGATGAAGTAACTGAGTGATCAAGGGGACTTTTCTTAGATTTCATGGCACTAAAATGAGATCATAGACCAAATTCAAAAACAACACAATTTCTTCAGCAAAGCCTTCCAATTAGAACAAGCTGAATTTGTAGAGAGAAAAGCAAGGGTCAAAAGGAGAAAGTCAACTTCAGCTATTAACATCAGGGGCAAGAACCACAGGCTAAAATGTGTGATAAATCCACATGTTCGGAAACATGTCAACAGAAACCACAACTGGAAAAAACAATAGGAGCTAAGAGAAGAGATGAATGTGGTAAAAAGGGTTCAAGAAAGTGCAGTTCATTGATCTTGGCTACTAGCACTGTGGTATCTAGGGGAGTTGTTGGCCTAGGAGAATGATCCAGGAGCTTCATGCAGGCTTTCTGTTCCACTATTTAATGAAGCATTAAAATACATATGACAGCAGATTGGTGCTGAATTTATTGGAAGAGGAAAGACTAGAACAAATCCCTCAAGAAAGTGACTTTAACTCCACGCAAAATAATGAATATCCAGCCCAGCTGTTGAAATATATCACACAGAGAAGCTTCATTTCCTCATTCCTATTTACACCATTATTTGTACCCATCATATTGCCATTAGACTGCAAGCTTGTCAAAGCACTGCAGGGTTAGAGTGTCAGGTGTCATAGGCTCCTGCACAGGGGCAAATGGATTAAGAATGCCTATCTTTCAACAAACCACACATGAAACAAAATGTGAATGCACCACAACTTCCAGAAACCACACTAGACAGAGGTTCATACAAGGGAATGGAAACATAGCACTTCTAACTCTAGTGTTTTATTATTTGAGAGTTAAATAGAACAAATATATATATATATATATATATATATATAGTTTGTGTGTGTGTGTATATATATATATGAGAAGATGAATATATACAAATGTATACAAGAGAGACAGAGAGATTATCATCTCAAGTGCAGTCATGTGTTATTATATGTTCCATTAACAGAATAGACCCAGGTAAATTAAAACAAAAGATATTCTAGCAGAATGAGGATGTGTACAAAGAAGGCTTGAGTACTTCTTTTCCAAAGACACTTGAAGAAAACTACAGATTTTATTTACTGAGAGGTGATCTAGAGAACAGCCACTCTTTGCCTGACCCTGGTGTACGCTGGGAACCAAGAAAAGTCAAGGACCTCCTATTCTTTTGTGGAAAGAGAGCACAACTACCCATTGTGTCAGAGCTACTAAGAAGCAGCTTTTTCTGAAAAGCACTGACTCCCTACTACTCCCTACATGACATCCCTACTGGAGATGATGTTGGCATTCCCTTCTCCCATTTTGCCTCTATCTCTTTCCCTCCCCACCCCCACCCCAGTCTCTCTGGAGACTAGTTTGAATAGGAAATGACTGATTGATAACATCAAGGAAAGGACTGACAGGACCTGGAAGACAGACCACCCTCAATGACCTAGAATGATGAAGCCGTTCCCCAGAGCAGGAGTAATCAAAGAACCATTCCCCCCCACCACCACCACCACCCCACCCCCCCGCAGTGATGGCAACAAAAACAACTCCAGAAGCCCTCGTAGACCAAGAACCCAAATAATGACCAATCAGGCCACACTTTGCCCAAGCCTGATTAATTATGCACACATGACTTCCCTTGCTCCAGTGCTTCCTGTTTAAACCTAAAGCTCTTATTTGTGTCCTGATGTCTGAGAGAAGTGTTTATCCCCCCAGTCTTCTCCAGAGAACATTCTCTGGTGCTCTATGAACTTAGAATTCCATAGTCAAGTTACCATAGAGTGCCTTTTTGGTTAATTAAAATTTTAATCACAATTCAGATGCTTTTCATTTGCTTTTCACACTTGTGAGGACAATCAGAAAGCAATGTTGCTATGTCTTATTGTAGCATGAAAAGAACAGTCTTGGCAGCATATGGTTCAGGTGGTAGGAGCCTTACCCATGAGTGATAATTATCAGATACTGAGTTCAAGTCCAGGTGTCAGACAAAAGAGGGGAAAGAGGAGTTTTAATAGTTTTTATTTCTTGACCATCTTTCAGTTCTCAATTAACTACAATTATTACCCTACAATTATTACCCACATTAGATAATCAATTTGAAAGATGATTTTTCTTCTGAGCTGTGTGAGATTCTGGAAGGAAACATTGGGCTTGGATTGAGGGTGGCTAGATTCTAGTTCACAAATAAACTGCTATGATCAAATAGGAGCCATGATTCGCCCTTTCTTTGGGCTTGTTTCAGCATTAAAACTAAACAATTTCTGAAGGGTTTTCTAATAATGGTTACATGGGTATAGTCTCTACTCTGCTGCACAATCATTTCTACAATGAACAATCCTCTCTGTCACCAAGTCCCCTTTACCGAATAGTTGACAAGCTTTATATTAATATCACATTTTCAACTGAATTTAAGGCCTGCTTTATTTGAACAGCATGATTCAAATAGGCCTTTTTGAAAGGTGTCACTCCAATTTATTATTGGTCCATGCATTCATGAATTTTAAATAAAAATTCTTAATGAATTAGGGTGCAGTTTAGCTTTTGAGCCAAATTATGAAGCCAGGTACAATATTATTATGTGTTATTCTCAAGGACAATTTTAAATGAGATGTCACATTGAAGTAATGTTATGCCTCAGAAGAGAAACCTATTTTAATAATGAAATAGAATAAGAAGTCATTCACAGTGAGAAGAATGCAGTCTTATTCTAATATCTTCGACACTTTTTATTTTCAATGCTTTACTTACAGCATGCACTGGGGAAATAACTGAATTCCTGTATTCCTTGCGTATGTATCTATAAATCAGCATGGCATATGACCAACAGCATACACAATTTCAAATCAAACAGGAATGTTGATTGAGTGGCCAGTGTGCCTTTTCATTCAAAACAAGGATTTCTTGGTAATTCTTGGGGTGTCTGGGAGCAGGGGGAGGGCTGTTTTTGTTGTTTCTTCTCAGTGGTATTGACATCTTGGACTAAACAATACTGCTGCTGTTTTTGTTATTGTTGGAGAGTGGTTGAAGAGCTCTATTACTTCTATCCCTACAAACTGGTAATACTTCCCTAGTTGTAAAAATCAGACATTGTTCAATAACCTCTGGGAAAGAGAGTGGTTGTTGACAACTACTGATTAAGAGTATACACATGACACCCAACTTAAGACGTGAAATCTCTCTCTCTCTCTCTCTCTCTCTCTCTCTCTCTCTCTCTCTCTCTCTCTCTCTCTCTCTCTCTCTCTCTCTCTCTCTCTCTCTCTCTCTCTCTCTGTATAGTATACAAGTTTTATTTACTTGCGTGGTGGAAGCTTCCTTTTCCTGGTGTCCTTCCAACCTCAGCATCAGGGCTTGCCATGGTGAGAGGGTGAACCCTTACTAAGGTTGCAAAAGAGCCTCCATTTGTGCACCCCTGTAGCTGCCACTTTTAAGGAGCCCACCTTTGTATTTTGTCTGTCAGGATTGTCTGAAACTTTGGTTAGGAGCAAACAAAGGAGGAATTGCCATGGTCTTCACCAGAATAAAGTGCTGTTTTTTCTACCTCTCTCTTGTTTTATTTTTAATCTGTACAGGTCCAATTTATCTTTCCCATAGGACATCATTTTCCTCCCTGCTACCACCTCCTAAGAGTCTGCCTCCTTCCTCAGAGAGAAGCACCCTCTTTAACTAGAGGGGAAGACAAGGCAGAAGCCTGTGAATTCTACAGTATCATTTACCAGCATCCTGACTTATCTTATTCCATAAGGCCAGTCTTCTTTTCTTCTTAGGTCCCTCTTTTCTTTTTTGTCACTTTATGCTCTTTAACATGACAGCTGTGTTCTGATTTCAGTCTATCCTTATAAACCATAATAATCCAATGCTATCTACTTCATAAATACCTTCTCTGCCGTTGTCTCTCAAATCTGTTCTCATTTCTCATATTCTTTCATGAGAATCTTGGTCCCTCCTGTTCCCTCCACCTTCCTTTTCCTCCTTAGAGTTTCAGCACAAATCGCGATAGAAGCAACAAGACTGGATGTAAATCACCAGAAATGTTTAATGTCTGGTGGTCCTGATCAAAAGTCACACAAAAGAACAGCCTTTGCTTTTCTGGAAGACCAGAAGTAGAAAATTACACCTGGAAGACAGCTGTTATTTTTAAGACCCCTTTGAGAAAGAGTTACAATGAGCCCTAGCTGTTCATTCATGTGTACCAACTTATACTGCTGTTGCTTTATCAACATAAGCATATGTTGAACAGAGGTTGCATTGTTTATTTATGTGCACATTTATTCATTCAGGGGTTGTAGGGAGATGGCAGTATGCAGCTCAGTCATTAGCTTGCTCTATGACCTTGTGATAGTGCTTTAAACTGTCTGGACTTGAACTTATTGGGGAGGGGATGGTTAGGTGGCAGACAAAAAAGGTGATTAGGTGATTTCTGGAGGCACTTTTGCTGCTCAGCATTGTGTTATTCTTGTGGCAGAATTTTTCAGTAAATAGTGGTTACTTTTTGTCTGTCACCCCTAAAATAGGATTCCGGGTTTGTTTAAGTATCTACCATTTAACTCTCTGACATAGGGGTTATAACCCAGCCCTGACTCAGTAGTTAATACTACCTGCTCCAAACAATCATGCACTCTGACTCTCTCTACAATGAGCATGTGACCTTAGAAGGCCTGCTAAAGGTCTTCTGGGTGAGATTAAATTGCTCCCGAAATAAAAATCTCACAAAAAAAGAAAATGGTCCTTTTACCCCTAAATATCATGGTCAAGCGGATTGTTCTGATTATGAGGCCTTCCTCAAGGCAGTGTGAAATGGCAAGAGGTAAAATTCATGTATCCTCAATGGTAAGGAAGAACAAATGAACCAAACTGACATAATTGAGCTACTCACAAAATGCTCCATGCAACCTGCAGGTAATGGAGGGCTGCTTGTTCCCCTACCCCCACCCCAGCATCCACTCTTTCCTCTTCCTCTTCTTTTCCAATTTTATCAGCCCACCCATTTTCACAGCCAGACGCAGCACTACCACTAACCCTGGAGAACAGAATGTGAATGCAACTGTTGTGTTGTTCTACATCCACATTAATTTTTTGAAAGGAAATTGCTTATTTCATACTCCTTCAGATTCTCTCTCCTAGGACCTGAGCACATACTTGTACCCAGTTTTTAAAAAAATTGATCAAAAACTGTGCATAACATCAGAGGAAGTGCTTCAATAATAAAATAGAAAGAACTTTTAGGGGAATAAATTCATAGAACACAACCACTTACTTACCCTGAATGGTGACCTATATCATATTTGGAAGACATATGATTCATGTGCATACTGAAAAATCAAACTCCTACCTTATTTCTCTATTTTGGGGGGGGGGGAGGTTTCATTACCTATATCTACTTAATTTGCCACGCTCTAACAGGACTCTGCTTTCTGAAGTAATGTATCTTCTTTTCACGTCAATAATGAATTTCACTGACAAGCTGCAAAGTCTTTCTAATTGATATGGTCAAATCTCACATCTGTTGCCTACGAGGTTACGCAAAACCAAAAGCTTCACAAGACAGCTAGTGAAAATGAATGTGTAGGGGGCATTTCAAGGTGGATTTAATCCAAATATATTTAGGATTTAAAATATATTTCTTAAATCATCAAGCTCATGTTTTTGAGCCTTTTCAACAGTTGGCATGCCTTCATGAATAATGGAAATAAGAGTGTCTGTAACTATAGCAGAAATCTAGGAAGAATTTAGAAAAACTTGAACTACTCTTCAAAGTGGTAAGTGCTGTGGGAAAGTTATTATGATTCAGAATTGAAGATCCAGGGAGATTATAGGAGTCTTTTGAATTACTGATGAGGCAGCCCAATGAAACACACAGAACAATCAAAGAACTACTGACAAGTTAGGGGTCAATTGGCTTTTCCCAGTGGTAGAGGTGACTGTGTACGGTCACCTGACCCGATGTGATGGGGAAATAGTCACAGAGGCTTATTCTCATCCTCTGAAAAAAATAAGATCACTTCTAAGATGTTTTCTAGCTATGATCAGCTAGTGCTCTGTGAGTATGGATGAGACCCCCACTAGCCCACAGAGCACTGCCGCTCCTGTAGTAAGCTGAAAAACTTCAAGGTTGATTATATTGCAGAGCAGATATTTATGATTGCAAGGAAAAGAGCCTTGAGAAGTGATCCCTCTGTCTACGAGATGTGTACTGGAGTAGTTACAGATGCATCATTGATGGGGGAAAAATAATACATTTAATTAAAAGCAGAGATAGGAATGTGTGATGATGCCACTAATTAAGATGGGTATAGATTTCATGTACAGCATTAACAAAGAGAAAATAAACCTTGTTAGCAGCTGAACCAATGTTCAGCTAGGAGATAGAGACAAAACCCCACTAGAATAAGAAAGTACACCTTTTCTTCAGACCCACCCCCAGCCTCCTCCTCCCTCAGCAATATACTTCTATACTAAATTTCAGGTCTGATTTTCTGAGTCTCATAAGTCATAAAATCCAGAAAAGGAAAAACTTCAATTCCTCACACTATCACACTGAAACATTTTAGAAGTAAACTATAACAAAAACTGTAAGGAAACCCTGCATTTTCATACTCTTCTTTGAAATTGTGATTAAGAAGACAAATATCATACTTCCAAATATGTTCAAGAAACATATCTACATGTTTTACATGTGTGATCTAATACCTCTGCTAAAATCTTTGTTCAAGATGTAAATGACTTTCAAGCCGTTTGAAAAAAGAGCTTGTGATTATGCAGAGTATAAGTAGTTATCTAAAACTCAAATCCAGATGAACTTTCTTCAGAACATTTGATCTTTACTGGAGCCTACTAGGTAATGGAATATTACATACCCATTAATAAATGTCGGCAATAAACCAAGTAAGATTGCATTACTACATGAACCCAGGTTAACTAAAGAGAGAGAAAAATATATCACTTTACACTTAACAGCCCTGCAATAAAGTCCACTAAAGTGAAAAGAAATTCTCTTAAATGTTAACAGCAGTTGTGATAAACCATTAGGGTTTATTTCCTATCTATGGCTGCGAGTTCTTACAATATGCATATACAATACCAAATTCGTTTCTCATAGCAAATATAAATGTCACAAGTTATAAATTGTTCCAGTGAAAAATTATGAGTCATAAAAATATTCCTCATAGTAGAGAGGAAAGATAGTAAAAGAGATTATTGTTAAAGTGGAAGAATTAATGCCTTCTAACTATGAAAAGGAAAGAAGGTGATGACAAAATTAAAACAAAATTTAAGGTAAACAACAGGGTAATTTAATAGAGCTCATTAATTTTCCTTTATTTTCTTTTTATAAAAGGTCTGTGGTATGAAGGGGCACTGGTAGCTCACACCTGTAATCCTAGCTATTTGTGAAGCTGAGATCAGAGAAATCATGGTTTGAAGAAAAGCTGCCCACCCACGAAAAGTCTATGAGCAAAAAGCCAGAAGTTGGAGGTGTAACACAAGTGGTAGAGCACCAACCTGAGTAAAGAAAGCCAACTGGAGGCATGTGGCCTTGACTTTAAGCCTGAACATAAAAACAACAGCAACAACAGCAAAAATATCCATACACTTCAAGTAAACACCTAAAAAGATGGTGATATGTAAAAATTAATTAGTGATTTGCTGAAGGGTTAGTGAAAACTTACTATAATATGGACTTCAACCTCATCATGGTACCTCTGCAAAAGGTAAATGTTAGAATAAAGAATAAAAACTTTATTATCTTTTCTCTTTTGTGTGTGTGTGTGTTTTTTTTGGTTGTGGGGCTTGAACTCTGGGCCTTGGTGCTGTCCCTGAACTCTTCAGCTCAAGGCAAGTGCTCTACCACTTGAGCCACAGTGCCACTTCTGGTTTTCTGGAGAAAGAGTCTCAAGACTTTCCTGGCCGGCTTTGAACTGTGATCCTCAGATCTCAGCCTCCTGAGAAACTAGGATTATAGGCATGAGCCACTGGTACCCAGCTCTAAACTTTATTATCTTAACAAAGATCAAACAGGATAAAATACAAAGCATAAAACCACATTCACCTTTTGGCATTTATCTAAACACTTTCATGCTTTGATGTTTATCCATCTATGCTTGATGAGAAATACTAGACTCAAAGCTAGTCTGAATAGCAAAAATTATCCTTAGCAGTAAAAACAGTGCTGAGGGAATACCAATACCAAATTTCGAACTCTATCATAAAGCTGTGCTTATAAAAGCAGCTTGGTACTGGCACATAAACAGGCCTGAGAACCAATGGAATAGAACTGAAGACCCAGAAATGATCATACAGACCTATGGCCACCTAAACTTTCATAAGAGAGCCAAAATCATCAAATGGAAGAAAGACAGCCTCTTCAACGAAGGGTGCTGGTAGAATTGGCTATCCACATATAGAAAACTGAAGTTAGATCCTTATATATTACCCTGCACTAGAATCAACCCCAGACAGATCAAAGACCTTGAGGTAAGAGCAGATATCCTGAAAATATTACAGGAAGGGATAGGGAATACACTACGGCTTGTTGGCATAGGTCAAAACTTCCTAAATAAAGTTCCAGAAATACAACAAATCAAAGAAAGACTAGATAAACTGGATCACATTAAATTGCAGAGCTTCTGCATGGCAAAGGACATAGCTAGCAAGATAAAAAGAAAGCCCACATTTTTTTTTTTGGTCCATTGTGAGGTCTGAACTCTGGGCCTGGGCGCTGTCCCTTAGCTCTTCAGCTCAAGGCTAGTGCTCTTCGACTTGAGCCACAGTGCCACTTCTGGCTTTTTCTGCTTATGTGGTGCTAAGGAATTGAACCCAGGGCCTCATGCATGCCAGGCAAACACTCTACCACTGAGCCAACTTCCCAGCCCAAAAGCCCACAAATTGGGAGATCTGCATAAGCCATACAACAGACAAAGGTCTCATATCAAAAAAAGATAACTAGAGCTCAAAAAATTAAAACCCCCAATAACAAATCCTTAAAGAAACAACTGATCCATTAAAATGTGGGTTAAACACTAAAAGAGAGACTTCTCTGAAGAAGGAATAAGAATGGTTAATAGACACATGAAGATATGTTTAACATCTCTGGCCGTAAAAGAAATGAAAATCTAAACTACATTGAGATTTCACTTCGCTGCAGTTAGAGTGGAGATTATCAAAGAAAACAAATAATAACAGATGATGGCAGGGATGTGGCCAAAAGGGAACTCCACTACACTGTTGGGGGGTGGGGGTGTAAACTTGTTCAACTACTCTGGAAAGCAGTATGGAGGTTCCTCAAAAGACTATACTTGTAGCTCCCCTATGATCCAGCAATACCACTCCTGGGTATTTACCTAAGTGATCACAAACAAGGCCACACTAAAGCTACCAGCATAACTATGTTCGTTGTAGCATTATTTACCATAGCTAAGATATGGATCCAACCCAGATACCCCTCAGTAGACGAATGGATCAAGAAGATGTGGTATATATACACAATGAAATTCTATACTTCCATCAGAAAAAAAAATGATATTGCTCCATTCATAAGGAAATGGAAAGACTTGGAAAAATTCATATTAAATGAAGTAAGCCAGACTCAAAGAAACATAAGCTCTCTGTTTTCCCTCATTTGTAATAATTAGTATATATCTAGGATATTCCTAGCAGAGGATCACAATACCTCAATTAGCAATGCACATATCACCACATAAAATGACGCTTATTGAAATTAAACCCAAGGAATGGAAAGAAGAGGGTTTTTTGTTTAATGTACAGTGTGAAAGTATTTCTTTGTCCTTTCATTTATTTCCTTTGATGTATCCCTTGTTATCACTGTTTTTGAATTTGATATCCTGTGTCTTATATATACATTTATTTGCTTTGGGGAAGGGTAGGGGAATAACAAAATGGTGAGACAAAGGACAAAGGGTGAACCAATGCAATAGTGATACAAGACTCTTTGTTGGAAATGAACTTTACAACGTGGAGGGAAGGAATTTGGGAGTGGGAAGGAAAGTGTAAGGAAATGAGGGAGGGGTAACACTGTTCGATAAGAAATGTACTCATCACCTTCCTTATGTAACTGTAACCCCTCTGTACATTACCTTTACAATAAAATAAAATTATTTTTAATTGTGAAAATACCGTACAGACGGGTTACAATTACATGGGCATTTGTTAGGAAATGGAAAGACTTGGAAAAAACTATATTAAGTGAAGTAAGCCAGGCCCAAAGAAACATAGGTCCTATGGTTTCCCTTATTTGCAATAACTAGTATATGTCTGAGACAAGCAGAAATGGTCAGATAAGTTGATGTTAGGTGAAATGAACCCAAAGATAAATGTTTTTCCTTTCTTGCTATTGTTTCTAACATATTTATAAGATATTTCTTTGTTGCTTTGTATGTCCCTCCCCCATAGTAAAATGATTTTTTAAAACTAGTCTCATCAAAAAGAAGAGTCTTGTAGAATATTTCCCACATATTAAGTTGGAATTTCAAAGATGGACAAACATAAAGGTGTCCTTTCTTCCACCCTAAAACAAAATAAAAGGCAAACAATGAAAACAATATTTGGCACAAAGATGAGAATGGAGAAGAAAGAATGACTTTGAATTTCTATTGGTTTATAGATAAGCTGGGAGCATCCAGGAACCCAAAGTCATAAACTTGATTTTAGGTAGTAGCAAAATGACAGTTCCCATGGGCACTTAAGCAAACCAAACAGTCATCTCTCTGTAAAAAGATCTATTTATTCCAGCCCTTAGGAAATTGGAATTCTTTTTCAGGGGTAAAAGGCCAGTACACAAAGATAACCAGACAAAAACAGAAATAAGAAAATATATATGAGAACTAAGGCAGGGTAGGGAGAGTCAGGCACTGAGTCTTATATATTAAAAATACCAGGAATATATTACATTTTAAATATTCACTTTATTTAAACAAATTCGTAGAAATTCTGAATATGTATGTGTACATGATGACAATTTATGAGGTGGCACAGCACACAGAAATTTGAAAAATGAAAACAAATCATTTTGAGGCACCAGATGGATATCTGATGAGAGAGAAAACAAAGCAAGAAAAACTAAAATTTCTCAGACTAGAATGACAAACTGAAAAGGATAGATGATATAGAGAAAAATGCAAACAATGGTTGTCCCAGAAGAAAAACCAAAACAGAGTTAGGAAACAGAGACCTATACAGCACTGCAGTAGTTTTACTTATCATGGTCCTGTGAGAAATTGTATAACCTAGTGGTGTCTCTGCTCTCCTAATTTCTCTAAGCACACTCTCTGATGTTGTAGGACAAAATCACCTACTGGTGTATTTTTCAGAAAATAACTTTGCAGTTACCCAACGCATGGCTATATGGAAAAGCAAAACTAATAGTCATGAAGCAAGACAAAATAAATTATTTTTTAAAAATTAAGAAGCATGATGAAAGAAACATTCTGCTAATTTTGTTCAATTAAAAAGAAAGCATACTTTGCTAGACTATCCTAATTGACAAACCCAGCAAGAGGTTTGTTGTTACTGTTGTTGTTTTGTTTCTTAATGTACAATGTGAAGTTATTTCTTTTTTCTTTCATTTTCCCCCCTTGTTTTATCCCTTGGTGTCACTAGTTTTGTCTTTTTGTTGTTGTCGTTGTTGTTGTTGTTACCTTGTGTCTTGTATATACATTTATCTGCTTTGAGGAAGGTGAATCACAAAATGGTGAGACAAAGGACAAAGGGTAAACCAATGCAACAACTATACTCATAAGACACTATGTTGGAAATGGGGGAGGGAGGGAGTCTTGGGGAGGGAAAGTGGGAGCAAAGGAGGGAGGGGGATAACACTGTTTGAAAAAGAATATACTCATTACCTTACTTAACTATAACCCCTCTGTACATCACCTTGAAAAGGTAAAGTAAAAATTTTAAAAAGGAAAGTATCCATCTTCAGTTTCAACAACCTTAAACATGTCTGAGAATAATGGGAAAAAAGTACAAAATCTGATACAACGTAATTGCTCCTGGCTGGTTTGTTTGTTTCTTTGTTTTAAAGACAGGAGTTTGGATTTAGGATCTTGTGCTTGCTCACTTTGCTTGCTCCAGCTGGTGCTTTACAACTTGACCTACACATGTATCTTGGCTTTTTGCTGGTTAGAGTCTCATGGATCTTTCTGCCTGGATTAGCTTCAAATCTTGATCCTCCATATTTTATTGTCCTGAATAGCTAGGATTAAGGGGTACTAGTGCCCTGATAAAACAGCGGGATGGGTGGGGGGAAGGGAGGAGAGAGAGAAAGAGAGGGAAAGAGGGAGAGGGAGAGAGAAGGGCAGGGAGGAGAGGGGGGAAGGGGAAAGAAAGGGAGGAGGAAGAAGAAAGAAAGAAAGAAGGAGGAGGAAGCCAGGCACCAGTGGCTCAAGTCTGTAATCCTAGCTACTCAGGGGGCTGAGATCTAAGGATTGAAGTTCAAAGCCAGCCCAGGAAGGAAAGTTCATGGACTCTTATCTCCAATTAACCATGAGAAAACCGGAAGTGGCACTGTGGCTCAAGTGTGAGAGCATTTACCTTGAGATGAAGAGCTGAGGGACAGTACCCAGCCCCAGAATTCAAGCCCCATGACACAAAAAAAAGAGGAGGGGGGAGGAGGGAGATGGGAAGAGAGAAGAGGAGGGAAGAAGAGGAAAGAGGAGGGAAGAAGGAAGAAAAAGGAAGAAGTACAGGATGAAGAGAGCTAGACCATATTTTTAAGAAAGCAGAGTTTCAATTTGACATTTAAGCTTGCATCAGGAACAATGAACACCTGAATAAATAGAAAGGTAACTGTGAAAAGACACAGAAAGTAAAAACAAGTACCCATTTAGAGATCAACTGCTATTGAAAATGTTATTCAGGACTAAAGGTGAAACAATAGTATTTCATATATACAAAAGTGGACTCACCATCCTTTAGTCTACACTAAAAGTAAAATTAATGGATGTGAGAAATCAATTCCAGAAGGTAAGAATTACAGAACAGAATGTAAGATCAACAATACAAATATTGATACATTGTGGACTATGTTAATTAACATTAAATCACAGAAGCAAAGCAAAAACATTTATGAAAGTCTGATGGGGAAAATGAAAAACATATATTGTTATTGTTTGGATTTTGAATGACCCTCAAAGGCCCATTAGTGAAAAGCTTTATTACAAAAGAGGCACTGTTAAAAGATAGTGAGACCTTTAGGAGATTGGACAAGGTAGTAGGTTCTTAGATCTCCAGCCCTTGAAGGAGATGGTGTATGAAACCACTTTTTCTCAATTTTGCCTCTTGGATGTGTGTAGTCATCTTTACTGGATGTCCTGTTCCCATTACTACTACCTGATACCCTTATCAGAGAGCCAGAGCAATTATCCACTTCATTTTATAATGACTCTTCCAAGACTGTGAGCTATAATATGTATTTTCTCTTTCATAAAGTCATTATTCCAGGTATTTTGTTTATTGTGTTATCATCAAGCTGATGAACACAAATGAGTGTGTGTGTGTGTGTGTGTGTGTGTGTATTATATCATATAATTTAGGAAAGGAATACATTTTGATGTTACTCTAAAGAAAAATTATAGCCTTGAATGGCAATAGAATTTGAAGTCATAAAGATTCAGGTTTAATTCCCAGATCAGTCACAAAGATTCAGAATTGAGAATATTACTAGCTTGATGCCAATGAGTCACACTTGTGATCCGAGCTAATTAAGAGGCTGACTGAGATCTGAGATTCACAGTTCTAAGCCAGTCCTGTCAGGAAACTCCATCCATGAGATGTCCAATTAATTACCAAAAAGCTAGAGGTAGATTATGATTCAAGTGATAGAGTGCTAGCCTTGAGCTGACAAAGCTCAGGCACAGCACACAGAGCTTAAGTTCTAGCTCAGGACTGGAAAAAAATGTATTTATAACACACTAGCGAAAAGGAAAAGTGATCAAGACATTCTCAATCAGTCAAAATCAAATGAGAGAGAGAAAAAAGAAGAGGTAGGAACCTATGGTGAAATAAACAAAAAGCATAAACTACCTAAATGCATCAATAATTATATTAACTATAAAGACTGAAGTTTCTCTGATTAAAGGTGAAAGAATAGGGCTGGGAAGGTGGCTCAGTGGTAGAGTGCTTGCCTCGCATGCATGAGGCCCTGGGTTCAATTCCTTAGCACCATGTAGCAGAAAAAGCTGGAAGTGGAGCTATGTGGCTCTAGCTGTGGTAGAGTACTAGCCTTGAGCTGAAGACTGAGGGACAGCGCCCAGGCCCAGAATTCAGGCCTCATGACTGACCAAAAAGAAAAAAAAAAAAAGGTCAAAGAATACAGAAAATAGCCACACCAGAAACACATGTAGCATTCCTCACCACCAGAACCTTATTTTTAAAAGTAAAGGGGTAAAAAAATAACTTCAAGTGCAATAAAGGAGATTTAACCAAGAGATTTGAGATAATAACAAATGAAGAATGTATCTCAGCTCTAGGAGGCTTAGGCAGAAAGATGGAATATTCCAGGCCAGTCGGGACTTCCTAACAAGAACTGGCTCATCAGAGCAAAAGAATAAATGAAGTAAAAATGAGTCAACAAATTTAAG
This sequence comes from Dipodomys merriami, assembly GCF_024711535.1. NCBI lineage: Eukaryota > Metazoa > Chordata > Mammalia > Rodentia > Heteromyidae > Dipodomys > Dipodomys merriami. Next base: position 5,624,768 of record NW_027205715.1, on the reverse strand, counting down.
CAAACCTTAAATATATAAAACAGTAAGAACAATCTATGAATGAGTAAGATCAATCTCTTAATTAGTTGATTAAGCAAAGGAACAGAAACTATAGTAAAGTACAACTATTAACAAATATTATTATTCTGACCTTATAAATTTGGCTGGAAAGAACATTGCCTTCCGTTCCCATTACTGACATATTAGGTGAAGGCTAATTTTATATCTCATACATTTGTTCCTGCTATTCCTGAAGCCTGGCTATCTCTCCTCCCAGTTTATCCCCATTGCTAAAATAGGAACTTAAAGCTTTACTGGGAATATATATCCTTCCAAATTATCCAATACGGCCCCTCTCCATCTTCATAAACGTATCTTTTTAACATACATTGTTTTGTCTTATATTATCTGAGAACCCCTTTGGGATTTGTGTTGGTTTTCTCACAATGCTTGTATTTTTCACAGGATAGACTGTATATGTACCCATTGTTGGGACTGCTAAGCACAAATGAATCCCTAGTCTAAAAGTATTTCAGCAGCCTAAGTATTTATCACTGATCTGCTATGAGGCTTCTTTTTATTTTATCAGGTAAATGTACACATCTAAAAGAACACAACTGTAAATGTATGTTCCTAACTCTGAAAAAAAAAAAGTAATATATGGCAGGCAAGAATAGCATACATACAGAAATTCCAAGAACCAACAATTTGTATCCTTCCGAAAGTTACAAACTGAAAAACATGCCAAAGCTAAAAATTACCATGTACCAAGCAAACATATTGGAAAACCCAACAACAGGTTTTATCTCAGATTTTTGTTTCAAAATAATGCCCAGACTAGACGGTGCAATTCAATATCCTTGTTTGTTCTTAATGAAAATTTAGAAAATATCCTTTTGTTTATAGGTTGTGTTAGTCTTTTGAACTCTTGAATGGGAACTAAAGAGAAGGAAAACAGCATCTAAATCTCAAAACCATAAACAGAATTTCTAACTATAAACAAAATGCAATTATTTCAAACACTGCATCCAAACTAATGAGGTCATAAGGGATAATATATGTGATTCTTCCAATCTAATCTTTAAAAGGGGGCTTTAATGTGAATACAAAAAATACAATAAAAATTAACCAAAGTACAAAAATAACTTAAAAATCTCCTGAAGGATTTATTCAAAACTGAATGCATGGAAAGGCCTAGAAATGGAGAAACTGCCAAAAGAATTACGCAGGTAAAATAATATGAATTATAAACATTGAATCAGTACAATAAAAAGCAACTGAAGCTCAAGAAAGGCCATCCATCAGAGCATGTTTTCTTTGGCTTTCTTTTAAAGTATTTCCTATAGGAACTTCTCTTTGAGGACAATTAGGAAGTTTCCAATATTACTTGTGTATGTGTTTATACACGTATATATGTGTATATATATATATATATATACATATATACATATGTGTACACGTATATATGTGTGTGTATACACACAAATAGAGGGAAATATACACTTAGCAGTACAAGATAATAATGCAAGATAATTATCTTAAATATAGTTTCCTTCAAATTAAACCATATTTACAATAAGTATCTCATTTTTAAATTACCACTTTTTGACATGATCTATTAAAATAGAGTTTGCACTGATTCCAGATAACTCAATCTGAACTGAGTTATGAGGAAAATGTAATGTCTTGAGACAAAAGGACTGTGAATAAATTACTATGGAAAGTGAAGTATCTACTTATTGATTTTCCACACTATTTTCTGCTGCCAATAAGCAGAGGACTGTTTCAAGAAGAGGAAAATGGCTGCTATCAAAAATCTCACTCATCATTATTCTTAATTTTCAGTCAAAATATTAAATGTAAATATTAATAAGAGTGATAATGATTTTTCCAATACCTATTACAATAGTTGGTATTATTTTTAAACCAAACTCTTCCTGGACTATATTTTTTTATTCAATCATTCTATCAGCTCTACAAAATTCTTTCTAACATGTTTGCCATAAACTCTGTGATCTCTTAGTCAGTAAATGATGAAAAATTTATGCCTAGTAAGAATACTTTAGAAATTTCTCCTTGAAAGATACAAAGCAAGGACGAGGGGATAATGGTCTGTGTGGCTCTTCATTAAAAGTCTCTGAAAAACCTAAAACAGTCTCATTAATAATGAAATACTAATAGATATATCCATTATATCTATTTCTTACACCAATTCAACCATGTTTTTGTAATTATTAATCAGGAATTGCTTAAAGAAAATGAGTACATTTTGAGTGTTTTTCAAAATCAAAGATCAATTGTTCAGAAATCATCAGTCCTATAAATTATTTTTGCTTGCCATTTTGTTATCTATAATCTCCCCCAGATATTTCTCATGATGTTCTCCATGGCTTTGCCAACTACTCCACTAGTAGTAACTAGGTAATACCTAGGCACTAGATGTGATGTTACCTGTTCCTAAAAATTTATTAGAAACAGTGATTACCAAGCCAAAAATCATCAATATTTAGCCAGGTGCCAGTGACTCATGCCTGTAATCCTAGCTACTCAGAAGGCTGGGTTTTGAGGATCACAGTTCAAAGCCAGCCTGGCATGGAAAGTCCATGAGACTCTTATCTCCAATAAAAACCACTAGAAAACTGGAAGTGGCGCATTGGCTTAAGCGGTAGAGCACCAGCTGAAGAGCTCAGGGACAGCGCCCAAGCCCAGAGTTCAAGCCCCATGACTGACAAAAAAAAAAATCAATGTTTATTTTCTAGTCTCCTATGGAATGAAACTACACCAGTGACAAGAAGGACAAACAATTACTGCAACTACCATTTATTAAGTATTACATAATAGCCAAGTAATCCCGTAGATTCTTCATAAAATTTTTCCTAATTCATATCGTAGTGTTTTTCTTTCTTTCCATTATGACTTTTAATCCTTCTGATTTTATTCCCTCTACCAACACAGATCTGAGATGAGAAATAAAGTAATGAATAATGAATGTTTTCATAAAACTTGCATTCTTTATAAAGACGGAACACAGCAGCAGAATAGAAAGAAATCAATAAATCCATCAAACAAGGTAATTCCCAGTAGTATATAAAGGATGGTAAGCCAGTGCAACCTGAAATTATGAAATATGCTAGAAAGTACCTATTTGTGTTTGTGTGTTTGAAGGTGGGCAGTTTCCTGCATCCATTGCCAAGAAATGCCTTCTGGAGAACCTGTCATTAGAGATGTATCAAGCATTTGTGGCAAAAGATCAAAATATCTTGAATAAGAAACTTTTAGAAAGAACAAACTCCAAATGGCAAGTTTGAAGGGGAAAACAAGAACAATGTGACAAGATCAAAGTGCTAGGAGTACTTAGTGCTACTGTAGGATTTTTGAAGTTTGTAGAAGAAAGTTTACAATTTACTTCCAAAGTGATAAGTCAATGGTATTTAAATATGTTGCAAAAGACATATTTAGATTTATAAAATTCAGCATTACAGTGTGTCTCATTGATCTGTAAAACTAAAACCAACCTACAGTTAATATTTCAATAAAATAGGAACGAGAACAAGAACTCAAAGTTTTGGGGTTGTTTATATTCTTCTGCTACATAAATCTGCTCAGTGACTTTGAGTTTCAACCCCATATAGAAAGGATATGAAAATAATGTGTTTTGGAATTGATCTAAGGTTCAGGGACAAGAATACAGTATTCTATCATTTTTGCAATACTCTTTTAACATCCATTCAAAATCAAATGACCAATATTTTAGAAAATTCTTATGTCTAGAGATTATAAAACCAACATAAGTTGTGAGTAAAATTACCCCTTGGGATAAAATGTTTTAAGACACTTTCTTTTGCAACATATTGTAATTCAAAAAAGATGCCAGATTGCTTGGAAGTTCAAGTATTGATGTTTTAATGAGTAGACTATTTTCTCTAGTGGAGCACATCCAATTAAATTTAGCATTCAGTCATTTGTTAAGGGGACAGTCTGCAGCTTCTAAATGATTCCATTTCTCCTTTGCTTTCCCCTCCATTTCCAGATGCCACTTTGATGACTTGTTTGTTTTTCTAAGGATCACTGAATCTCTCACTGGAATCCTATTCATGGAAGAGAAGTCAGGGCCTACCACATTTAGTATTTCTCCTAGTTTTTTCTCAGCTCTTCATAGTCATTCACTTTTCTTCAGGTTTCAAGAAAGTTGGATTTCCCCAGGAATAAGACTTAGTATTTTTCTTTCCTTTCAACATTTGATCTTTACTTCTCCAAATATTTATTTTGTCCTACATGGAAGTATGAACACAGGCAAAAAAAATCTTCCTGCAATTTTAAAGGTTATCATGAGAAACTGGAAAACACACATGCACACACGCATATGCACACATGCACATGCATTGCATACATGCACACATATATGAGTGTGGTCTTGTGTGCAAAGCAATTGCTATGACAATTGCCAGCCTCCTAAAATAAGGATGAAGGAACAGAGAAGAAGGTCTCTTTGACTCGTGAAGCTCCAAAATGAGAACCTTTAGACAGGCATAGATAGCTCATAAACAAAATCTAGTCAAATGGTTGACAGAAGACATTTGTTCAAACTGTCTTTTGTCAATACCTCAGAAAGGTATTCATCAGAGATCACCCCCAAAATTTTCATACCTCAGTGATTGCAATAACACTTCTACATCTTAATGAGTTCTTGACAAAATACATCACAAATTAGGATTATGAAACATGGTGTAATAATAAAGAAATGTATTTCTCATTTCTCTCATTATTAAGTTTCATTTATTTTTCCTAAAGAGTTATATACTTAGGATTGGAGGTTCTTGCCTGAATGTTTACTCCAGGCAACTGACTGTCCTCCAAGAAGAAAAAATAAATACAAGTTGGAATGTCTACATGAGCTAAATGAAGGCAGACTCTCAGTAACTCCAGGTGGGATGGAAAAAAAAAAAAGGCACATTCTGTGGACTACATGCACTTCCGGAGTCTGACGTGTTTTGAAAGCTTCCCACAAAGCAGTTTAATACAATCCATCAGTGGTATAATTACAGCATAATCTACAGCACAATAAAATAAACCTATAAACCTTAATCCATTTCCATACAAATGTCCTTACTAATGAAATCAGGAATGATGAATAAGAACTATGCACAATGGTGGGTTCTGCTCAAAAAGGCTCCAGTTCTACACAAGTTCCCATAGGTCTCTAAAATATTATGCCATTTATGCAATTACAATCAGCTACTATTCTTAGGGGTTAAAGGCTTCTGCAAAATAAATGGAGATACTGCTTCAGTAAAGATAGCTCAATCAATCTGGAAATGTTTCCGCTTGTTCAGGAGGATGACATACTCTAATCTGTGTAGCAGACAATGGTGTTTCATTAAAAATCATGATTTCACAACTCATTATGTGATTGTCACATGAATGCATCCTGCCCCACTTTTGATGGGCTAAGCTTTGTATTTCTCCTGGATGAAAGCCTCTGTATCCCACAAGTAAAGGGAAGCAGAATCTGCTTTTAATGGAAGTTCTCAGAGAAGTGATTGGCAATATTGAACAGAATTCAAACTTCATGGTAAGAAAAAAAGGTATTCTTCTCAGGAAATAACAACATCTGTGTTAGTTAGCTTTAAGGTACTGTGACAAAATACCTGAAGAAAAGCAAGTAAACTTATGGGGGTAAAGATTCATTGTGGCTTACAGTTTTAGAGGTGACAGTTTGTTGTCTGCTTGTTCCTTTGTTTCTGGACCTATGGTGAGACCAACCATCATATTAAATAAGGGCATGGTAGAATGAAGTTGCCTACCTCAGGGTAGCCAGGAAGTAGAAAAAGTCAGACCGGAAGCGGTGCGGGAGGCGGCGTGAAGATACCCCTTTGAAGGTATGCTATGACCTACTTCCTCAAGCTGGCTCTAACCCTCGAAAGTTTCCAATCAGCTGGGCTGGGAATGTAGCCTAGTGGTAGAGTGCTTGTCCAGCATGCATGAGGCCCTGGGTTCAATTCCTCAGTATCACATGAGCAAAAAGTAAGTTTCCATCACCTTGTCAAACTATGCTTCTAATTGGTGTCCAACGCTTCATGAGGAAACATTCTACTTTCAAACAATAGTAGGATGTAAAGGGCAGGACAAACAGAAACAAGTAAATTCATGGGATGAGGGGAAAAAAATAGCAATCTAAAAATTGATGGCCAGATGTAAAATGCAGTGTGTGTTATCAACAATCTTCTCATTGAAGGAGTTTAGAATACTAGTCTCCACTCACAAATCTATAAATACTAGCTTACAAATACATGAATTTCCTTTTATATGGAAGTCAATAGCCACTTAAAAATATCCGTCTATGTTCTCCAAAATGAAGTGGCCTTACATGGAAGGGAGCTGGATAGTTAAGTGAGTCTTTGGTAGCTGCCCAATTCTACTTCCTTAAAAAAGCTTGACTGCATGGATGAGGCAACCCTGGGCAGATCTGCTATAGGAAAACTAAAAGCCTTTGGGCAGGCAGAGAAGGTTCTAAATAGCTTGGGGAAAATATCAAATAATATTCTAGATATCTAGAGTTTTAAAAGGAGAGCAAATATTTTTAAAGTAGCAATGGACAAAGACAGGCTGGACTGAGAACAAAATATGGACCTAGGTAGCGTTGGGACTGAAGACTGTGCCTCCAGATGCTAGAATGATTCATACAGGGTGAACTGTATTCATAAAGCTGAATATATAGAAGGTGCCCACAAGTAGACAGACCCTTCCTGAAGGCATCTCTCTTATAGTTCACTAAGTGGCTAAACAGGACAGAAATTCAGAAGATATCAAGTCAAACACAAATGCGGCCAAGGACACTTCTCAGTACTTCTCTTCCTGGAAGATTTTTGACCTCACAAATTCTTACGAATGTAGTTTTTCCTTTAAAGGGGTCTTGGCAACAAGATGTACCTGCACTGAATATTTAGGGAGCTACAGTAAGCCATGCATTCTTCCACAAACACTCTGCCACTTTTGTACAGCTTTCATATCAAACCTACAAGTCTGTATAATAGATAATACTGGAAAAAACAGTTTTTAAATATAGTACCTAGCTCTGGTGGCCTTGCTGAGAGTTTTGGAAAATCTTATGTTCAAATTCATGCACTAGCAGTCATCATGGAAAATGTAAATCAAGCAAGATGGCAATGATGTTTCAGAACCTGCATATTCAAGAGAGAAGGACAGGTAAGTGACCCAAGCCTAGACACAAGGCAAGGATTTCAGACAGATCTATTTCTGTCACATGTGGATTACTGTATTCATTTTGATAACCCCTGCTTATATTTAGTAAAATGCTATTTCTCTTCTCAAGGCCCATGATGTCAAACGAACACAAAAACACAATGATTTATGATGGGTTTACTACAATGCATATATGTCGAGTTGACTATACCAAATGAGTTGCTTGTTAGTTTGGCTTTTATCTTTCTTATATCTCCTTTCATCAATTTGCATCATCTTTATAACCTGGGGGTGGCAGGGAAGGGTAGTCTGGGGAGAGAGGAAATGGGAGAAAATGAGGGAGGAGGGTAACACTATTTGAAAAGAAATGTACTCAGTAGCTTACTTATGCAACTGTAACCCCTCTGTACATCATCTCTACAATGAAATGAAATAAAAAATAAACAAAATAAAAGAGCAAACTCAGAAAAGTGACATTACATGTATTTTTAGTCAGACTCTTTCTTATGCATATATATATATATATTGTTGCTGGGTTTTTTATTGTGAAAATACTGTACAGAGGGGTTACAATTACATGGGCAAGATAATGAGTACATTTCTTTTTTTTTTTTTTTTTGGGGTGAGTACATTTCTTATCAAGCATTGTAGCCTCCTCCTTTGTTTCCCCTTCCCATCCCTTCCCATCCTCCCCTCGCCCACCACCCAATCCTCCCCGCTTCCCCCCCCACCAAAGTTATAAAGTTCGTTTTTGACATAACGACTTGTACATTTCATTGTTGCAATGGGTCCACCTGTATCCCTATTTAAACGATTTGTTTTTCCCCTTCCCCTCCACAAATTATACCAACATCAAAGCAGGGGTTATACTGTGGGGGAGGGACATACAAAGCAACAAAGAAATAATCTTATAAGTGTGTTAAAAACAATCGCATGAAAGAAAAAAAAACATTTGAATACATATCTTAGGGTTTATTTCCCTAACATTACCTTATCTGACCTTTTCTGCTTGACTCAGACATATACTAGATATTGCAAATAAGGGAAACCATAGGACCTATGTTTCTTTGGGCCTGGCTTACTTCACTTAATATAATTTTTCCAAGCCTTTCCATTTCCTAACAAATGGGGCAATGTCATTCTTTCTGATGGAGGCATAGAATTCCATTGTGTATATATACCACATTTTCTTGATCCATTCATCTACTGAGGGGCATCTGGGTTGGTTCCATATCTTAGCTATAGTAAATAGTGCTGCAATAAACATAGTCTATGCAAATATATTTTTTAAAAAATCTCATCTGGGGGCTGGTGGCTCACACCTGTAATCCTAGCTACTCAGGAGGCTGAGATCTGAGAATCACTGTTCAAAGCCAGCCCAGGCAGGAAAGTCTGAGAGACTCTTATCTCTAATAAATCACCAAAAAACCAGAAGTGGCGCTGTGGCTCAAATGGTAGAGTGCTAGCCTAGAGCTGTATAGCCGAGGGACAGTGCCCAGGCCCAGAGTTCAAGCCCCACGACCGAGAATAAAAAAATCTCACTTCTGATATTCCTAAGATTGCAAAGACCCTATTACTTTTGGGATCAATGGATGAGGCTCTGCATCCAGTGAATTTGTAATCCTCACCATTCCCAGCTGGAGAGCAAGCTAAGCTTTGTGATTTTATCTGTTCTCTAATTCATGCTCACTGGGTGATTCCCCTTTAAGTCTCATCTTAGTATTTTCTCTATTCCCTTTCCCCAGTAAAGGTCTCTTACAGGAAAAAGAGTTAAGAGTGTCATGAAAAATAGAGAATCACATTGCATTCTCAAGGAATTCTTATCACTGTTGAATAATAAAGCCATTCCATCTCTTTCCTATAAGGCTGCCTTCCTTTATGGATATTTTCACCAATGTCAACTCGGTCATTAAATTTCATGTAAAAATACACTGTACTAAGAAAACCCAATGAAAGCATTATATAAAAGCACTATTGTTGATGATGTTGGAAATGATACAATAGAGAACAAAATATTGGAACACATGTTCATGGAATAACTCAGTTCAAATACAAAATATCCCATAAGGAGTTATGTGGCTAGATCTCTGTAAGTCCTTAATTTGAATTGTTAAGTCATGTGTCTTCTGATATCATAGTTGAACCTGGCAGCATATTTTTATTACAGTTCAAGACAATTCCATCATTTAAATAATAGCTGGCCAGATATCATCTAGTATTTTCTAACACTAATACTTTCACAATTCTAAATTGTAATGCATAAGGTATTTGCCTGACATAGTAGTACTCAGTCATCAGGAAGTTTAAATTACTGTAATAATTTCAACTGAAATTTCTTTTACCAGTTTCATTAGTTAAAACATGCTATTAGTTAAAACATGCTATTGTAATTTTTACATGGAGGTTTGTGATCTTTCTTACACAAGCTACATTTTTCTTTTGGAAGATGTCTAACAGTAAAAGTAATATTAACAATGCTCAGTAGAAAATTACTCATTACCTTACTCATGTAACTGTAACCCCTCTGTACAGTATTTTTACAATAAAACACACACACATATATAAAAGAAATGCAAATCAAAAAATAAATAAAAAGAATGACCAATAACCTCAGAAGGCCACCATTAAAGCAAAACGTAGCCTGCACTCGGAATTCAGATACAAGCTATATTTCTTGTGACTGCAAACCAAGGCAATAATAAGCACCCTAGAAAATTAGGGTCTGGAAAAACCACCAGCAAATTCTTGCTAAGAAATGGAGCCATCAGGAAGAGAGAATTTTATGTCATATGTCCTTATCTTCTTCTTATATGTCCTTATCTTCTTCTAAGTATGTGCATATCCAATGGAATAATTTGCCTTTTATGACTTTTATTTGAATAAAACTGTTATTTATTCCAAGTAGATTTGAGTTGATAAATACATAAAGTACTTCCCAGAGACATACCTAAAGAGAAATTAACATGATCTCATTAAAAAGATATGGTCCCTTACACATCATTTGCTCATATATTTAAAAAAGGGTAATGGAACACTGATTATTATCAGACCCGACATGGAAAAATTTTGCAAGGACAATACTTTGCCTCTTTTTTACATGGAAGCCTATGTTTCTTCTTTCCTTTTCAAAGATAAAAGCACATTTAATGATTATGATGATTTAAGATACATTGTGTTTGTGTACTCATACTCATGTAAATATACATGTTGCCTCAGGATATATGGCTACTCATAGGTACTGACAGTGAACGGCTTATAGCCATATGACTTGACTTTGATCAATATGTCAACCTTTCTCAAAATATCCTTTAAGTAATCATCATTTGGAGTCCAGTATTACAAGTGGAGTTTAAAATGTTACACAGGATGAACTTGTACACAAGCATCCTCTATATAATAGGTCTCTCTTTATCTGTGAAAGATATGTTCCAAGACCCTTAGAAGGAGCCTAAATCAACAGATAGTACTGAGCAGTGTATACATGCATACATTGTGTTAATTATGTTCAAATTATACATCAGGCACAGTAAGCGATTGGCATTAATCACAGAACTATTATAACTAAACAGTCTAATAAAGTTTCCAGCACCATGTCTCCTGTGTCCTGTGGCCATTCTGAAGTAAAACTCAGGTTAACTGAAGATGAGCACATCTCCATCAGAATAAGCAGATAGGAAGTAGCTATCAGGTGTGTAGTATGAGATGTGTGTGTGTAGATGCAATGGTCAGGGAATGATGGATGCACTTGTGGGACAGAGTGGGATAATGCAGGAATCCATCACAATGTTCAGAATGCATGGAAATGAACATTTATGATTTACTTATGTCGGGATACTATGTAATTTTTTTCTCACCATATTTGGCCTCAGGTAACTAAGACTACAGAAAGCAAAGAGAGAGATAAAGGAGAACACATCGCCAGAGCCTTCACTGTTGAGACTGATGATTTCAAAAATTTCAAAAACCTTAATATCACTATGGTCCATATACTTTCTTTTCATCATCTCTTCTCTGTGGAACTTCATCACAATCTTTAGAAAGCTCTCATTTCAGCACACATATGTCTATCGACTCATAACTTCAATCAGTGGCAGGAATGAGATTATTGTTAATGATCTGCTGGGATGCTGAAGAGTGTCCAGATCTATTGTTTATCTCCAGGTGCTGAGGATCATGCCTGGAATCCTAGCTACTCAGAAGGCTAAGGTCCTGAGGATTATGGTTTGAGGCCATGCTGGGCAGAGAAGTCTAAATCTCTAACATGTTATCTCCAAAGGAGCCAGTAAAAAGCAGGCCCGGAAAGGCTCAAGTGGTGGAATATGGGCAGAGTAAGCAAGGTGGGTGAGAGCCCTCTGAGTTCCAAGTCTGGTATGATCCCCTCTCCTCCCCCAAAAGCTGCTTATCCAAGGGAGCTTCATAATAATGGCCTTATAATTGAATAAAACAGGAACAATGACAGGTAGAACGCCATGTGTTCATTTCTGGTTACACATTAGGCATAAGGCCGGATATCCAAGAATCAAACTTAGGAAAATTGGCAGTGTTCAGGAGTGTGCTTTAAAAAAAAAAAAAAAAAGGCTGTTAATGCCTTCATCCAAGAATAGGCAACTTTTGATGAGGGTAACTTAAGAACTGTTTAAAATCAATATCTGTTACTTTGAATATGAAGTTTATAAATGTAGAACAATTGCTAGAAGTTCTATCAATTACCCATGAAAGTAGAGGAGATGAGGCACTGAATCTACTCCCCCCGCCCCTTCCTCAATCTCTGAAACAACTCACTTGAGCGTGAAAGTCAATTTACATTTTTTTCAAGTCTAGAAATGGAATTTTCGTTTTGTGTCATATTCATAAAAAAACTCATATATAACTCAGCAGGGTGCTCACATGTGCTTAGAAACAATATTAGGTATGGGAATTACCTTTTGTACCATAAAGACAAAATTACTCACTGAGAAATAAGATTTTAAAGGATCTTCAGAAAGCAAACGAGAGGGAAAAAATAAGATAGCAAATTTCACCCGAGACTAGAAATGTTGCATTGTTCATCTGCAGACACCTCATCCCTCCTGTATCAATTTTACATCTCTACTTAGATTCCCTGCTCTCCAAGGAGCACAAGTAAGCTGTTAGATTTTAATGAAGACATGTTGCAGAGTGAGCCATGGGGCTAGAAATATGAGTTCGAATCTTACAAACTGTTTCTGAGGAACAAAAGCAGCAAAGATTTGGTATAAAGGGACTATAGACACAGGTGCAGCTAAAGCAAAGCAAATTGACTTAATATGCCACCATAAGCATTTTCTACTTTGTGGAAAAAAATCTTTAAATTATAATCTTAATGACTGCAAAATATTTTACCAAAGAGAAGTACCATAGGCTATTTAACAAATTTCCCATTGAAGAGAGTCAGGTTTTCCCCCACTATTTATTATGATAGAAACTCTCACTGCAATAAACCTCCAGAACTTAAGTGCTTCTCCCTTTTCCCACACCTTTCTGTATTCAGGAAAAATTGTATGGCTTATAGTCACAGACGTATATTTATAAAGTTAAAATTCATAAATATTTGTAAAACTCTTGCCTATCTTGTTTATCAAATGCATAATAAAACTATAGATATGTAAGCGTGACTGTTTCACTGTTTCTTTGCAAATGTTTTATATATATATATATATATATATATATATATATATATATATATATATGCCTTTTTAACTTAAGCAAACATCCAATTACAAATGACAAGAGTGGTATTTGTGAATAGTACAGAGGATGGATCATATCGTGGGAGGTTAACTGGCTCTTTCATCTTTTCTGATACATGAGTGAAGGGTGCTAGAATTGTTTTATGAGCTCCCAGCAAACTTCTAGAACTCTTTTTGTTATTATGTAAGATTGAAGCCCATTCTGATGCTAAAGGACTCGCAGATCCTTTGATCATTTAAGATGGTCTTGGCCTTTTAAACCAGCTTTCCTATTTAAAAAACGGGACAAAAATGTTAGAAACTGAATACAATGTAGCTTCTATGTATTTATAAGAAACTTAGGCCCACTTAGTTCAAAAATGCTACAAAATCATTTGTTGGTAAAATTGTACAGGTCAATGCAATCTTAAAGGCGGGTCACATACAGACATGTTATTGATGACAGCAACAATAAAATATCTGTTTCAACTTCACAATAGCAAATATACCAGAAGCCAGAATGATTCACAGAACTCACACAAATATGGATAACATATGAATCAGAGAACAAAATAGGGTCCACTGAATTTTGTCAAACTCTCTAACTTTTCTGAAACTGTGGGAATTTATACCACAATAGTTGCATAATAAATGGAGACAAAATCCTGAGTAGTGAGACAGATGATCCAATTAATACATTTGATGGTTATTGAGTATCTGCTACAGCCCAACAGATCAAAAAGGAATTTCCCTATTTATGCAGAATAATAGTAGCTATTGGATTTTGATTCAATGTGTTGATACTGACATATCTGTGAGCATAAATGTCACAAATGTAGGCAAATGCAAATTTAATAGTACTGGGACTAATATATAATTAAAGGCTATTAAAATATAAAGAATATAGTTAGTAATTCTTCTAAGCAGCTTTCCACATCATTTACTTTAGCTACTAATAACGAGGTCCCTGAAAGTTCTTAGAAATAACTGGCAGGTGAGTCTAACAAATAAAATTAGATTGAGGAGGTATAGTCTCAATTCTCAAGGAAAATAACTCAGAGTGTTACATGCTAGAAGAAAAAAGAAATGAATAAATGAATAAATACAACAAATACATCATTCATTCATACATCCTTCCAGTCCCAGATTTACCAGTTAGGATTAATTGTACCCAGAAATATCTTGAAATGTGATGTGAAAGCCAAGTTAGTGGTTCAGGCCTCTACTCCCAGAATTCAGGAGACCAGAGCAGGGAAATTTCAGGTTCAAAGTTGGCCAGGGGTTACATAAAAAGACCTCTCAAAATGAAATAAATAAAACCTGCCTCTGTGGGGGGGGGGGGTGAGAGAGAGAGAGAGAAAGAGAGAGAGAGAAAGAGATTATTGGAGTTTGAACTCAGTATCTCATTCTTACAAGGCAGACACTGTACCACTTGAGCCAGGATTCCAGGAGCATCTTTTTGCCTTGGCTATTTTTTTTTCAATTAGGATCTTTCTTTATGCCTGGACTGGCCTTGGATGCAACTACTATGCTTCGCCCATGTCACTGAGAAGAGTGGTCCCTAGCACTATGCCCACCCAGTGGTGCTTTCCCTGTAGGTAGGCTAAGAGACACCATCTGCCCACACATCGCTTGAGATGGAGTCTTCCAAAATATTATGCCTGAGTTCCCCAGTTTGGCAGGCCGATGATCTCCCAATCTCTGGCTCCCAAGTAGCAAAGATGAACAGGCTTGAGTCAGTTCATCTGGCTTAAAAATATTTTTAAAGAATGAAATGTAATACACGAGTCTGCTACATCTCTCATACAAACTTCTTCCTTGGTAGAAAAGAAATAATTATGAATAGCAAAGAGTTATATCTTAGGGAATGTAGATAAGAACAACAACCAAAAAATGCACATCAAAGAAAGAGTTTTTTACCAGGTCAAAGCTACTAGATTTACCTAAGCCAAAAATATTCAATAAGGAGAAATAGAAAATAATCCATCAAGAGTACTTGTACGATTAGTTCATCTGATTCCAGAGTTTAAAGGGTCATTGTTCACTTGTTCAACCTTTATGTATAGTCCATTTCATCTAGGTATCACAAAGATTTACCAATGTAGACATGATGCCGAGTATTTGTCCAGTAGGGAAACCCAACAAGCAATCAAGAATCCTTATAGAATAAAATGGATGTGGTAACAGATGATTCTACAAAACCTTAACAAAGTCATGTGATAACTTTCACGGAATTTCCATCTCCTATGAACACAAGGAAGATGTTATCAGCATCTACTGAAATCCCTGTCATTTGTAAGAAAGGTAGATGAGAGAGAGGAGAGGAAAGAGAGAAAAAAACAAAGGTAATCATTTAATTATTCAACTTTTCCTATTTTATTGCTAGATGTAAACCATCTATTATTCAAAGGAGAGAATGCCTTCCATTGAACACCGATGGCCAGTGTAGAGAGTCATGCCAGGATTCTTGTCTCCCACTGCTAAAATAGACTCCATATAGAGTCTGCTTAGCATGGGAAACCATCTATCAGACCATGATAGGGGCCTCGAGACCTATCTCTGAGTTTTGGGACTTCACCGAAGTCTACCTCAGAGAATGGGGCTTTACAGAAACCTATCTCCAAGTTTTGGGACTTCACCGAAGTCTACCTCGGAGAATAGGGCTTCTAAGAGGCCTACTCCTGGGAAAAGGCTGGAAAACCCCCTGGGAAAAGATGTGTTTCTG
Source organism: Dipodomys merriami (assembly GCF_024711535.1). Lineage (NCBI taxonomy): Eukaryota > Metazoa > Chordata > Mammalia > Rodentia > Heteromyidae > Dipodomys > Dipodomys merriami. Next base: position 5,609,174 of record NW_027205715.1, on the reverse strand, counting down.
TCTTTCGTCTCCTCATAAGAGTGCCTATCAATCTTTTACTGTTTCTGCTGTTCATTGTACTTACTCATTGTCAACGTTCCCTTATTCAAAGCTCTTTCTTAAGAGTGTTGACGACTCCAATATCTGATGAGTGTCTTAAAAATATGACTAACTCACCAGAGTTAAGTGCTACCCTGAAACCCCTCTTATGGAGGCTAGTAGACAAATATAAGTAAATATAAAAGTATTGGAGGTTTCACAAAGTCACTCCAGCAGAAGGAATTGTAAGAAATTTACAAGAAGCTGTAGGCGCGGCTAGAACAGAAGGAATGTATGGCAGTTGCTGAGATAACTACTTAGGAGAAAGAACTTCCTGGTACTCTTATTTACTAAGAGACTTGCTAGATCTAGGCCTCCGTAACCTTATAATTAAGGCCTCTATAGAAATAAGGTAATGGTGAGATGGTGACAAACGTCGAAACCCATTATATTTCTTAGAGATAAGCCGGAAACAAGTGCCTTTCAGGCGACCAGCTGGTGACCATCCAAGAACGAAGCCTTGCAGCAAGATTGTGTAACCTTTTGCCCCTTTTCTTATGAAGACTTCTGTTATAAAAGTTTGTTATCCTCTGCATTAAATCGCACTCAGCATCCACTCCTAATGTGTGTGAGTTGTCTGTTTGCCATCTCCCCATCCTATTCCAGGTTCCTCCCCTAGGTATCCTCCGTCGTCCCGACAGAACCCGGTCCGCGGCAGTTCTTCATTATGTAGATCTAGAACTGGACATGAAATTCTTTGGTGCACTCCTCCTGGCAGAGGAGACATAGAATAGCGGGGGAGGGGGTGAATGGTGCCAGGCTGACAAGAATTGACAAAGATTAGGATGTTGTGTTTACTTTTATCCTTCTAGAAGCTCTGGCTATCTGTGGGAAGAGGAAAACCAACTTCTAAGACTCAAATGGCTTCAGGAAACATTTTCAAAATGCAATTCGTTGCATGCATTATATTTAAAAAGTATAAGCAGATTCTTCTTTTTTTTTCTCTTATAAAAATTAAAGTCATGTTATGACACTCAACCTGTCTGTTTTCCCCCATTCCCTTAAAACCCCATGAAGTCACCTTGGCTCAATAGAATACATCCCACCGGTGCTGGCCTAGTAACCTCTCCTCACCTGTCTAATGCTATTCATTTCTTGCCCTGAGATCACACAGATGCCACTTTCCCTAGCACTATTTCTGAGTCAGTCTCAAAGCTCTAGTTTATTAAAGCATTGCTGAATTCCCGAGGCTTTCATAGGAGTTTCTTCTCTTAAATAAAACATTATGGTATTTGTATCCACTGGTACTCCCGGAGTTAGGCATTGATACTGTCCCTATATCTTACTAGGAAGAATGGGCTGGGGAATCCCAAGGTTTCGTTTGCTGCCATGAGCAAGGCTACGCTCCACTCATTTGCTCTCTGTGTTTTTGACAGGGGTGAAATGGACTTCCACAGTGTCTACTCTTGTAGGATCACCAGTGTCTTCTGCCTTTGTTGAGGTCAATCATATTAGACAACTCTCCAAAACTGAGCCAACAAGGAAAATTTAATCTTACAGGCTCTTATAGAGCCAGCACAGCATTTCTTGGACCTACTTGCAGAAAATAAACAATTCTAGAAGCATTTGAGCCATCATTGCAGTCACTGGGGGAAACTACAAATCATTTAATGGCATCAAAGGATATTATCATTGACCAAATTTTTAGTAGCATTAAATACAGAAGAAAAATGAAACTCATACTCTATCCTTAAGTGAACAGAATTATTCCTGGATTATTCATCACATATACTTTGGGAATTATAATAAATCAGAGAAAACATTAAAAATCAAGATGCTATTTCAATTAAAAATGATTTCAAAACTACTAAAGCTTCATGCCTATAATGCTAGCTACTCAGGCAGCTGAGATCTGGAGGGTCCACTAGAAAGAAAAGTCCTCCCTGCTTCGTATCCAAATTAACCAGATTTGTGGCTTGAGTGGTCAATATGCACCAACTGAGCAAGAAAAATGAATAAGTACAAGGTCCTGAGTTCAAATCCCAGTATTTCCAAAAGGGGAAAAAATGATTTTGCATAATCATTTCTTGAGTACATTGAAAGAATTAGAAATATGCCTCTGGAGAGTCAAAGAAGATGAAATAGTTGTCTGCAAACACCGAGGCTTAAGATTGGGAGAGAAGTGTAAATTACTAGGTGTCCTTATTGGAGGATAGGAAAAGTTAATCCTGTCTCCAAACAATGCCAGTCACTGAAGGCACTGTAGACTTGTAGAAGGATCTGACATGGTGATATATGGATGCCAGATACTCAGTAGATAGACAGCAGAATTGTGGCTTTAGGCCAGTTAGGCAAAAAGTGAGTGAGCTCCTATTTCAGAATACAGTTGAGTATGGTGGCTGAGCCTCTGATACCAAGTACTGAGGAAGTAGAGGTAAAAGAATTACAGTCTGAGGCCAACCCAGACAAGCACATGATTCTCTACTTGACAAAGAAACTAAATCAAAATAGACTGGGATAGGGTTGAAGAGACAGAGCACTTGCCTAGCAAGGGGGAGTCCTTGAGATAAAACCTCAGTAATGCTGAATAAAAAATGAGTTTGATTGAATCATGTCCACTTATCTCAGGAACTAACATGAATCTAAAGGACCAAGAAAAGCAAAGTATAAACCATAAAAGTTTTATTGAGGTCAAAATATGATCAGAGTTTTATTCAGAACTGTGATTCAAAGAAAACAGATGGTTAATTTCCTATTTTAAAAAATGAGGACTTCTGGTAAATATGTTCGCATATAATGATTGCCAAGATCACCCCTAGGAGAAAATTTCCAAGTGAAGAATAGCACGCATATTCTCCCATTTGTATGAGAAAATATAACCACATCCTTATTACTCTCAACTACTTTTATACTCACCACTAATTTATGTAGATGGTATTTCTAGAAGATCATTCGAATTTTTCTTCTAATTTTAATTTTGAAATTCAAAAGAAAAAATGCAAATGTGAATGTGAATGTGAATTTCTTTGGAATCATTCGAGGGACAATAACCCCACAGTCTAAATAATTAAGATTATTTTCTAACAATGAGAACATTTTCTTAAAAAAATGATCAAATCAAAAATATCTAGAGATTAACTTTAGTAATTTCTTACCTCCCAGTTCCCATTTCAGTCCTCTCTAAGTTTTTCCCAGTGCCTCATCAAGTGCTCTTTACAAGAAGAACAATACGATCTGGGTCTTAGACATTGGCGATTGTGAATTATCAGCTGGAAGATTCAGAATAGCTCCTCAGTCTTCTCTTAATTTTCATAATCATGACACTCTTGGCTGCTTACATTATGAACTTTCTCTTAATTTAGATGTATCTAGTGTTCTTTCATTATTAGATATAGTGAGTCTTTGGCAACAATATCATAGTAGGAATAGTGTGTTCTAATTGCATCTGTTCAAGTGGTACTGAATTTCAACATATGACATTACTGATGATGCTAATTTTGATCACTTGATTAGTGGGATATTTCCAGGTTTCTCCATTTCTACAGTTACTTTATACATTATTACTGCATGTGTTCTTTTGTAGGGAGGAAATGTGTAATTATTTAAATATCTCATTTCTCATCAAACTTTCAATTACTATAGGTACTTAAGTTGCTATGGTCTATGGATCCTTTTCATTCCAAGACTTCAATTTAATATATTATTATTATTATTACCCTTACTATTATTTAGTGTGATGCTGATCTTAACCCAGATTTTTCTAACATTCCTCTCAGTGGGCATGTGTTTCCTTTGTATGCTGTAATCATCTTTACTTTCTGGCTTTTCACTGCTTTGACCTTGGAATTAGCCATGATTTTGTTTAATGAAAAATAATATCTAGAAACCACAATCTGGCTCTGTGTGTGTTCTTTGCCCTGGGTGTCATAGTTCACAGGCCTCCCACTGACAGGGCTAGAGATAAACTTATTTTTATAGAAAAATGCACACAAACCACACACATATTTACACCTAATCTATTCTATCAATTGAAAACATTTATATCAATCTCACTTTCCAATTCAAAAACAGCAGAGCTTATTACAGTTTTGTCCTTTTTCCCATTTGAAACATCCTTATCTGACAGTAACAAAAACAGGCTCCAAGTTGATAAAGTATTTGTTGATTCATACTTCACATGTAACCAATCTTTCTTTAGGGTTTATCCCTTACCTATGTGGATGGTGGATTCCCTATACTTTCCCACTGCATATCACACCACACACACACACACACACACACACACACACACACACACACACACACACACACACACACACACACACACACACACACACACACACACACACACACACACACACACACACACACACACACACACACACACACACACACACACACACCACTGTTCTCCTTTTTAGACTCTTTCACTCATAGTATTTAGTCTCCCAATCCTTCTACATTCCTTCTTTTTGCTTTGATCTAACAAGGCACAGACCCTTTGAAGAACCGGTTTCTCCATTAAGATCCCTGTCACGCTTGGTCCCATGCAATGATTTCAGATAATTTTGGGGAAAAAACAAAGATTTTAAAGGGATGTCAAAGAGTTAAGACACTCTTAAGATGCAAAATGAATGTTCAAATGTGAGAGACAGTTGTTATATTTTAGTGTAGACTCTTTCTCATCGTTGGATATATTTAAATGATACTCCATACTACTTCTCCAATTTGAGAGCTATGTGAAAAGAGTTTCATAGGTGAATAGACATAAAAGTTTAGTCTAGAATATTAAACTGATGATGATCAGTTTAACTGAAAATACAGTTTTAGAATTGTGTTCTTACATCCCTGGTTTCCAGCAATCCATAAAAATAAAATCTTGCATATGGTGGCCCCAGCTTACTAGAGAAATATATTTTCCCAATTATTCACACTTGAGACTAATACAAAGGCTGCAATAAACATTAAAGACAGAGCCCAGTAAATGCAAAATTTCATTTATTAAATATAGAGCACTAAGATCATCTAGCTTACAGAATCAATGAAATAATAACACAAAGTAGGTAGAGCAATCAACCCAGTTCCTAGGAGTTTAGGTTAATTGGGCCCAAGAAACCAAACATAGACCTTAGCAATGACATCTGCGCAGCCCTTTAGTGTCTAAATGTTCTAACCCTGAAGTGTTGTAAACTTCAGCAGGCTACTCAGATCCTTCTTATATCATTACTGGTCTGTAAGAAATGTATTTCTGTAAGTAAGAAACTATCAAAACCAAAAAAACAAAAACAAAAAACAGTGTCTAAGAGATATCTGCATTAGAAGAGAAAAAAACTTTATAAATATTCATATTTGATAGAGCAATCAAGATGTTGATGTTAATATTAAGCAATAACTTTAATTGTATTTCAGCAAACGGATGCCAATTAGGAAACAAATTATCTCATAGAAGCAGGTCTTCCAATACAGTTTTGCCCTGAAGGTAAGCCAAGGGCGATCACAGCTTCCTGAATTTGAATGCAAAAGCAGAACACCTCCACAATTAATAAAATTAAAAATAAGGATCTCAAAGGCTTTAAAGTATGCCAAAAAAAATGACAGCTGTCTGCTAACAAGCAAATTTTTTTCCTCTCTTAAGTGGGAAAGTGCCACAGGAGAGTAGCTTCTAAGTGAAAAAAAGACCATTTAGATTTTTTCTTTAATGATGGGTATATAATCTCACAGCATATCTGATAAAGCACTTGGAATAGTAGGTTGCTATGTAAAACCTCCTCGGAACTTCCTAAACTCTACAATATTGGAAATATCAAGCATTTATTGCTGATGTCTGAGAACCTGCCTGATTTATGATTTTAAAACAAAGATCCAGCAAGGATAAGAAATAGACATGGAAAGATGATTGTTTCAAAAGGATTCCAGATAAATTAGACAATTGCTCATTTTTCATGATCCCCAGAAGCCCTAATACGTGTGATTCTGCCATGATGTTTCCCAGAGGTTAAAGCTCATGTGGTAGAGCAGGTACTATCCTCTAAACTCCTGTTATAGAACCATCCCATAACAGGAAGCTCTTGAGCATCCTAGAAACAAGTCTTAAGTTAAGCTCTCCTTACTGCTGTAGCAAATTTATATTTCCTGATATTGAATGGATCACATCACATTGCTAGTGACACCATGGTATCCTTCACTTGATAAAGTATTACATGGAAATGCCTTATTTTCATAAATCTTTGAGTGGAGCCTGAATTATTCCATAGTAGAATATACCTCACCAGTTAACAGAGTGTTTTTATGTAATCTATATGTAATCACCATATCTTTGAGGTAGAAAAGTCAAAGTCTCCACACACACTGAAGTAAGTCCTCAGGAATTTATTTTCCACAAACCCTTCTGTATCTGAGTCTCTACTTCTGAAATTGTTATATAGAACCAAAGCCTAGATCTTTCTCTGGTTTCAAAACATAATTTGCACATATAATTTTTCATGAACAGAGAGTGTAGTTGTTATTGAGCTACTAGGCTTTGCATATCTAAACACAGTTAAAAATCTCATCATACATACACTCTTGCCTTAAAATGACAGTTGCCCAAATCTCCTCAATTAGGGATTGAAGAAACTTCCCTAGTTCTTCTCCTTTGCTTTTCTTCTTCTTTTTTTCCATATTACCCTGGTTACTCACCAACATCCACACACTCCGGGACAACAAATGTCTCCTGTGCATTTCAATCTCTAAATTCTCATGTGAGATTTAATCTACAGAGAATCATATTACCTCTTGGATGGTAAAAACAATTTTCCTTACTTCACCTTATCTATAAAGGAGGCATACATAAACACAAGTCTATAACAAGCTGGCAGTGGGGCTTAATATACTCACGAATAATAAATTGCTGAAATAACATAGGGCAGGTATGGTTTATGCAGCAGGATGGATTCCAAGATCTGCTTGATATTTCAAGTTCATACTATTGGGTGATCAGGACTTACTCTGTGTAAACACTAGTGTGCATTGGAAATTAGAAGCTAACAACTTTGCCTTAGCCCGATATCAATTTTGTCCACATCATGTGAGATACTGAAGGCTACTAGTAGTACAGGACTCCAAGTTACTCAGACTGAAATTATAAAAAGAAACAAAAATCTGGAAATCACCTCCATACACACATTTTGTTTTTCTTTCTGACTATCCAATCTGTTTATTTCTACATACTTGTGTAAGAAACTTTTGCTCTGTTTTGTTGTGGGTCCAAAGATTTCCATCACTTTTGCCATTCATTTTCAATTAGCATACATTAATCACACAAGGGAGCTTAGTTGTGGTAATTCTCTATAAGCTCAGTGTTCTTCAAACAAGTGCACCTCTGCATTATGCTCCCATATTCTCCTCCCCTTTCCATTCCTTTTCACATGGTGTTTGGTGGGTTTCATGATGCTGTCTTCATGTGGAATGTGGAATGTGCTTTTATGATCTTCATCCCTCAGTATCCTTTCCTTTTCTCCCAGCATCCTACAACACCCCCCACCACCACCTAGAAAAAATCCCTCTTCGATTCTTCACCACCAGCAACAGCAGTATTTTAGACCTGGATACCATACCTAAGTGTAAACATGTCATGTTGTACACCTCAGCTGATTCCTTAGTTAGCTATTAGGAACACAGCTGCAATTAACATGAGTAGTCAGCTGTCTTTATTGTATATTGATTTAGATACCCTTGTCTATACACCCCAGAGTAGTACAGCATGGTCATAAGTAGGTTTATTTTGTGTTGTGTGTGTATATGTGTGTGGGAGGAAGGAGGGAGGGAAGGAGAGAGAGAGAGGGAGAAAGAGAGAGAGAGAGAGAGAGAGAGAGAGAGAGAGAGAGAGAGAGAGAGAGAGAGAGAGAGAGAGAGAGAGAGAGAGAGAGAGAGTGCATGCCAGTGCTAAAATTGGAACTCAGAGCCTCATGGTCTGGTTTGGCTTTTCACTCAAAGCTAGAGCTCTACCACTTGAATCACACCAGGTCCATTTTCATCATTTTTGCACTAGATTAGATTCCAATCAGCAGTGTGTAGGATTCTTTTTTTTCCCAAAGCCTCCTCAGAAGTTCTTGTTAGTTTTCTTGGTATAGATTTAATTTGCATTTCCTTTATGTCTAAGAATGTTGAACATTGTGGGTTATAAATAGAGTTTAGACTCAGAGCTTTCTAGACAAGTGCTCCATCCCTTAAGCCACACACCAGCCCCTTGTAGCTTTCTTTACTTTGAAGATAGGGTCCCATGCTTTTTTCCCCCTTGCTGCCTTCAGATAGAAACCCTCCTACTTGTACTTCCAACACAGCTGGGATTGTAAGCACATACCATCCTGGCTTCAACAGCTCTTGATTTGCTTTCAAAACAGCATTCTAGTGATTGCTGAGCATCCTCTACTACAAAAGTCTAAGTTTGAATTTCTCCCTTAAGTGATGGATGTGGAGCTCCTGTCCAACACCAGCACTCACTTATGTGGGAGCTGTGTCAAAGTTCCATCCTCAAGGAGGATTCCAGCCTGATGTCAGAAGAGAGATTTAAGTTGGCTCCAATTCAGGTTTAGAGACACTTGATTTGTAAGAACACCTGCACTTCAAATGAATCACTGCCACTGAATCCTCAAAGAGGCCTTTACAATGCCTAAATAAGGGCATCCAATCTGCTGTGGGATAGAAATACATGGCTGCCCCATTTCTGTTCCAGCCTGCCACGATCACAAACATACCAGTCAGGATCCTCATACTGTGAGCTAATTGTTCATGCATATTATAAGGAGAAATCCAATCAGATGTGTCCTTGTGCCTTTACTAACAGTGCTCTTAAATTGTGGCCTGTCTGCATGTCACCCAGAATTTTTTTTCTTATGTTCATGTAAGTATGGCAAAGATATTCACCAAGTTTATGGACTGTGCCCACAAGAAAGTATTTAGGAGCTTTAAAATCAGACCTACAATTCCAAATAGAAAAAGCTGTTTCCTTGAAGATAGTCAACTGCCAACTACTTTCTCCCACAGGCTCTCTTTGAGGCATAAAATTGAATGTACCACTATGCTTGGTGCTTATATTTAGTTAATTGTGGGTGCAATCAGCCAATTGAGGATACAATTAGACACTGCAATTAGCTGCTGTGGTCCAAATTATTGGAGAGAAGCAAAAACAGGAGGCCCAGTCGAAGCCTCTTTAAAGATGCAGGTCTGTGGATGAAATCACCAATAAAAGTCATTCAAATGAATATATCCATGAAGGCAAAACGTGAGTGAGAAAATAGCATAAGCTAAAGCTTATTTGTAGAACAGTGGGAGAATAACATTTCTCCTCCACATACATATGTGTATACGCTTTTATAGTTTACAAATCTGCTGTCAAAGACATTTTATCATAGGCTTATTTTACCTAAATGATGTCCTACTTAGACTACAAAAGGGAAATTGCAGTGTACAATTTTGATGCCAAGAGGGAGAAAAACATCGCTCTCACTATCCTACACCATCTGACAGGAGTCAAATGTCCCTCTTCTGCTATAGTTTCACAAAATCTTGAGGCAATAAAAAGGGGAAAAAATAGTATTTACAGGCTATTTCCATGTTTTCCAGGGCTTCCAGTGGACATTTGACATGTGATAGTCTATTTAATCCTATAACACCTCCAAGTGAGAAATGTTTCTCTTTTGGCAGATGAAGCAAGCAAGCCCCAGTAAATCCAACAGCTTGACAAAGCCCAACACCACTGCAAAAGGGCAAGCTAAAGTGTCTCTCTGACTTCAAAAGTCCTTCCTTCAAACTAGAATCTTCCAAATGGCTGGTCTAGTGTGTGTAAGATCTGACAAACATTCAACCTAATGTTGGAAACCAGTTTAGACCTGGGTCTGAACTCCAAGAAAATGTCAGTCACTTAACAAATGTTCGTCAAAGACATTTAGAAAAGGGTTCCTTTACTTGATGGAGATAATGAAGAAAACTTACTTGCTGTGATTCAACTACATAGAGCTTCCTAATTTTTAAAAATATATTTCACTTTGCTAGGGAAAACCTCCAGGATTTGCTAGTGAGTTCCTTTACAGAATTTTAATTTTGAGTTATGTCTTTGTTTCAGTATTTAATTAAATTCTGTTCTAGAACTTCACCAAAATGGTTAGAAAAGGGGAAAAGATAAATGGTCATATGGAATTCAATGCTTTTTAATTACAGGAGTCCATTCACTTTGTAATATCAGTGTAACAATTCCTTAATGAAATTGAATTATTTCTTTTAAAATTGGCTTAATTAATGATTCAATTTATATTAGATTGATTTTATAATCCAATTTTAACTATAATGGTAAAGTTTAGGGTTTCTTAAAGAAGAGACTTTTAAGAACTATTAAAATCTAAACTTCTTTGAAATGGAAGTTTATATGGAAGAAAAGATGGCTTTAGTTAAGACACTTGAAATTTTACTACTCTATTTTGTTTAAGGAAAATGCAATAATTTTATATTATATTTAATGTTAAGGTTTTTAAAATCCAATTATTTCCTGAATAAGCTATTAAACTTATTTCCTTTCATAAAGAATGAATCGAAGGGCTTAAAGAAGAATAGCTCTATGATATTTAATGGGCCTTTAGGCTGTTAATGAATCTCAACACTTGCTGCCTGTGAGGCTCTCAGAAATGCTAGCATGAAATCTGTCTTTTAGCATGCCTAGGCCCCAAGGACTTTTTCATTATAAGAGTTGACTAAATGGTTATGAATAGAGGGGTTAATTCCTCCTCCCAATTCTTCACAGATTCTCCCCAGAGAAGGATCTATGTAGGCTATCTGATGCCCATCAGTCAGTCTTTTGGAAATCTTCAAAGGTAGGTATGTGAAGTTCAAATAATCTCAGGAGGAGAAAAATGGTGGCAGTTAAGTCTTTACTTTCTTAAGGATACTGACTGTTAAGAAGGTTACACATGTGCACAATAGAGGTGTATATTCAGTTCTTCACAAATAAGTAGAGATCAGTATAATTGCATAACATTGATTAAAGTGCTGGTTACTCATTAATCATCCCTGTGTTCATTTCTTATTGCTGCTGTAACAAATTATCATAGGCTGAGTGACTTAAAATAGCTCACATTCACTATCTTACAGTGATAAGAGCTGAGCTATGTAAAATGGTGGCCAAGACTCATTCTTTAAGGAGTCCTAAGGAAGAAGGATTCCTATCTCTTCTAACTTGTAGAAGCTGCCTACAGATCTTGGCTCATAGACCCAACCCTCTCCAACTCCAACCTCTATCTTCTTTCTTCTCTAACTCTAATCCTCCTGACTCCATTTTATAGGAATCGTTGTGATGATTGTGTTGGCTTGCAACCACAATCATCTCCTCATCACAAAATCCTTACAGCTGCAAAAACCATACCGACAGACTTTAAGTGATTAGGATCGGACATTTGGGGTGCAAACCATTCAATTGACCATATCCAGAGCAAGCATTATCCTCAGTCCTTTCTTCTCCTTCTCCTGCTTTTGCTTGAAGAGAAGAAGATGCAGAGGAAGATAAGGAGGGAGAAGGGGGAGGAGAGGACGAGGAAGATGAGGAGGTTGGCAGGAGAGGGAGTGAGCAAGAAAGATCTTGCAGAAGTGGCCATCTCTGTCGAAAGTGAATATTCTCTTGATCTATAAAGCCGCATAAAAATAATTTAGAGGAACAAAAGACATTGATAGCATTCTGTATTTCAAACACCATGCCTCTTCAAATGATAAAAAGATGCAGTGGGGGGAATAAGGGGAAAGAGTAAAAGGTAAAAGTTAAAAAAAAAATCCATCCTCCCGGATTTGGATAGCTTTAAGTTCCACAGAAGAAAATTTTAATTCACTATTAAAGCCCTGATTTAATTTACTTTGCATTCTGTCTCCTCCTTTCCTTTTCCCTTAATAATCGTGTGTGTGTGTGTGTGTGTGTGTGTGTGTGTGTGTGTGTGTGTGTTTTGGGGGGCAGGGAGGGAGGAGGAAGGAAAGAGAGGGGAATAAAGAGAGAAAGGAGAAAAGTGAGACAAGATAGAGGAAAGAGTCAATCTATTTCCTCTCTCTCTCTCTCTCTCTCTCTCTCTCTCTCTCTCTCTCTCTCTCTCTCTCTCTCTCTCTCTCTCTCTCTCTCTCTCTCTCTCTCTTCTAGCTAATCAGGAAAGACATCTCTGGAGGCCATTTAGGGGAGATGATTTTCTCTGCCTCACAAAACACATTCAATAGGAGAGTCTCACTCCTTTGCTGCTGTTCTTCAACCTAATAATTAACTGGGATTACGGTTCAGGATCGCACCCTTCCCAATAAAATTATTTTCCTCCCATCTTTAAGTCTGGAAATACTGAGAGGCCAAACAGTGAGACTGAAATCAAACCTTAAACTTTGCTTCCAGAAAAGCAAGTAGAAAATGTGGTTCTAATTCTGTGACCAAATAGGCATTCTACCATTTTGCACTGGAATTAAAACTTAAATCCAGGTCATAGCAGGTTTCTGGAATAATACATCGAGCTTAGCCTGGAGATGAACAGAGAAGGAGGAAAATAAAGAAAAGCTGGGCCCACTCAGTTCTCTTCCCCAAAGACACCAATCAGATGAATGATTCTCTTCCCTAAGGGAACAGTGAGTGGTAAATTGTGAGAAGCAGGAATCACTTTTAGCTTCATGGGGAATTAAGTGGAAATAGACTTTGTTTTGGAAATAATACAGGCTGGAAATTAAGTACTCGAATCTAAGAAGGAATGTTCTTTTTTGTAAAAGGGTGACATGAAAGCTACTCTCTACAAGTCCTATTAGCAATAATTTCTTTCAAATCCAACTATAACAAAAACAGTTTTAAATTTAATCACCAAGTAGCAAAGCATAGTTAAAGTGTTGTGCAGGGTGGTACCTACCTGCTAGCCCAGAATTCATTAGACTGAAGCAGAAACATCTCTAAATTTGGGGACCAGCTGAGGTACATAGTGAGATACCATCAAAATAAATTAACCAACATTTTAAAATAAAATAAATAGAAGGCAAGAGGAAAGATGACAGTGTCAAGTGAAGAGCATGGAAGTGTGGAAATGCTTTTAAGAGTCACTTGTTTGGCAAAAGGAATCAGCATGGATTAGGTTAGTCTATAGAAATACAAACCAAAGATTTAGATGAACAGATCCTACCTGGGCTGCAAATTCCTTACAAGAAAATGCTAACACTTATTCCATTTATACATCTGGCTCTCAGCAAAGACCCTGACTCAGTAGGACCATAGATTTGTTGAGAGTCTGTGCCTTCACTTTCAAAGGGCTCAGTTTCCAATTTGTGATATGTTTCTACTGACACATGTATGTGTGTGCGTGTGTGTGTGTGTATGTGTGTATGCTTTACCACCTCTGAACATTTATGATTTTAAGCAAATGTTCCCTTTTTCTTCCTAACTAGAACCTGCAACAAATTATTATGCCTTCTTCTGGATATTTCTCTGACACATCCTTTTTAAATGGCTTTAACCTTGTTAACAAACTCCCAATGAGTTCCTTAATATGTTACTTTAATGCTGGAATTCACTGTGAGTTCAAGGAGAGAGAAGGCTTCAGAAAGAAACCTCAGGCTGGGTTTCAGGTATGCTTAATCCTGTCTACATGAGAAGCTATTGCCAGATAATTTCAAAAGCATACGCCTTTAGGATTCAAGCTGTTAATGTTTGCAAACCAGACAACCACCCTTAATACCACTGCTGGTTTATTGACACAAACTCTTCGCTTCCCACAGCTTGTAATTGAATCCCCCCACTGCTTAATTGGAAATAGAACGACTCCACAACCAGATTCGAAACATCTTCTAAAGCTGGTAGGAACATCAGCACTCCCTTTTAAAAATAAAAATTATATCATTAACTCTGTTAAGTGAAGATTGGTGTTCTGGTGAATATCGGGAAATGAGCGCGCCCCAGGACTGTCTGAAGACAGGGCAATTAGGGAGGTCTTCCGTTTTACAGTGTCTACACATGGAGACAGGCTAAAGCTGGCTTTGTTTCTACCTCATAAAGTCCTGATGTTTGCACTGTTCTCTCCTCTTGAAGAAACCTCTCATTTTCAAGTTAGCCATATCCTCTAATCAAGAGTTTCATTCAAACTTCTCATGCAATGAATAACTATCGATTTGTTATTCTAAGCCAGGTACAGTGGTAGAACAAGTATGGTAGATAATTAGGGTAGCAGAGCAAATAATAAGGAAATGATCGGCTGGCATAATATTTATGTAACATGTAAAAGAAAAAATCTACGAATATCAAACTAGGGAAAACAAATCTACAATTGTAGAGTTATGCTTCAGTGCCCCTAGGGAATGGTGACAGAATTCCTGCCGATGCAAATACCACACATGCTCAAATTTCTTCTGGAAAATGGTGTAGCAATTGCAAAGAACTCACCTATACCTTGCTCGGTATATGCTTTTAAAGCACACATCCACTATTCTGATACAATCCAGTCCGTAGGTACTTTTAAAACAGTTGCTTGGGAAATAATGACAAGAAAAAAAAAGTCTGTGTACACTCAATATAGACACAGTATATTTTCTTTCTAAAGGGGTTAAATCCAAGGATGCAGGCGCTGTGATAATGGAGGCTGACCATGTTTGTAAGAACATATGGCTAGTCATTGAGATACTGGCTTTAATAATAATGAATTAAATATGTGATTACTAAGGAGGATAAGTAAAATCAATTGTCATTTATGGTAAAGTATGTAGAAATGAAATGATTTTAAACATATTTAATAACATGGACATATTTAAGTAAGAAGTATGGTGAAGAAGATATTTTGTGTCTACATGTATTTATCTACATATGTATATGTATATATATGTGTGTATATATAGATATGAATATATGTATCCAAACATATATCTAAGTTACTATAAGACAGAAGATGGACCATAAGTTATGAAAATGTTCACAGGACATATCTATAAGGATATAGGATTTAAGACAGTTCCTCCTCAAATAATAAAATATTGTATGTTTTTTTGTGTGCTTTTTGGTTTTTTTGGTTTTTGTCAGGAGTGAGGCTTGAGCTCAGGGCTTAGCCATGTCCTTGAGCTTTTTATTATTTTATTATTTTATTGTATTGTATTGTGAAGATGCTGTACAGAGGGGTTACAGTTGCATGAATAAGGTAAGGAGTACATTTCTTGTCAAACTTTATTACCCGCTCCTTTGTTTTTCTCCCAATATCCCTTCCCTTCCCCATTCCTCCCCACCTCCAATGTTGTAAAGTTCATTTCCAACATAGTGTCTTGTGAGTATCATTGTTGCAATGAGCTTTTTAGCTCTAGGCTAGCACTCTATCACGGCTCCACTGCTGATATTTGAGTCTCAGGAGGACATTTCTGCCCTGGCTGGCTTCAAACCCCAAAACTCACATCTCAAGCTCCTGAATAGTTAGGATTACAGGTGTAAGCCACCAGCACCTGGCTTTGGTAAAATAAATTAAAATGCTTTTGTTCACAAAGTATGCAATAAGCAAGCTCCGTCAGCAAGCACCAATCCCCTCCAGATTCTTCACAAGTATAGATATATGCTGTTGTTTATTTGAGCATGGGCTCTAGAGTCATACCTCTTAATATCATATTCTGTATTGGGCAGTTATTAATCATATGAAGTGGTAAAGCTCCTTTATATATATATATATATATATATATATATATATATATATATATATATATATATATATATATATATGACCTAAGTATTTTATTAGACAAACAGCATTATCTTCCCCAATGATACATAGAAGGAAAATAGTTATAGCACTGATTGTTTTAAAGTAGCTTAGCAAATTGCCTGGCCTATTAATAATAAGAGCCTTTACTGAGTTTTATTTTGTTTCTTGGTTTCCCTCTTCTTGTTTTATCTCCTTCCTAACCTCACAGTTCCCTCCTTCGCCTGCATACTTACCTGGCCAGTTGAGTTGGTGACCTCTCCTCTCCTGTAAACATGTCAGTGTCAAGTCCCATATGTTCTGTACTAAGAACATCCCATTCTAAGCTGGCAGAAGTGGTGGGCTTGAGGTGGAGGCAGCCATTTAGCACTCACTAACTCCTCAGCATGGAGTCAGAGGTGGTGGACAATCTACTCTCCATATGGCTCTCCATCAGCCTCTCTGCTGCTCTGTGACTGAGTCCAGCTGCAGAGTTGTTACACCTGCAAAACCCATCCTGCCTCATAGTATTCATGGCTGCTCTGTCTTCGGCCTGAAGTACTTTACTTCCTGATACCTCAGTGGCTTATTTCTTCTGGCTTTGCTGGAATCAGATGCAGTAGAATTTCCTTGGAGATCCCTTGCCTGAAAATGCTATCCAAATACAGAGCAAGTTTCCAATTACCCTACGTTTTACTTATCCTTGCCAGATCTGTTAACTTAAATAATAGCATGTATTTAAGGAGGCAGATGCTGTATAGGCTCTTAGTTAATTGATCAATTTACTATGGATGATGCTACACATGCTCAAGAACCTTCCACAAAATTTTAAAACAAGATAATGTATTTTTCTGTAGGTATTTTTTTCAAACTCTGTTCTGTCTACACCTTGAAAGAAAAACATCCCCGAAAGTCCCTTTCATTATTCTAGCAATTAATAAGTAGTTTACTCTGAGGAAACCACTGCTCTTTCCGGGACTGACTATTTTACATCATAAGACCTTGTCCTGAAATGAGGAGAAATTACAACTGAGCACTGGAAAATGAGCAACAGTATTCAGGGAAGCAGTAGGTATGTCATGATGATCAGGACTCACTAGATGATGATCTACCAGGAGAAATGGCACGTAAATGTTCGACTGTGTTGAGAAAGCAATGGTGGGGTGGTACAGATTCTGTATGAGCATCAACCTTGGCCTCCTATGAAGATCCAGCAAGACTTCTCTGAAGGACACACGATGGGACTAAACTCTAAGAGTGAACAAGGGGAAAATGGGATATCAGGAAAGGGTAACAGGAGGCTCCAACCTTCCATGGAGAGAGGAATTGTGCAAAAAGTCCAGGGACAGAAAAACAAGTTGTATATATGTACAAAGAAATGAGTAGGAAAAAAATAAAACTCTTCTCTCTTTTATACTCAAATCACTCTCAATACTTCACTTCTGGAAGTTGATGTGCAGGATTTTCTCACATCATGCAACATTCAAGTTCTTGGCAGATACCAACTGGGTGTCCTGCAAATGGAACTTAATTATGATGCTCTCCACTTGTAAGTAGTGTCACCTCTCTCAAGTTAGGAATTTAGTCCCCTGAATTGGTCACCACCAGAGATATCAAATAGAAAAACCAAATAACATGCATCTTTCTAGCTCTACACAAGAGCTCCCTTCAACCTCTACTTGGGTTTGATTATTGGCTCCGATGGCTCACCAGGTGGGATTATGGGATTATTTACTATATTCACAAAAGAGGCGGAGAGATTTATACTCTTTTCAAGCATCCCATCCTCCTCCCAGACAGAACCTCACATTCTGGTGAGCAGGTTGATAAACATATTCGCCAACCTTGAAGCTCTCTCAAATCCATCCCTTTGATTTTTTTCAAAAGAAGAAGTTCCATCCCATAGGTATAATGGACCATCTCACTGGCATTGGGTGATGAGCTCAACCTGGATGGGGCAGAAAAGTCCAACTTGCTAATTGCCTAGTTGGTTCCCCTGGCAACAAGTCCCCATCCTGACTCTCCAGGAGCTTTGAGCCACCTGACATCTCATTGGTGTACATTAGGACACTTACCACCTTGGCAATGCCAGTGTTTTAGGGACCATGCAACAGGAAATGTATGTTAAAGATGAGTATATGTCACGTTTACATGATAATACTCCCTTATACCTGAGAAGTGAGCCCCTGCCTGGCATATTCTGAGAGTGGCAGTCTAGTTCTGGTTAGACTAAGACTTTCCTGGTTTTACCAAGACAATTCTCATATTCATGGAACCCCAAATTCCTATTAAATCTTCCAGGTTGCTACAGAGCCATATCTTTCATAAGGTATACTGCAGATATGTCTGATTTGCTAGTTATTTGCTTCATATCCTTTCCATATTTAAATCATGATACATGATCCTCCACTTGTACTATTGCCTACCACTTGCAACATGTTATTTCTTGGTGTAAGTCACTCAGTGATGGAGGAAAGTGATTTGGAATAAGCAAAAGAATAAAAAAAAACTCAGAAAAGCAGTTCTAATATACAATAATTACCCAGTGCTTTGATAATACTCCACCGTGCCTCTCAAATCTGCCTCAGTAGCTGAAGGATTTATTGTCACATTTGCTTGCAACGGTCCTCTCTGTGAATTGTTTTCTGCTTGAGACAGTTTTTTCATACAAAGGAAATACGCTCATCTCTTTTCGGAATATTCAGAAGGGTCTTCGAACCTTCTTGGATGGGGATGGGGGGAAAAGTGAAAGGATTTGAGCAAAACCTTGCTGGGTTTCTCAGTCTCCAGTCTCTTACTCTGTTCAATCTGATTTCCATGAGTTTACCCACAGATGGAGACCCCAAGCTCACTTGCAATAATTTTCCCCATTAATCTCTGTCTCAGGGTCCTGCAACCAGAACAGCAACAATGCATACCATTACTATTTTACTACTAGTTGGGATGTGTCCAAGCATTTTCCCAAAATGGTTTCAATCTTTTTTGATGAGGAAGTAAGTGCTCTTATCAATGCCCATATTAGAGATGATGAAACAAAGTTCTATGCAAACTATGTCACTGAGTCACTGAAAATCATACAGGAAACGAAAGTAGAAACCTCTAGCTTTATCTAGCTAGTTATTCTTTCTGTAGTTACAATGATAGTTTATCGACTTTGAAAGTAGAGCCAATTCATTATTCACAAGTTCCTATCTAATTTTTTTCATTTTTTGTTTTGTTTTTGACAGTCTTGAGGCTTGAACTGTGGTCCTGAGCACTGTCCTTGAGGTTTTTGTATTCAGTGCTAGTATTCTACTACTGAGCCACACCTCTACTCCTGGATTCTTGTGATTATAGGAAATAAAGAGTCTCATGGGCTTTTCTTCCTTGTCTGGCTTCCAACCATGATCTTCAGATCTCTACCTCCAGAGTAGCTAAGATTATAAGTGTGAGCCACCATTGCCAGGTTCCTATTTCTGTGTGTGTATAATCCCTCCAGTCAACTGTAAGGGATTATAAATATATTTCCATTAAACACTATAGTTTGAAAAACTCTATATAGTACCATTTTCCTTATAGCGGCAACAGAAAGAAAGCAGGGAAGACTATTAATGATAACCAAAAGTAAAAGGGAAATCATGAAGTATGAGATTCAAAGGAAGAATACTACCGGGCATATCCTTAGCTAAATGCTGTAATGCCAGGGCTCTGTGACATCCAAAACTCAGCAGTTGGAAGTTGAATTAAGTAAAGACATAAGGTTTCACTCAGGCCGTAGACATAGTCTGACATAGGTCCTATCATGAGCTATATTTTGGGTCCTAATGAACTACATTAGGTTGATAAGGACTTAGTTAGCTAATGAGAGTTTCATCTTTTTCTCTCTTTCCTTCATCAGAAAGGAATGGGGGGAGGGCGATTGTTAAAAATGCTAATTCTTGAAGGCTTCCAGTAGGAGGTAGTGTTTCAGGTTGGATTCCACATATTCCTAAGAGAGGAGGAAACTATTTGGCAGCTCTTATGAATAGTGTTTTCCTCTCTTTCTTGTCACTTTGTTACAAATTCAGATCTTATGTTTAACTGTATGTATATGGGTAATTCTATGCTCCCTAGAAAGGGTGTTGATAACTTAATCCTTTAGAAATAACCTGGCTACATTTTAAAATTGTGTGTGTGTGTGTGTGTGTGTGTGTGTGTGTGTGTGTGTGTGCGTGCGTGCGTGCGTGCGTGCGTGTGTGCGCGCCTGTCCTGGGGCTTGAACTCAGAGCCTGGGCACTGTCTCTGAGCTCTTTTGCTCAAGTCTAGCATTCTACCATTTGAGCCATAGCTCCCTTTCTAGCTTTTAAAAAAAGATCATAGCTAATTAAAGACAAAGAGTCAGATGGACTTTCCTGCCTAAGCTGGCATCAATCCATAATCCTCAAACCTTAGCCTCCTGAATAGTTGGATTACAGGCATGAGCCACTGGCACCCAGCTTGTTTTTATTTATTTTTTAACATTAAGTAGTTGTTCAGAGGTTTCAATTCAACATGTCAATGTATGAAGATAATGCATCTTGCTCAATACCACTTTTCCCATCGTTCTAACCCTTTCCAGTCTCGTCCTAATGCCATCCACCCCTGCCTTAAGCGACCTAGTTCCATTTTCACATATATACATTTAATATTATGATTGTATTCACCTACCCATCCTTTCACTGTTCCTCTGCTCCCCACGTTGAGCCCCCTCTCCCTCTGAATAAACATGTTTCAAGATAGGCTACGGTCCACCCTGTTAGATTAAACGTCTTTGCATGCATAGTCCATGCTAGTCCTATTATGCAAGTCACTAAATACAAGCGTTAAAATGCTATACTTTCCCTACTTTACTCTCAAATTGTTGGATTTTTCTGAACCTCAGTCTCCTCATCTATAAAATAGGAATGCATGTATGCATCTTCTAAAGAGTAGATGTAAATATTCTAATGCCTTTGTGCAAATTTTCAGCCATCACGAGTTCCTACCAAATGTTAACTCTTTTCTTTATTCACATAAAGACACAAAAGACTCACTGATGTACCAGGATGACCGGGGAGGAAGGAATCTTCCTGAATAACCTTTTGTCCTGCATCACCTGGGAAATGCCTAATCAGTAAGTCAGTTTTGTCAAATTTCTTATTCTTATTCTTCTATTCTATAGATAAAAGAACAACTTGAGGGACACCAGTTATCAGCAATACCATTTGCTGAGAGGTGAGTAAATAAAGGAGTCACTTAGTGCTTTTTCTAATGAGCAAGGGCTGTCATAAGAATGAAGAGAGGGGAAGGGAGGGAGACACACAGAATGCAAGATAAGCAGACAGGGGGGAGAAGGAAAAGCAGCAAAAGAAAGAGATGCAAAGGAGAATACAAGTTCATCTCATCAGGTCTTTCTCATCTAAGACAGAAGCCCAGGCAGTCTGCTCTGACTACCTGGCTCCCTCCTGACTTCTGAAAACTCCTCGCTGGTTCCAGATGTGCCACTAGGATTCAACAGAGTCTGCTTCACGTCCATCATAAGCTTCGAGGCCGGGCAGAGAAGACAAACTCAGCAGTTTGACGCCATTCGTGAGAACCCGGGAAAACAATAGCTTTAGAAACCGAGAAGAATAATACCTCATTCAACAAAAGTTCTCTTGTCATTTGCTTGGTGATTGGAAATAAAGTGGGGAGCAACTTCCCCAATACTGTACTTTACAGAGCAGATGTATAAGAATCAAAGGGAGCGTGGTTGCCAGGGAGACAAGACACTCATTGCCAACTCTGTAGCCGACTAATCATAAAATGTCTCCAGGGGGCATTGTATAGCCACAAGCACAGACAGGAACACAGCCAAGCCAGGGATCCAGATGTTGCCCTTGGAACTGGGCACCCATTTTAGGAGCTGGCATCTGCCTCCTGCCAAACAGAATGTGTGTGGCCACATCTGCTCACGGCAGAAAGTTAACACACACTAAACACAGAGGAAAGGTTGCCATAAAATAATAATTTGGCACCACGCATGGGGAAAATACTAAATATTAGATAACGCTTCTGTTAACCCTTCATACATTTATGCACTGTTCTACCCTAAACCACAATAGGTCTGAACGCAATCGCTCAGCAATTTCTGGATAATTAAGAACGACCTTTTTTGCCAGTAATATCTGAAATGTTGACAACCTACCTAAGAGCACTTGAGAATAAAAGAGAAAGAAAGCTGACTCATTTCTCCAGTTCAATATAGTACAGCTTTTACTTTACAGTTCTGAAAAAGAAAAGAGAAAGGACAAATGGTGAACAAATACAGCAGTGTACTCACTAGAGTACCACCATGTGGCACTGTAGATGGAAAAAGTAACTATAAAACTTGTGGGTAGGGACAGGAGAGAAAACAGGGGGCAGGGAGGGGGGAAGGAGAGAGAGAGAGAAAGAGAGAGAGAGAGAGAGAGAGAGAGAGAGAGAGAGAGAGAGAGAGAGAGAGAGAGAGAGAGAGAGAGAGAGAGAGAGAGACTCAAAAAGAAATGTACTCATTACCTGACTTATGTAGCTGCAGGACAGCACCTCTACAAAAACAATAAAATATTTTTTGAAAGAAAAGATATGCTAAACATTTGTATCTGAAAGTTAGCTGGGAAATTATTGTCTGATAAAAACAGATGACAGCAAAGTATTTTCAAGGTGTTTATGTTCATTCCTATCTAATTCTCACTTGGAATGATAAAATTTTTGAACAATAAGTTACTGCATTTTAGCAACTCTAGAAGTTTATTTGGGGGAGGGGTCAGGGAAAGTTTGCCCAGAGAAACTTCAATGAGGTATAATTTAAACATGTTCTGTATCTAGTTCTATATCTGATTCTCTAGATATGCTTAGTATTTAGCTTATAGGACTTTTTCAATTTATTTTGTGTCTTATTCTCAACAAATCTCTCTTGTTGTTGATTCAAAGAGGCACTAGTAATCTTTTTCCATTTTTAAGTTTAGGACAGGAAAATGTAAAAATCCTTTTGAAAGCCAAAAGAAGTAATAAGTATGTAACTATATGTGTATTGCCAGTTTTAAGTATTCTGTTCTTTAGAAGAAATGTTTCTACCCATACATATTTTCTTTTCTTTTTCTCTGCTTTTCTCAATGTTTTTCTTTGTGCTGGTTCTGGGACTTGAACTTGCAACTGTGTGTTCTTCACTTTCTTGCTCATAGCTGAAACTCTGTGACTGGAGCCACACCTCCAGCCTGGCATTTTGCTGGTTAACTGGAGATGGAGATTCACATACTCTTCTACCCAAGCTGTTTTCAAACTGCAGATCCTCAGAGGTCAGCCTCCTGAATCACTGGGGTAACAGGTATGAGCCATTGATTCTCGGCTTTCCCAAACTTCTTTTTCATCCACAAATAGCAAGATGCTACATGGTTCTATTAAATATCAACCTTCCTACTCATATTAGTTTTCTAGTGTTATATAACCAATTATTGTGAACTTAGCAGCTTAAAGTAATATGCCCTTACTGTCTCATAATTCCTGAGGGTCAGAAGTTTGGCCACTGTGTGGCTGAGCTGAGATTCTATATCGTCTTTGAAGGTAGAACTCAAGATGTAAGCAAGGCCGCATTTCCTTTGTCGGCTCAGAGGATGGACTCCTTTGCAAGCCAACCAGGCAAGCTGTTGGCAGAATTCCATTTCTCCCCGGTGTAAGATGGATCAGAGGCCCCTGTTTCCTTGCTAGCTGTCAGCTGGAGGCATCCACCTCTATTTGAGTCTGGCACACTTCTTCCTGCCTGCCACTTCTGTGCTCACATCAGCAACAGTACAACCAACCTTCCCCTTGTATTGGATTTCTTTAACTTCTCTTCTGCCTTTTGAAGGTCTTCTGTTATTAGATCTGGCCTACTCCGACAACCACCGTATCCTAAGGCCAATTGAAAGTGACACGGGTTTTTAATTACAACCTCAAACACCCTTCCTAGCAGGATCTAGATTGGTGTTTGATTAAATAACCAGGATCCAAGAGTCTTGGAGGGAGAAGACTCCCAGAATTCTGTCCAACACACTTCCACTCAAAATGTGGGCCTTGAACCATCAACCTACATATACTTGGTCAGCTTGTTGGAAATGCAGAGTTTCAGGCCTCACCCCAGAAACACTGAAGCAGCCATTTCATCAAGATCACCATTGGAACAATATGTATATTAATTAGAATCATTTGCTTTACAATGTAGTTAGGTATTTTTCCTATAATTCTTTTCATTTTTGCAGCAGAAATTGGATTAGCAGAAACAAGAGGCCAGCCAGTTAGTTCTTTTCTTCTATCTTGTGTATGTTTCTTCTCTTCCTTTCTGGTAGAGAGAAAAAGGGTCAGCTAAGGCCAAAGGCAGCTTTCTGGATCACAGCCTGAAAGTGTAAGTAGAGCTACATCCTGCCGAGCTGTAGAAGGAAAAGGATATTTTTTTCAGAGCATTTGCAATGGAGCTTTTGATGGTTTATTACTTCTTAGCCTTTAGCATTCTTAGTGGCACTTCTTTGCTGCCGAGAGTGGACACATCTTGAGCATATTATGAAGTCTTTTAGTGTTTGTTTATGGTGCATGGCTGCAAAGTTTGAAACTTTAAATGAAAATAGATCCCTCTGCAGAGGAAAGATAATAGTCCAGAGGACAGAAATCAATTTTGTTTTAGATGGAAAGAATTATGCACCATCCGATTGTTACGATATTCTGCATTATTTAGAAGGTATCTCACAGGGACCGGCTCTCCACGAGCACCTATTGATTTCATGTCCACTTAGCTATAGACTGAGATGGAACCATAAGGAAACCCAAGTGCTGTTGGTCAAGGGCTTTCCACATCCGCTCAGCTGCTCAGTGCTGACGAAGCTTCACCAGAGGAGTGTTGAGACCTGGCCTGTCTTTCCACTTGGTGTCGGTGTGCCTATAATGTGGCAGCTCCCCAATCCAGCGCATAATGCAGGGAATGTGATAGAGATGCAATGGCAGAGTGGCAGGATCAGAGTTCGATGGTGACATTTTCGCTGGTAAAAGAAATGGACAACTACTGAGGCGGGAAAAATAAGAAAGGGACAAGAATGAGGAAAAGTGTTTGCATTTAGGATGTGACCTCAGTGGCAGAAGTATAGGGAGTGGAGAGTCATCAAATGCAGAGACGCTACACCGTCCTTTTAACCAGTAATAGGCAGAAATATCTAACACCCATTTTCAAAAGTGATAGCCCTCTCATGATGTAGGATGTGAAAGCATGTGTATTGTGTTACATTAAAACCATACCATTAAAAATGCATCATTACTTCTGGTATATAGACTGTAGAGCAGGATTTTTTTTGGGTGTTTGATATGAAGAGTTATGGAAACTACATCTTTGTGCGCGCGCGCGCACTCGTGTGTGTGTGTGTGTGTGTGTGTGTGTGTGTGTGCGTGCGCACACACGCACGTGCCTGCCCATACTGGGACTTGAACTCAGAACATAGGTGCTGTCACTGAGCTTTTTCATTTAAGGTTAGTGCATTACCACTTGAGTCTCACATTGTCCTACTTCTGGATTTTTGCTGGTTTATTGGAAAAAAGAGTTTTACAGACCTACCTTCCGTGGGCTGGCTTCAAACTGTGATCCTCAGATCTCAGCCTAGGAGTATAGTTGTGAGCCACTGGATCCCAATTGAAATGTCATCTTTAATTTCTGATAGTCTCCCTAATAGTAATATGTCCAAAGCTAACATAGAATGTCATTCGGATACCTGTAGCACTAATATCAATGAACTAGCATTATTACATTCAACAGGCATGATTGATGGCCACTGCTCTACTAGCTGCCCTGTCAGGTGCTATAAATAAAGATGCTTGCAGTACATAGAGGTATTCAGGCAGGTAGGAAATCACACAATAGTTTGGTGTGGGTACTAGGAGGTAAGTGGAAATCGCTGTAGGAATAATGGCCAAAGTCTGGGAAACTTCAGGTGATAGTGATGAGAAAGACCCCAGAAAGATGATATTTCAGTGTGCTTTTTAAACATTTTCATTTTTCTTATAATAAAGGTGATGTACAGAGAGGTTACAGCTACACAAGACAGATAAAGAGTGCATTTCTTTTTGAACCATGACATCCTTTCCCTGTCTCTCTCCCTTTTTTTCTCTTCTGTCCCTACCCAGAAGTTGTATAGTTTGTTTTCAATGTGTTTTATGATATAACCAAATCTCATTCGACGGAGAAGGGCTACGCCCTGACAAAGTGAAATGAGTATGTTTTGTTTAAAAAGACATGAGAACTAAGTGTGAGTTTTGGTACAGATGAGTGGTAGCATCTCTAGGGATTGGTGAGCAGATGGGAATATCAGAGTTTCACAAGGAGGGAAGCCAGGAGGGAAAAATCAGAAAATGTGAGAATAAATTATGCTCAAGCCTAAAACATTATGAATTCTAATAATATTCAAATGTTCTCCTTATTGTCCCTAAACAGTATTAGATGCATTTTTACAGATGTCAAAGTGGAGGCCCATGGAGGTGGAATTATTTAAAGAAAAGTAAATGTTACTCTAGAAAATGCTCTTTCTGCTCTGTGCGCTGTCCTTTTATATGATACAGTGATGAAATCCATCTTTTCTGGCTATTACCTTCTGATTAATCCTCAAATCCTTCAATCTGGATTAATACATGTATCATTCAAAGCATATTAGCTGCTGCTAAAAATGAATGCATCGATGTCAGGTCTCTTCTCTGCTTCTGAGAAGTAGCCTTGCCTTCAATCTCAAGTAAACTCTGTATGTCAACTATGAAAACATCAACTCCTCCACCCCCTCATTCCTCCCTCCCACCCAGGTAGACTGGCCAATCAGTTATCTTAGAAATGGTTTCACCAGGCTCTTGTCCTTAAATACACAATGGTTTATGAATAATAACTAACATTATTTTCTTGTTCACCATAATATCTATATATTTTTAACTTTTTTATTATCTTTAAGTAGTTTTCATTAACACTTTTAAAAATCTTTGAGCTTACTGTTCTGCCTGTGTTACCTTTTTAATATTCAAAACCTCAATGAAATTGTCATATTTCTTATCCCTGCTTTTTACACAAGGAGCAATACAAAGACAGACAAGGTTAAGTTTATTTACATAATTACAAAGAGGCAGAGACCCCATTCATGGCCAGTCTGTAGTATACTTGCTTTTGAAGCTCTACATTTAAGCTGCCAGCTGCAATGAGCTGATGGCCAGACAAGGTAGAAATCAAAATACTTATTAAGTACCTGGAATCCGTATGATTCCGATAAGGAGCTATAAATGGTGTCTCTCCCAATTTCCGATCTGAGCCAAAGAAGATTGAAATACAGCCACTGAAAATTAATTCTTCTGCATTTTTGTAAAATGAGGAAGGCATTTCCTGAGTGAAATAGTTTTTTTTTCCTTCTTTTTAATTTTTTTTTTAATTTGAAACTCAGAATTGATTGCTTTCCTGGCCTCAGCTAGAGTCATTTTAGGCAACAAGCATCATCGTCACCATCTAGCAACAGCAAGTGTGATCATTAGGCTTTAAATTGCCCTTACATTCACGGTCATTTCCTAGCGCAGTCAGAATTAAGCTTGGTTATTACGTTACAAAATGGAATGTATTAAGTTCGCTCAAGTTCATCTCATGAGTTTACATAGAGAGTGTCGCGATCATGTAGTTTGGACTGGAGCTAAAACTGACATTTTCTTACAATATATAAAGATGATTAAAGTATTTCCAAAACTAAACAAAAACCAAGCAAAGTCCCAATCAGCTTAAGGTCTGAAAATAAAACTTGGGACATTACATGCTCAAGTTACCATGCACACAGCCACTCCAATGCCCAAGTCATAGCCACAGCAAATATGGCTCAGAGATACAACTTGCTTCCCAAGCCAAGCATCCTGAAGTCTCTGGAAGTGTTCACTGCAAGCTCCTACCACACTTGGCAAAAGCTATGACAGAGAAAAAGAATAATGGCATCACAAAGTGACCTGAATTTGAATCTTGAGCTCTGCTAATGACAAACTTCAGGACAAGAATGTTCTTAAACCTTGGCAGCCTCCATTTCCACGTGGAGAAACTAGGAAAAGGGGATTGACCTGCCAGAATTAAGTAAAAAGAGTATTTTCCTTTATGAATTATTCTGGGAGAAAAAGTTCATGTATCTTCATTCCTGTTTTGTGCTTATATGTGGTTAAGTAGTCAGTAAAAATCTATTTGTTGAAATGTCTCGAGTAGTATCAGTGACTAAGATCAAAGTACGTTATTCTCATTCTGGACGTATCACAATGAAAGCTCTTATGTTGTATAACTGATATATGCTAATAAATTTTTTTTTCTTTTTGCTTATGTGGTGCTGAGGAATCGAACTCAGGGCCTCATGCATGCAAGGCAAGCACTCTACCACTGAACCACCTTCCCAGCTAAATTTTTAATGTGTTATATAAAATAAAATACAAAGTTAGTGACAAATATAGACGTAAAACGCAATACTGTACTCTCTCCAGCAGGCACAAATACTCTTCCTGCTCAATTTCCACTATCCTCAACCATCTCTAACACATAAATTTATATCCATCCAACTGCTAATGAAACAGGTTTTGATTTTATGTGGGGAGACCTATTTCTCACTCTTGGGGAAATAAGATCTTACTACCAAATCCAAATTGCAGAAACATTCACTTAATTAGTTAAAATATATTAATCACCAATTGAGAACCATTAGTGTGCTTATGGATTATTAAATATCTTATAATTCTCCATCTAACTCTGTCTAACCTACTCCCACTCTTCTTTTCTTACTCCCCAAAAAGGACTCTATAACTTAAAGCTTGGGAATCTGTAGCCTAAGATATACATGAGGAAACAAATCATGAAAAGTAGGTTTTTGAAAAAAAAAATAAAGGACCACTCATTTCTGATCTTTATGATGGTAGAGTCATAGAAAATTATCATAACTAATTCACATATTGGTTTGCAATTAAATATAACAAATATAAAGAGTTGTCTCTAAACAATGTTCAATTCAACTGGCCTGGATTTATCAGAAAGAATATGAAAATTTTCTAGAGAGAATAAGGAAAACATTCTCTGAGTAGTCTATAAAGAGATAGTGCATTTGGGTCTATGTTAACATACATACATGTAATTATGTTCACAATTATGTGACAACATAATATAGGAGTTCAGGCATATTCTAAGGCAGAAGAACACATGTACTTTGGTAGTGTCATCTAGGAAAACTCCTTTACAAACTGACATGATATAAAGAATCACAATGTTTTTGTTGTTTAGAAAGCAGATATCTCAATAACAACTACCAAGAGGCTCTTTGTTTTGTCTTATGTTAATGACAGAGGTATCTATGTAAATACATTGGAATTTGTTTTTAAGCCCCACCTACAAGGTTATAGTCGCATTTTTATAACATGAGAAGGAGGGAAGGAAAAAAGCATGCTTTTATTGTGAGCAAATGGCTCATGCCTGTAATCCTAGCTATTTAGAAGGCTGTGATCTTGAAGGCTGAGTTTGAAGCCAAC
Organism: Dipodomys merriami; assembly: GCF_024711535.1. NCBI lineage: Eukaryota > Metazoa > Chordata > Mammalia > Rodentia > Heteromyidae > Dipodomys > Dipodomys merriami. The sequence goes on along the minus strand of NW_027205715.1, from coordinate 5,579,964 downwards.
CCAGCCAAACAATAAATTTAAAAGCCTATGAAATTCCATCTCCAAAATGACCAGCCAGAAGCATGGCTGAAGGCATGGATCAAGTGGTCAAGAGCACTAGTTGAGCAAGGAAGCAAAGCAAGTAGAAGACACTGAATTCAAGCCTTGGTTATCACCAAGGTGGTACCAAGGACACCAAGTGTGCTTGTTTGCACACTGTAAGTCTATGTATTCTCTTCTCTGATAATCACTAATGAAATGAGAATTTTTTAAATTCTATAACAAGCAACTATAGAGACAAATATCTGTAATGATACTACAATTCAGTCTAACCCTAAGCATATAAAAGCATAAATAACATCCCCCAATGGCAAAAAAAAAATGAGTCTTATATTATGTGTGTGCCTATCTTTCCATCTTTAATTTAACTTAAGACCTTTAGATGTTTGATGTTGCTGCATATCAGTGAAGAATTTTTGACATCTTGATACTGAAATGTGTAATTTATCCTGTTATCTTTTGCTGTTTTACAGCAAATATCTTTGCTTTTGAGTTTGAATAGATATAAGACTCAATTCCTCTCAAGTACCTGTGGAACTCAAGGCCTCAGGAAGCAACAACCTTTCTATCACAATGCAACTCAACTATTTAACACTAATACTTCCTTCAGAGCTTCAGAACCTTGCCTGCATATCTAAGCATGTAATAAGCATGAAATGCATTACAACTCAACATCATGTGCAGCTTCTCAAACATGTCATAACCTCCTGAAAGTTGGAGCCTGTGTTTAGAAAGAAATTTTACCCCTCTATTAGCTCAGAGACGTCAGATTCACGTGCAAAAGCCCAGTTCAAATCTTCATTCTTCTAGTAAAAATTATCCCTTAACTACCTCAAACTTACAGAGTTGGTCGCATCCTAATCTACACAAACGCATACACAATATTGCTATTGTTTCTTTCCACTCTGTGTCTCCCTTTCCTTTGGAAGGATAGCTTCATGGGAGTATGACCAGTCACTTCTCTAGGTTCACGCTTGAACTATGATACTTTGCAGTGGCCACCTTTAAATATCTATGAATTGTATGTTGGGATTTGTCTTTTGTAGGAGGAATCAGGGGTTCATGGAGCATGCTCATCAGTGGTTCAATTTCTCACAGCCATCTCTCTGGTACAGATTCTTGGTCGTCTTCTCTCATACCCCCTGGGAGTCCAGTCCCATCCAGTTCACTCCTTCCATTCACATCCTGTTGCCATCCTCCACTCCATGGAAATGTCAAAAAGTCAGGTACCTGTGTCTAATGGCCTCTTGAAGAAGGGTTACATTGGCAGACAACCCTCACTGAGCTGATCACATTGCACAGCCTCTGACAGGTGACCCACCGAAAAGGGTTGCTTTTCGGTGCATGTGAAATACTTCCCAGCCTTATTCAGGGCCTGTGTACTTCTTGGCACACAGATTTAATGATACCTGGCAAGCAACCCAGAGACTGGGTTGAAATGGTAAGCTTATAAGATAGGAAATGCCTAGTAATTGTCTAAAACCTGAGTGAATCTTGGTCCCGAGTGGGTCTTAGTATCAGCTGAAGAGGCAAACCCAGGGTGAGCAGGACACTCTGTACTTGCCCAACAACTATGGGAGTATTCAATCTGCTATCGTCTGTGGAGCCTGGTTGTCTAGTCTTCCTCCTTCAAACCTTTCTGAGTCTGTCATCTGTTTGAGTGTCTGAGCCATGTCAATGTACCTTCAAGGAGAAGCAGTGTAACAAGAGTGTGCAATTTCAATGAATTGTGTGAAGATTAAATGCACTGATGTTTGCATTTCACACTTTGCTAGCACATTTTTTAAATGCAAAATAGAAACAACCATGACACGTGGAGGACAAGGGACTGAAATAAACTATTTTGTGTGTATCTTTAATGGAACATTTTTCTTGATTTTTTTAAACTAAGTACTCCGCTTCTTTCAATTGTTTTGTGCAAAGTGCACAATCATTCCTGTGCTTACAACCAAATTCTTGGCCTCACCTGCAATCCTAGCTACCAGAGAGGCTGAAATTTGGAGGATCAGTAATTGAGGCCAGTTCTAGAAGAAAGTTTCAAAACTCCACCAGGAACTGGGCTTGGTAGTACAGGCCTGTAACCCTACCTGTGATGAGAAAGAAGCCAGACAGACAGAAGACAAAATTCAGGCAGGAATTTTTCTTAAAGAATTCTATCCCCAAAAGAACCAGCATTTAAAAAGGCCTATAAGTGTAAGTTGGAAGAATACCTGCCCTGTAAGTGTGAGGCCCTGAATTCAAATCCCAGTACCAGCCAAAAACTCCCTGAATTCCTTAAAGTCAGGCCATACTCCTCATCTTGTTATTCTGCCCCTATCCAATATCTGACATTTGTCATGTGGTCAGTAAATGCCTTTTGAAGTGTTCATTACGTTATGTGCATGAGTGCATGAGTACAATCCCTAAACATTTACACATTTATTGTAATATTCATATATACTATAAAGTCATATAAAATTCATATACGGTATGGATTAGTAGAGATATATTTTGTTTCAACACATACTATATATATGTAATAACATGAAATAGATGGAAAACATTCAGAAAACAGATTTTCAAACATGTATGTCTTTGTTATCATTCTTACTGAAAGACTACTGCTTTAGTCCCTTTGAATTTAAAAGGTCATTAATCCAAATGCTAATTTAATCAATACTATATTAAATGAACTATAAAAAGTAAATTAATACCAGGTAAGCAGATTCGTTGCCCCATAAGCTTTTAGAAAGCGCCTCATGTCAGCAAATTTCACTGAGAAATGAGCCCTATTCATACCCAACAGGAGTTACATACAAAAATTCTGGGCCATGTTTTCCTCATTGTTTATTCCTTGATTCACTGTGAAAGCTAAGATGAATATTAATATAATTATAATTTCTGGTTTGTCTGTTTCCCAAGTGCTTATCTTTTTTTTAACACCTGTGGCTAAATGATGACAACATAGAATTTGGTATAACCAGATGTCTTTTAATATGAATTTTTCCAGAACATTAAGTTCTAAGTAGCTTATTTTTCTGCAAGCAACACTTTCATTTATTTAAAAAATAGGAAATATGTTAATAGTGCATGTACATGATATGTAAATTTACACAAGTAGACAAATATGCACATAGACACCACACACAAATATACACATATAGAAATTCACAACACAGATACAAACTTGTTTTTAATAAATCTCTGAATAAGGTGGGCTTCCTCTATATACATATTCTTCATACTGTTTGTCTTTAGAGTTGAAGAGAACGGCTTGAAATTAAGGAGAAAAACTAGATGAGCAAAAGATAACAGCACAAAAAGGAAAGAGAAAAGATGGAACTGTGACTTGTTGCAAAAAGATACTGTCCTTTTCTCTTAAACACTTTTAGTTAAACATTGAATACATATTTCGTGGGTATTTCAAGTGTCAGGTCCTATCTAGATTTATGCACTCCATTCATTATAAGTTTACTCCTGAATCATAATTGTACCTTGATGTGTGGTAGCAGGTCAGAAGGGATACTAGGTAAAGCAGGATCTACTATATATGCTTGTCTTTCTCCTCCCTCCCTCGGTGGTACTCTTTATCCCAAATCAAAAGAGCAGCACATTTCTTGAGAAACCATAAATTACCTCTATCACGTCTGTCTCCCTCCTAGCTTTTCTCATTTAAATTGGTTCATGACCTTATTTTGTGTGGATATTTGTTTGTGAGGGTGTTTCGCTTCGGTTGTGTTTGCTTTCCAGACAGATGCAACCCCCAAGAAAAGAAGGACAATAAATTGTAGTGAATGCATATAATAGTTGTAATATAAAGTTAATCCTGGAGATGTGCAACACTAATTAGTCCTCCAATGAGGAGAATGGATTAAAAGTAAAGAGGAATTACTCACTTCCTCTTCTTCCTTAACCCCTTCTTTGTAGACAATAGAATCTGAATTCAGGAATACCCACTGATAATTTGAGTTTATAGAAGGCATTGACATATGTGTTACTGGTTGTGCTAGCCAGCATTGTAATCTCTGTCCAATTTTCTAATCGCCAAACTATAAACACACACACACACACACACACACACACACACACACACACACGTGCGCACACACACACGCACGCACGCACACACACACACACACACACACACACACACCTACCTCTCTTGTAACCTTAGGACCATAATGAATTCCTTAATGCAGTTATGATATTACATTGATTGGGAATTACAATGTGAACCAAATAGGATCTTTAAAACATTATCAACAATGCTTTGTGTTTGAAGCTTTAAACTCTAAGTTAAAAAAAATAATAATAGTGTTTCTTTATTTGCAGGAGGGGCTTGAACTCTGGGCCTGGGTGCTGTCCCTCAGCTCTTCAGCTCAAGGCTAGTGCTCTACCACTTGAGCTACAGAGCCATTTCTGGTTTTCTGCTTGGTTTGTTAGAGATAAGCATCTCATAGCCTTTCCTGCCTGGGCTAGCTTTGAACCATGATCCTCAAATCTCAGACTCCTGAGTAGCTAGGATTACAGGCATTACCTGGCTATAATAGTGTTTCTTACAGTTAGTAGTTGTGGTTAAAAGTCCTTCTATGTTACTGAACAGTTATCCCTATCAATATTATGCAGAAAAATCTCAGAGTAATGGTACTGCTTTTCCATCTTTTAAAGGAAATTTTGTCAATTTTTATTTACACATCATATATATTCCATTCTGCCTTTCACTACCAATAAGATTCCCATTCAACCACTATTACATGCTAACAATCTGCCAAGCACCTCCTTTACCTTCTGAGGCTGTCCTGACCATTAAATGAGAAATGACAAATGCTTTAGCATGCTGATTTAGTGGTATGAAAAAAAAAAAAACTGAAGGGCAAAGAAAGTGAATCTGCTGGCATCTTTCTCCCGCTCAGCCAGGCTAAATTCTTTTCATCATAATTTATTCCCAATCTACCCAAATGCACACACAGATAATCAGATATTGTATCCACCTGTCATTCGGCCCTACTGTATAGTCTTGAGCAATATGCAAGAGAAGTTCAAGTGGCTCAATGCTCTGTGTGAAGGTTTCTGTCACCTTGAAAATCTCCCCACTAACTCTTCAAGCCTCAGCTGCCGTATACTGCATATAGAGCTCAACAGATCTTTACCTGACATCAGGCTGTCTGCTTTCCTTGAGCCTGTCCTGCCCCTGTTCTGGACCATTGCCCTTTTGCTTCAGGAAAACCCATACAGTCCATTGGTGTCTGATCTTGTCCCATACAGGCACCTTTATCTCTACTCTTCCATTTTCAGAAACAGAAAATAGCAAAGTCCTGCTCTATTTGCAAGCTCTCAGTAAACATACAATATCATGATGCAAGTGGTTGTTCTCGATGCGTCTTTATAACACTAATATCTAACTCTCTGTCTGCCATTTAGAGACATTCGGTAAATGTTGAACTCATTGGCTCGTGTGATAAATGCAAAACGAGTTTAGTGTGTCATCATCTTTAAATGGAACTCGAAATGGGATTAATTTTGTCATCCCTCAGAAATGAAGCCATTTCTAATATGCCTTGAGTGAAAGAGAAGAGGAAGAAAAAAATCATTTTGCAAATTACAATAACTTGACAGCTGCTCACTAAACAATACCACATTAATTTTCAGCATTCTGCACATGGCTGAGTGGAAGATCCCTTAATCCCAGGTCCCATTTTATTTTTTCCTCAATATCTCCCTCCCTTCATGGTACCACCAGTGGAAATCACCAGTGGCTGTGTTCTTACGTGTACCTGATTATTGCCAGAAAAGTTGTAGAATAAGTTAATGCAGATCTGCTTCCCAGAGGTAAGTTCAAATGGATTTAAGTTCTTTATTTTGAGTGACTGACTCTGAGAAATCCCCCTCTTTATCAGTTGCTACCAGAGAAATAGAACCTTCCAGATGTGACAGTAAACTCACCACATATTCTTCAGTTCCACAGACATAATAACTTTTCTTTTTTTAAAAGGATTGAGATTAATACCACCATTTGTGAGTAGGCAAAAAAATCAGATGACCTCGAGTTTCAGGGGCAAAGAGAACGTATGTGGGAGTTTGAAATGACTAGCTTCCCAAAGTTCTTCATTTGAGTAACTTTTCAAACAAAATCCATACACTTTAGTCATTTCACTGTGATGCTTTTGTTCTGGGCTTACTGTTTCCAACAAATGATTACCTTCAAAGGAAAAGGATAGGGGAGTCCTTCTCGGAAAGGCTCTTCGTCTTTCAAAAAACAAAACCAAACCCCCCAAAACGGCACTATCTTATTTTTCAAAGCCTACTAATGTGCTTAGGGAAATGGTAGATATCTTTAAGGTACAGGCGATGAGAGGCACAAGGTAATTGCAATTGAGCTGGCATTTGGGAGAGTAAAGTACTGTTTTCTGTGGCCCTTGTTATCCAGTCATAAATAAAGGGATCAGGGAACCTCATAGATTTGGCTATACAGAGATGTTTTATTTTACTTACTTATTTTGACTCTTGCAAAATTCCCATTATCTGTAGACATTTGAGAATTCATCTACGTAGGACTTCAGGAGCCGTGTTCCTAGAAACACTCATGCAGGCTTGGGAATTACAGGCCAAAATGACAGCACTCGGGTGAGCACATTCACCACAAAAGCCAAATAGAATGTCAGGTCCCCCACCAGGGCTCTCCAAGGGTGGATTAAGCATCAGAACACACTTGACCTCAAACAGCACTGCAGGACCAGGAGGTACAAGAGATCAGCTCGAGCCATGCTCCTAATCAGGCCCTTCAATGGGGCGTTTGTTCTGTCTTTCCTAACCCTGTTAGGATCACTCCTTCACTTGGGACCTAACATAATAAGGAGGGGTATAGAAATTTCTTTTTTTATTCATCCAAGTTTTGAATGCAGTGGAAAAAAATAAGAAATATTAAGATCAGATAGGACGAACCAACACAGGGACATTTCAATGAAGAAAAAAAAAGGAAAATGATTAGGAGAAAACAATTATCGGAGTGTTCTTTTGTACATATGCACTAAACTAGAAGAATAGCAGCTTATCATTTGCATTTTACAATTATATATACATGTGTGTATGTATTTATATGCATAGAAGCATATACATATATATCATATACACATGTGTACATTAAATGAATTTATAGAGTTTACAAAATCTATTTTATATAAACTTGTATTTAAATGTATGTGTGTAGGTGACTTGAAGAGGCTGCAGAAGAACAGCACAAAAGGAGCAACATGTCCATTGTGTACTTCCCTTAATGGTTCAGGTCTCCCTTCAATCTCCCACAACTCTCCTAGTTTCGGCTGTCACTCTCTCACATGGAACCTGGTATCTCAGCCTTTGAGATATAATGCATCACTAGGGATACAGGAAACCATTTGGAGTCCCAAGTGTGCATTTGTGCACTGTTTCATGTCTCTCCTTATCCACCTGGCAGATTTCCACTTATCTCCCACTCATCTCTCATGAACAAAATAAAATGGCACTTATCTTGGAGAACCATAACTGACTTCTTCAGCCAGTTAAGGGCCATATTCTTGGTTCTCTCTTAACATCTCTCTCTCTCTCATACACACACACACACACACACACACACACACACACACACACACACACACACACTGTTACACAAACATCTGCCATGTTTCTAGAATTCGGTATCTATTTCCCAGAGTCTTCCTCTCAATAGACTGGACATTGCTAGCAGGCAGGCAACTCATACAGTGAACCCTTCTCTCAACTATCTAGAAGTACATTCTAGAATACTACAATACCAGAATGTAGTTATATTCCAATGATATTTATATATGAATGGATTAATATATGTGCAACTTTCCATGTAGGATCTCCTTGGCTTCCCCTCTGTTATTAAATCCATTTCTTACACTTTAATTTCCCTATGCTTGCACACAGGCGTGTGCTTTGCCATGGAATTATAAACCATGGTGTAGTGATGATTTGTGGGAAAATTTTTGCTCACATAATCCCTCAGTTACCTTTCCAAACTGATATATAGGATCATGTATGGATTAAATCCATAAAGAGAGAAATAAGCTGGGTGCTGGTGGCTCACGCCTGTAATCCTAACTACTCAGGAGGATGAGCTCTGAGGATCGAGGTTCAAAGCCAGCCCGGGAAAGAAAATACGTGAAACTCTTATCCCCCATAAACCACCAGAAAACCGGAAGTGGTGCTGTAGCTCAAGTGGTAGAGTGTGTGCCTTGAGCTGAAGAGCTGAGGGACAGCACCCAGGCCCAGAGTTCAAGCGCCACAACGACAAAGAAAAAAAAAAAAAAAGAGAGAGAAATAAAGAGATAAGACTATATGCTTGATGATATTTGTAAATTATCAGCATACTTTTCATTTTAAATATTCCCAATTTACTGTAAATAGAGAAGGGTCCATTTCCTGCAACATCAAAGTAGAAAAAGTACTTGTCAAAACCTGGTGGTAAAATTACAAGTAAGTGAATTTGAAGTTTATCAAGAATGGCATTGCCATAGAGCCATTGGAGACATTGTCACTTATTTCTTCCGACTCTATGAGCTATTGTTTCTAGACTCATACACACATTTGGTGAGGTGAACATAAAACACCTGCTTCATATGTAAGTTTGACACATAGCTACTGCCATTGTCATCCATCATCATCACTATCATTATTATTATTATTATTATATCACTATTGCTTTGAGTGGTTTAATTCTAAAAACTCACAATAAATAGAGATTTTCAGTCACAGATACTGGGGCACAAATTCTCGTTTCCAAGAGGTAGGTGGTGTAGAGAGAGTTCTTTCACATTGCAGAAGTTCCTTGGTTTTCCTTGCTACCTCTGGCCTCACTATGGCCTCTGATTCATGTTTACTTGGGTCCAAAGTACACTGCTTTCTTTTAGTTCCTCAAAAACATCAAGTTGCTTCAGCTCTAAGAAATCCCACATTTTTTGCCCTCTTCCTGGATACAACTGTGCCCTTCTTGGCAGAGATGACTCAGAAGGCAAGTCTCCACAGCTCATTCTCAGGAAGCTGTTCCCTTCCTTTAGAATAAGACATTGAAATTTCTAATGATTTTCCTTCTTTATCCTCAGCATCTTGCCCAAGAAACTTTGAACCCTGGGCTGAGATCTGCTATATTCTGCTACAACTGTCATGATTTATTCAAGAGAAAGCAGAGCTCAGCACATAGTAGGTTTCTACAAATAGATGAACAATGAGCAATATAAGAATGAGCTGAAATCAGCACTGGCACATAAGATCTATTCATTATGACAGTATCTTGGCGGCATCTTTACAGTAACCCAGCAATACTTATAATAAAATAAGTACAACTGTACCCCAAAGCCATGCATTCTACATCCTTAGATTCAACCAAGACAAAAAATATTTGCTCAAATACTTGGTCAAAATATTTGAAAGACAAAAACTGCATATGTACTGAACATGAGCAGAATCTGTACTTGTTTTTAATCTCCTAAACAATATAATCTAACAACTCTTTACATAGCATTTACATAAGATATATAATCCAGAGATGATTTAAGTACGTGAAGAGACATGTGTAGGTTACATAGAAACACAATGAAAGTTTTATATAAGGTACTTGAGCATGTATGGATGTTCGGTATCTGTAGGGATCCTGGAGACAATTACCCAATGACATTGAGGGAGGATTGTTCTAATACCACTATTGCCATGAATACATTCTAGCTCTTTACTTCCAGCAGATCTTGACAATTCACAAAGAAAAACTAATTATTTTCAGGTATTAAACATCAAGGCAGAAGAGTAAAGAGACTCACCCTAATTATGTAAAGAGACAATGCTGTATGCAAATTTCTAGCTCCCACTTTAAAAAAATGAGTGATTGCTTGGGAAGGAAATAATTGCTTTGGCACTAAATGCAGCTGTTATTTATGCCACATTACTTATAAGACTGATGTACATAATATTCCTCCAGTCCTACTATAAATTAAAACAATTCAAGAACATATTACCTACAGACACTTATGAGAAAATGTGTTTACAGTTGCCACACTGCTGATTCAAATAAGAATAGGGACTTTGCCCAGAGATAAAGACATTTTATGGGGGTAAAAAATGAATAAATGCCCTCATCCTTGTCACTCTGGTGTGCAGGTAAATTAATAGACATGCTATATGACTCTAAAATATCTTAACAAAAGAAAAGCCCTGGTGACTCAAAGCCACTGAGGCTTTATAAGATGATTTTAGATGAGAACAGTAGTGTGTAAAGTTGTAAATGAGCATTTATCACCAGAAAGCATGACTCCCTATGTGTTTGTTCTATGCTACCTATGTGTTTTTTCTACATCTTAGGGCAGATGGTAACACTTATCTAAGCCTCAGTCTTCACATCTACAAAATGAAGGTAATAATATCTTACCTTAAGCTGTAGCTTGCATGTTTCAGACACTGAAATATAATCCCCCAGTGTGACAGAGAAGATGGAGGTATTTGCGTGGCAACTAATTCCTAATGACTCTGCCTTCAGGAGTAAGATGACAGTCCTTGTCAGAGGGACTCCTCGGACCTAGCTAGCCCCTTTCAGCTTAGGAGGACAAAACTAGAAGGCACCAAAATGCAAGCCCTCACCAGACATCAAATCTGCCTGTGCCTTAATTTTGGACTTTCCAGCTTCTAGACTTAGAACATACTTTTCTGTTATGTATTAGCCACATCCTTTATATTATTTTGGTATGGCAACTCAAATGGACCAGAAATCTCTTTAAAGTTGTTAACACATGCAGAACAGTGTAATGTTTGCCATATAGAAAACACGCCAAATGGCAACGATGAAGAAATGTAAATGTGCTTTGAATAAAACTATTGTAACTAATGTAATTAATTAATTAATGTCAAGGGATAGTTGTGAATGAAAGCTTCAGGACCAGCTTGAAAGCTGCAGACTATTTTGTAGTATCGGGGGAGGAAAGGGCTCATGATCAGGGTGATGATGGCAGAATGAATGGAGAGAGAGAATAGAAGAAATGTTGGTGATCTGACAGCACCCTCTCAGTTTCACCTGGTGGCAGGTAAGATCTTCAGGACAGATGTTAAAACAAACTTAAAGGCATGATCTGTTAAGGAAGGTCAAGGCACTCGATTTAAGACAGCTGGCTGTATCCTTTCAGATCTAATTTTATACTTAGTAGCACTTTACTACTGAGGGAACTTAGCTAAGAATTTAAGAGTCAGTTCTGTGATGAATCTAAGCTAGGGACCCAGTGAAATAATGCTCATGGCTTCCAACTCTGAAAAAGTTAACAGGGAAATTCAATTCCTATTCCTCTTCTGGTAGAAGCCAGTAATGCTGGCAGAGAGTCTCAGCCTTTAAGTGAGTTTAATGGTATCCTGGCAAGAAACAAAGTGCCTCTGAGTAGAATTATCTTTTCTGGGTGTCCTGTAATGCTGATTGCCAAAAGGTCCCTGAAGAGGTGTGTGTCTCTCTGTCTCATCCACAGCACCTATGGGACCTCATGTAAACATCATAGCCCAGACCTGGGTCTCTCTGCTCGTCTTGCTTCATTGCCACTCTTGCCTGAGGCCCCTTTGGAAGGTGAACTGACTCTGTTTAACTTCTAAAGAAACCGATTCCCTTTTTTTATGACAGAAATTTCTCAGAGTAAGGCTATAATAACAACAGTTACTGCTGCTACTGTGGCTGCTGAGAATTGAGTCTCCATGAGTTAGGCACGCTGCTAGCTGCTTTAGACACATTATCTCTCACCCTTTCAATGACCCTGGAAGGGGAAATTATTATTCACATTGCATAGCGGTAAAAGCACATTGTCCAATATCACAGAGCTGTGGGAATAAAACCCATGGGGTTAAGTCAGGTCTCTCTGATTGTAAACGTCTGCATACTCAACCATACCACAATGTGGAAGGTTTGTAATCATCTCAATGCTTTCTATAACCATTAGAACTAGGGAAATTAAAAGCCAACAAATGCTTTGCTGAGCTGTAATGAAGCATTATTCTCATAATCCAATGGCACCTTAGGTTTATACCTTGCAATATAATAAACACGTGCATTTATGTGATTGACTTCATTGTTCCTCACACCCATCTTGTATTTCTCAACTGTGATTTCCCTTCCTCCCTCACATACAGCATCACTAGATGTATTCAGATATTTGGAACTGAAGTTGGTGTCTGGGTGTATTTTATTTCTCATGATTAATAAGAAGAATACCTCATTCATTCTAACGAACCTGAGGTATATACACACTTTCCTGTAGCCACCATTTCTCATCACGGATTATCAATCAAGACTCCCTTGTAACTTGATTAAAACATCTGAGCTTTAATTGCAGCCTATCCCCACTCAGGGAAGCTATGTATCCATTCTGGGGAATTGGTTTGCTCACTTTCATCTAACAGGTGTTAAGTTAAAGCCCTCCACCAGCCTTTCCATTTTCCCTGCCGTCTTCCTGCTGCAAACAACAATTCACCTTTCCCTTCAAGCAGCTAATGGATGAAAATTCTTGCACCTACATTCGATGAAATTTAATCAACAGATTACAAACACAGTCTCAACCCTGAATTCTGTCATGGGGAAGAGTCAGGCATTTGTTGGCATGGTTCAAGACTAAAATTAGGAAGTAAGAAAGGAAAGAATGGTGAGGCCTGGGAGTTTAGGGGATGAGATGGCTCAGGAAAGACTGGAACAGACTACCCAGAGAGCCTCATGGTAAAAATAAGTAACGCCTCACATACAATTGCCTGTATTTATAGAGTTAAAAACAGCAGCCTTCACCTTTTTGCCAGTTTTAATTTTTGCCTGACAAATTAAAGAGAGGAAACATTGAAACTGCTCAACAATGAGAATAAAACTGGCACCCATTATCTGGATTCTTCTGTGGGATCAAGATGCTAATGAGCAAGTCAGCCTGCACAAAAAGCCTCACCTTCGCATAATGAGAGATTAGTAAATTAGATTGCATTGCCCCTTGAAATCCTGCATTTGAATCATCCCTCACTACAATGCAGTTCCTTCCAAATGACACGTTCTATAGCAGGCCAATAACTCATTTCTGCCTCCCTGAAGGTTTCTCTTCCTATCTCTGAACCCAAAATGCATTACTCATAAATATTAACATTTTGTTAGTGCAGATCTTAGGCCAATTTGAATGCTGGAGATTGGGATGTGATTTGACTTTAAAAGAGTAATGAAGTTATTGTGAATCCAAGGATAGAAATGAGTTCTGCAGAAGAAAATGTCTGAAACAGTGCATAAAATAAGTGACAACCTTTGGTTTCTTTAATTATAGTCCAAATAGGGAAAAATCACAATGGAGATATTAGGCTCATTTTTACAACCTTAAAAATTAGATACTGACCCTTTGAGTTTATTTTTTTTCCTCACCTCCAAAAATAGACTTTTAAAATAATATCTAGCCCATATTAGCTATTATTATTAAGATTTTCTAGATGCATCATTTCGTGAAATCTTTGCAAAACTTTTCTGAATACTAATTATAATCTCCCAGACTTACCCTGTTACTTAATTTCCCTACAAATTCTAGGCAAGAGATTTGAACTGAGAACTGTTGAAATTCAGAGTTTATGGGAGGAAGTGGCTGACCACTAAATGAACTGCATAAAGTTGACATGCTAAACGTGAAAGCAGAGCAAAACAGAAATTGCACTGGACCTTGCTTTGAGAAGCTTTACCTTGCTGCTTAGAGAAACGTGTTGAGTTCACATTACTTCTAGCTTAATGCCAGTACACCTCATTGAGTTCAAATAGGTAGGTTTAAACTGTTTTTACTTGTCTTTTTGCAAAACAAAATGCCATATTAAACACCTTCAAGGCATGGTATTTTTGAGCAGTGCACATTTGATATCTCTAAATGTATCTGTATTGTTAAACTCTTTGACTACTTACTGTTTAAGTAAGTAGTCAAACTCATTGGAATAATGTTTAGGGCTTACTTAAACCCTTAAAAGCCATTAGCTGTTAACTGGTAAGTTGCCGTGAGTCTCTGCATGATATTGAATCATATCTGAAAGGTGTTGTAGACTAGTGGCAAAATTCATAAACCCTTAACAGTTTTCATCTTTCCTTACAAACCAGGAAATGAGAAGGGAACAATAAACTAATGGAATTGGTAGGGGAAAGAACATTTGGCTTTCCATCCAAAGTTACTCTTTAGCCAATTAACACTGTTCAATCTTCAACTGGTGGAGTGATAACTATCCAATTACCACTGTTTAACTCAATTCCAGTTCAAGTGTGTTTGCAGCTCCTATAGAGTTTGTGAACTGGATGGAGCCCTCAAGTAGCTGTACTGGGAAGAAAGGCAGGCAGATGAGTAAGATGAAAAGTAACACATAGTGTTGATAATAAGAACAGCAGAAGGAGATGGAGCAAAGCAAACAGAAGTGTGTTAGGAAGCAAGTACAGGAAGAGTTCCTGAAACCAACTGTAATGGAGCTGAGTATGGAAGTTCAACAGGAATTGCCAGACCGGGGAAATGATAAAATATTCCACTCTAAAGAAAATACATTTATAACAAACATATACACAGACAAAAAGGGAATCTTTTTCTATTGAAATAAGTATTTCAAAAATACCTTGCATACACACACACACACACACACACACACACACACAAGTTCTGTCATTTGTACACCTGAGACAATGATGTGGTTTCCTGCTGATCCATCTCATAGATGGAAATGTTCTTGTCACTGAAGACCATGGAATGCTCATAAGCCCATTTCTCATGACTACTTCTTTAATCCATCCCTACAGCCCCTGAAGATATTCCTATAAACTCCTCCTCTATGTCTTTCCCTCATTTCAACAGCACTCTCTTCATCATGCATAGTCTTATATTCACCCCTCTGATCACTGTAAGAATGAGGTCTGAACCTTACATATAGACCAGAAGAGCCTCTAACAGTTGAGATAGACAGAATGAAGTCAACTTGGACTGAAGAGAGATTCTATTCTTAGCCAGAAAAATAGACAAGGAAAAAAAATGAAAGGGGTACACATAGCAAAAGAAAAGTCAGATTATCCTATTTGCCAGTGATATGATTCTATACTTAAAAGACCCTACAAACTCCACGAAAAAAAACTCTTAGATCTGATGGATATTGTAACAAATAGTAGGATAAAATATCACTATACAAAAATCAGTAACTTTTCTATATACCAACAACAAAAATACTGAGGGAAACAATAAGGAAAACAATCCCTTTCAAAATACCCTAAAAAGAATATTGGTATTCAGTAGAAAATATGAAAGATTTTTACAGTAAAAACTATATGTACAAAAATGAACATGAATTCCTTCTGTGAAGGAAACAAGCAAGAGGGAGTAAGAAAAGATGGGATGATGGGGAATGGTGAGTGATCAAAATAACCCACTAAAATGTGCTTAAAATGGACTGACGGAGAAAAACAAGGAAAACAATACAGTAAGTAAAATCTGACCCAAACCATTGCTTAAAATGAAATGTACTCCTTACCTGACTAATGAAATGGTAATCCCTCTGTTCATCACCTAAATAACAATAAATAATTAAAATATTTGATCAAAGTTTATTATATACTTTTTTTTGGTTAGTCGTGGGGCTTGAACTCAACTCAAGGAGAGTACTCAACCACTTGAGTCATAGAACCACTTCAGGTTTTCTGGTGGTTAATTGCAGATAAGGGTCTCACAGACTTTCCTGCCCCGGCTGGCTTTGAACTGTGGTCCTCAGATCTCAGCCTCAGGATTGGTGTGAGCCACTGGCACTCAGCCTATAATATACTTTAAATGAAATAATACAACAAAGATCTTTTGTACAAGT
Source organism: Dipodomys merriami (assembly GCF_024711535.1). Taxonomy (NCBI): domain Eukaryota; kingdom Metazoa; phylum Chordata; class Mammalia; order Rodentia; family Heteromyidae; genus Dipodomys; species Dipodomys merriami. Next base: position 5,564,100 of record NW_027205715.1, on the reverse strand, counting down.
AATATGTACTAGTAAAAATAAACACATCCAAAAGAAAAACTAGCAAATACTTCATTTTAAAAAATTGAAGAAAACACTAGAAGATTGAAAGATTGTCTCTGCTCATGAAATCTATCATCAGAATTAATATTGTTAAATGGGTGTACTACACAAAGTGATCTGATTCAATGTAATCCACACCAAAAAAAAACGAGTGCCATTTTTCACAGATAAAGAAAAGTCAATCTTGAAATTCACAATAAGGCCAAAAAGAAAAAGAAAGAAATTCTAGAAGCATATATTACCAGACTTTAAATTTTACTATAGATCTCAAGCAACCAAAACATCATGATACTGAAACAAACAAACAAGTTATTCAACCAATGGAATAGAAGACTCTGAAATAAGTACACACGGTGTACTTCAAGGATGCCAGAGATATATGCTTCAACTGTGTTGGGAAAACTGGATATACACATGTGGAAGACTAAAACTAGAATTTATCTCTTACATTGTATGAAAATCAAAGTACATCAAAGGCCTTATGTAAGACCTCAAACTCTGAAGCTACTATAGGAAAACATTTGAAGATACAGACATAGTAAATGATTTTCTAAATAGAATTCCCATACCTTAGGAAGTAAGAGCAAGAATTAACAAGTAAATAAAAAGAAAACTGAGAGAGAAGAGAGAAAGAGGGCAGGGGAGTAAGGAACAGAGGAAAAAAAAATCTAATCACTGTGATATTCTAGAAAAACACACTGGCAGAAAAGAGCATTCTGGGTGAAAAGAAAACAGTGAACAATCTCCCTAAACAATGTGGAGTCCAACTCTATTCACTGAGAAGGAGAAGACTGGGTGTATCTTAGAAATGAGCTTAAAGAAGATAACGATGGAACTTTGGCCAATTACACTTTTTTAAATCAAATTTTCAAATGCAGCTGCTTATTGCTGAAATGTAAGTGAAGACTGCCAAATGAGACTGAATTGAAGAATGGCACAAATTCCTTGAAATATCATTGTTGACTTGTAAACTTGCTTTTGTATTTTAACATCCATCTGGAAAAATGGCCAATTTTTGCAACTGATTTTTTTTCAAACTGAAGTGATAGCTAATCTGATCACAAACTGAGCCCAGACAGGTAACTCTCAGCAGACAGCAGGAATGGATTTTACACCTGGACCTGATTTTCTTCAACACTAATGATACATCTGTTTTCTCTCTTGAGTTCATTTGACTAGAATCCAAACTTGAACAAATCCACAAATGTGAAGGAAATGTTTCAAATGTAAATTATTTTTAATAGAGTTTGAATGGGGATCTCACAGCCAGAATAGATTTAAATAAATGTGTTGTAGACAAACTTATTAGGCAAAATTTCATGGTATTTCAATTTGGGATACCTTGAAACATGGAATGACCATCTTTTCAGTTCTTGCATAATCAAGATTAGACATGGCATGATAGGAAGACAGCCACATTAAAAACTGCATGTGAAATAATTTAAAAAGTCTTAAGCATGTAGTGTAAAGATGTATCAAATAACAAGTTTCAAACATTCTTTCCCATTAACGTATTTTTTTCCCTCCATGTGGCATCTTTCAAGAGAAGAAAATCCTATCAACACTAAATCCTTCTTTAAATTCCCATTGATCATAGCCTTAGAACAAGATTATCAAAAATAGCCTATACTGAGGTAATGTGACACAGACTCGGGGAAATCTCAACACTCCATTTTAGATTAAATCTACTGGCTTCTCGGGCTCATGTTCTGTTCCATTGAAAAAGATGGATTATCAGTGTGTGCCTCTTAATTAAGGACAAACAATGACTATAGCTTCTTACAGTTGCAACACAAATACCATAACCTTTCCCCTCTGTATTAAAAGCTCCATGTTTGATCTATTTGTCATTTAGGTGAAAAATACAGCCATTGTGCCTTCAAAGAATCAAGTATCGACTTAGAAAGAAACAATTTAACTAAGAGCAGAATTGTATGTCTTTTTTTTTAAATCATGTTTGGATTTTAGACTTTGCTTCTATTGTCACGAACTCCAAAATAACAGAAGAGTATAGTTTGGTTTTAAGTCAGCTTTTGATGCTGTTAATGAGTACATAATTTTCTTTAATTAAAATACTTTTAATTTGAGGGGGGAAAGCCAATTAGAAAGGCACCGAAGGCTTTATTCTAAAATTATGTAAGTAGTTCTAGATCAGAAAGTGCTAATGATGGTCGATCTTCAAAGATATGCATTTTACTGTTGTTTTGTTACATGTCGCTATCATGAGCCAAAATCAAAGCAATGTTTTATTTCTTGATAAAAATAATATTGGTTATTAGATCAAAGGACAGTTTAAACATGGAATAAGCACTTAGCACCAGTGTGGTCTAGCATTGAAATAAACAACCATGTGTTTAGCCATATGATACTCAGCATTTTCTAGCTCTAGAATCCTGAAAAAATCCTTTACTACACTCTGTCTTTGACTACTTAAAACTTGAAGAGCCAATAATAGGTAATTTTTAAAAAGCCAAAAACAAAAAACAAAACACAACAACCCTAACTGGAGCTGTAGATTCCGATCTTGCAGAACCTAGCTGGATACGAAAAAGATTAATTAGGCAGAAGGAAATTAAGAGAAAATAGTGAGGAAGGGGCAATGTATCGCCAGGCGGAAGCATGGTAAGACTGAAGGACAAAGGTAGAATGGCTAGGGGAGACTTAGTCTGTGGTGCTGGTCTAAGTTTGGTCACATGCCCTGAGTTTGGAAGGCAAGATTTCTGCCAATCACAGAAGCCCACTGTCTCTCACCCATCTCTGCCAGGCTTGGAGTAGCCTATGGGAAGCAGTGTCTCTCTCTGTACAAAACTGTGATAGATGTTAGAACGCAGCAACTAGGGCCATTGGTCATGCTGGCTTCCTGAAGCTGGTGATGTGAGGACACTTTTGACTGGACTAGCCTCACTTACCAGTAATTGCAGTATCTCCTCTCCTCCAAAGAGACTTTATTCAGCTCTGAGCGAGGTTTACCTACTGGTGGTTAACAAGACGCCCCTTATTGGGAAGTTTCTGTATGATGCAGAGGAGAGCAGTAACTTTAGGTGATAGTGATGATGATGATAATCATGAAAATTGTGATTATTAGTAAGTATATGGATTCACCAGTTCCTCCAACGGGCATCCCACCTGAGACTTACTATTTCCTTGTCATCATTGTATAACAAGTGTGGCCTCGTTTTTTTTTAATAATCTTTCCTAGACTTGCTCTTCTGTCCATCTCAATGATCTGTGAAGTAATAATGTAAAAAACTATCTTCTCTTTTCATATGCTGCTAATTTGAGACTATCGTTGTAACAGAATTTGCTCAAGGTTTTTCAACCAGACGGGAACTCTTTCTTAGGGTAGAAAACCCTCACCTACCAACCTTTTACTTTAAGGAAATTGGAGGTAGAGATGGGATTGGGAGAGACAGGGTAAAAACGATGGAAGGGGCGACATGAATCAAGATTCATAGTTCTCACAAACTAATATGCTGAATTGAAACATTTTGTACAAGAGGAGGAGGAAGACGAGGAGCAGGAGGAGGAGGGGGAGGAGGAGGAGGGGGGGAGGAGGAGGAGGAGGAGGGCGGGGAGGAGGAGGAGGAGGAGGAGGAGGAGGAGGAGGAGGAGGAGGAGGAGGCAGAGGAGGCGGAGGCGGAGGCGGAGGAGGAGGAAGAAGAGGAAGAGGAAGAGGAAGAGGAAGAGGAAGAAGGAGAAGGAGAAGGAGAAGGAGAAGGAGAAGGAGAAGGAGAAGGAGAAGGAGAAGGAGAAGGAGAAGGAGAAGGAGAAGGAGAAGGAGAAGGAGAAGAAGAAGAAGAAGAAGAAGAAGAAGAAGAAGAAGAAGAAGAAGAAGAAGAAGAAGAAGAAGAAGAAGAAGAAGAAGAAGAAGAAGAAGAAGAAGAAGAAGAAGAAGAAGAAGAAGAAGAAAGAGGTGGTGGAGGTCCTCATTTCGAAAACAATATCTCACTGTTCCAACAAAAGGTTGGGAATTTCCTACACAGAGAATGTACCCAGAGTAACTGTATTGGGTTTTTTTTTGTCTTTTCATCTTCTCACTTCTCATTCTTCTCCTTTCTCCCAGAAAATGTCACCTCATCCCCAATCTAGTTTGTCAGGCAGAGTAATTTCGATCTCTTTCCCGCCAGTGAAGTGATATAGAATTTTTTTGTTGTTCTGCAAAGGTATCACTTACTTCCTCGTTATTAATTTATGCCTCCCTCGCTTTTCATCGCACAAAGAATTGGCTATATTACAGGATCAACTGCAATAAAAATATAAAAGAAAATGTAAGTACAATATGAACATAGGATTATGATTAATCCAGTTCTGTTCAGTGGAGTAAAAAAATGAACAGGACAAGTGAGTTAAAATGGGATCAGAGAGAGAGGAAAAGTATATGCTTCCATGTGAGCTTTAGTCCTACACTGAGATATAAATAGAACACCAAAACATATGCTTCAAATAACTATTTTTCATGGAAAATTATATATTTTTAATTCTTTTTCTTTATTGTAAAGGTGATGGACAAAGGGGTTACAGTTACATAAGTATGGTAATGAGTGCATTTCTTTTAAAACCCCCTCTGTAATTTTCTCCTGTTTTCCCTCCCTACCAACTTCTCTCCTAACATAGTAACACTTCTAACATAGTATCTGATGAGTCTCTCAGTTAGTTCACCCTTTGTCTCACTGTTTCTGTGATTCCCCTTCCCTTCCCCTAATCAGATAAACTTATATACAAGGCAGAGGGTATCAAAATAAAAAACAGGGGCCACAGGGAATAAACCAAAGGAAAATAATGAAAGAAAAAAAGAAAGAACTGCATTTGTTTTTGTTTTTGATGTACTGTGTGAAGTTACTTCTTTTCCTTTTGTTTTCTCCCGTTGGTTTTCTCCTCTGTTGTCACTGTTTTTGATTTTGATACCCTGTGTCTTGTATATACATTTATCTGATTTGGGGAAAGGAAGGGGGAATAACAAAACGGTGAGACAAAGGACAAAGGGTGAAATAATGCAACAGCGATACTTACAAGATATTATACTGGAAATGAACTTTATAACTTGCAGGGAGAGGAGTGGGGGGCAAAAAATTGGAGAAAACAAGGGAGAGGGTAACAATGTTCGACAAGAAATTTACTCATTATCTTACTGTAGCCCCTCTATAATCACTTTTACAATAAAATAAAATATTTTTAGAAACCCTTGTTTCCATATCTTGGAGTTCATTTCAATTAACAATATTTTATATGGTCATATTACAAACCTATTGAGCTATTGTGATCCTCTGGTAGGAATATCCTAGACATATACTAATTATTACAAATGAGGGACACCATGGAGCCTAAGTTTCTTTGGATCTAGCTTATTTCACTTAATATGATTTTTCCCAAGTTCTTCCATTTCCTTATGAATGGGAAATGTCATTCTTTTTGATGGAGGCATAGAATTCCATTGTGTATATATACCACATTTTCTTGATCCATTTATCTCCTGAGGGGCATCTTGTTTACCATATCTTAGCTATGGTAAACAAATGCTGCAATGAACATAGTTGTGCTGGTAGCTTTAGTGTGGCCTTGTTTGTGGTCATTTGGGTAAATCTAGAAGTAGGATTGCTGGGTCATAGAGAAGCTCTATGTTTAGTTTTTTGAGGAACCTCCATACTGCTTTCCAGAGTAGTTGAACAAGTTTACGTTCCCACCAACAGTGTAACATTCCCTTTTGGCCATATCCCTGCAAGCATCTCTTATTTGTTTTCTTGATAATGGCCATTCTAAATTGTGTGAGGTAGACTCTCAGTGGAGTTTTGATTTGACTCTTGATTAACCTGAGTGTATGGATTGGAGCATCCAGATAACCAAGATCAAATGGGAAACAAGATTGATTGATTATTATGCTCATCCAAGTGGAGTAACCTACCAACTCCCAAGAGATTAGCAAAGCTTTGCCTAGCACTGAACTTTAAAACAGCATTCCATCAAGACAAATATTTTTTTAAAAAAGACATGGAGGACAGGGAGCTTAACTCAGGAGCAGAAGTACAAGCCTCAGCTAATAAACTCACAAACAGGGATAGCTAGATGTACAAAACACTGATTTACAGGAGGATGAAAGGATCAGTAGAAAATGGGAGGCTTCCAGGCTTCTGGAGAAGAAAGAAAAGTGAAGTGGAAAGTCACTGAGCTCCTTCATCTTCTTTGGGATTATCCTGAGTCTTGTCTTTCTTGCTGTTCAGCTTTATGGCTAGACTCCTTTATATTCTCCCTGGAGAGGGTGCGAAGGCTGTACCTTCTTCAGTGAGGTGTGCTCACAAACACTGGAACCAGGGGCACACAGAGCTCTGGGCTAGGACTTTAATATGCCACTCACTGAAATAGCTATTTCCCTTAATGGTCTCTATCCAAAGAATAGCCCAGTGAAGGTGACATTGACTATTAACCTTATCCAGAGTAGGAAGGCCCACACAAATGATGCCTGAATTGTTCCTCAAGAACGACTTGAGTTTGAATAGAAACTGCAAAATAGGCTCCGTCACCCACGAATCAAAGATCCTTATCATATATGCAGAAGTTATTCTTGCAAGATTCTCTAGTTAAGGAAGCAGGCTTATCGCCATGGGTAGATAAATATGAGGATGATTTTTCAAACCAGCAAAACAAAAGTAACAGGCTTTACCACTGATTGTGTTTATTAAATTTCTCAGCATGACATTGTTAATAGTCTCAAAAAGACAATTTGGTTGTGCAAAGTGACCCAGAATAGAACCTATTATGATGCTTTAACTGTTTTAAATATATCCACTGAGTGCTTTGGTTGTTTTGTTTTGCTGTTTTTATGAGTTGCCCTTCAAGGAAGGAGATTTTGAAGGCTTAAGAGGTAACTTCTCACTTGCTGCCATTACAAGATCATCCTTAAACCATGTGTGATTTTCCAGTGAAGAGAAGTTAGGAAGATACATCTCAGACTTGTCTTAGGCCCATACCCCTGAGCGAAGATATAGAACTAACTCTGTGTGTTAGAGGCAGAGACAGACAGACAGAGACAGAGACAGAGAGAAAAATGCAGTTTTGTGGTAAATGTGTATATACAAATGGGTAAATGTACCTATTTCTGTATATATGAGTGTTGTAGGTGTGTTCTTTATAACCAAAGCACATCCATCTGATTCCGCAGTCATTAGGAACTCAGCAAAAGGATAAAAGCAATGGCATCAGTTAGAAACTCTTTTTTATTACCAAAGAATATCCCTAATGAATCCAACTCAATCCATTGACCCAGCCACTAAAAGTAAGCACTGATGACATTAATTCATGTAGGAAAGCAGGAGATGCCTAGCAAATGGAGGAAGACAGGAAAGGCAGGAGAAAGATGAGAAATTATAAGGCATGACAAGAAACTCCCAGAATAAAAGATGTTTTAAAGTTCAATGCCCTGTGTGAGCTCATGCTGAAACACACAGTTTTCCTACAAGAACAGACTTAGGGATTGAACTCTCAGCACTGTAGGAGTTAGAAATGGGTGAGATTTGGGGGAAGGAAAGTTTTTTTTGGGTCAAGAAAGGAGCAATATGAACCTAGGATATAGCCAGATGTTTGGCAAGCATTTAAAATATGCTTCCTTCTCTAATAAATAGAATACACGGGGATCTGAAATCACAAATCTCGATGGTTCACTTTTGTAAGTTGTAAATGGAATGAAACTCATTTTATGGCAAAACCTGACCTGAAAGGATAAAATTCACTTGTCGTATTTTTAAATTGTGTCTTAATACTTACAAAAATAAACATTGCTTCGTATCGTAGGGCTATATAATATGGATTGTATTTTCGATAGTATCTTTCTAAAGTCTGGGGGAAAACAATTTTGGGTTCTGAGACATTTGACCCCAAGGGTTTTAACTAGAGGTTGCATTTCTACATCAGTACAAGTAAGACCTCACTATGTGTTGTGTGGTTTTTTTGTTTTCTGTTTTTTTATTTTTTATGTGCCTGCGATTGTGCTAACCCCTGTTTAAGTATTTGCTCACGTAGACCTCATTACACAGCTCTGAGGTAGATACAATGATCCCTGTCAATGCATAAAGATATCTAAGGCTTATGGAGGATTATTTACTTGCTCAAGGTTACACAGTTCATAAATATCAAGACTGTCTTTCTGACTTTAAATGCCATTCTAAACCCTGTGGTTCTTATCAGAAAAAGTGTCCAGATGAGTATAAATATAGGAAGAAAATGCCAAGCATAAAGTGAATAAAATATCTACTTCCAGGACATCTGTGTTCAAGGACAACAAACCAGCCAGCCTAAAATCTGTTATTCTTTCAAAGAAGTAGATAAAACCTAATTAACTATACTAAGAAATAAAATGCATTTCAAGAGGATTTAGTGACTGTTTAAGCTTCAGCTTTGCGAGGACACACTATTCAAGAAACTTTTCTTAATAGAGTACTAGAGTTTGAATTCATGCTTGCAAGGCAGGAGATCTACCACTTGAGCCATGCTCCCAGCCCATGAACTTTTGAAACATAATACTTGTTTGATGTCTCAACATCCCTGCAAGCAAGACATAAGCCCTGTCCAGCTGTGTTAGAAGATGTGTCTTCTTGACATTGTTCCTTTTTGGGCCTTCTGCTGCCTGTGATCGAATCACATATCTACATCCTTTGGATTTGAAATCACTCAGGTTCCCTTGGCAAAGCCTTCACTGAGTTTTCCTAAGGTATTCCCCACTGGCCACAGCAAAGGTCCTGAACTTCACTGAGGGTATTTTCCTATCAGTCTTCATTCTATTTCCTGAAACCCTGACTACTCTGTTGAGCCAATTCTCCAGGGCTTGTCTCATATGGCCTCTTGTGTAGATGGCATATCACCTGTCTGCAGGACCTATGAATATAATAAATCCTCCTAGCTCAGATGCTTCGCACGGTGTAATTTCTGCGGCTGTGTTAGAATGATCATTAAACACTCCGCAAGGGGGACAACTCCCCCATTTGCAACACAGCACCTGTCTTTGTTCGTTGACCCAGCAATTCTCAACACATAATTAGTGGCCAATCAATTATGAATCAAGTTCACATGTTCTTACCTTCCCATGGCTTTAGAGAATCATAAATATTAGCACCCTGGCTACAAACTCCCCCTTCACTTGGAAGATATTCAATGCATTAATGTTTAATGAGTGAAGGCTTTGTCATGGCTGTATTTTTAAGTGTATCATAAAGCTTCGAAGCTTTATTAACTGTAATAAATTGCAGAACTCTTCCCAATATTGCAGCTTAATACTTCAAAATGGGCTTCTCTAAAAAATACAAAAACAAAAACAAAACAACAAAAAGAGGCATGCTTGGGTAGCAGCCCCAAGGTAACAACTCATTAAAAAATTCTTAGAATATGGAGAAACATTGTACATTTATAAATAAACTGTAACATACACACATAGAGAAAGAGGTAGAAAACAATCTCTGTCTATTTTTAAATAGAAAGTAGGACTGACTTTTTCACAAATAAATTAAATACTTAACAAGTTGATGTCTAGCAGCACACAGAGCTTTTGGCAGCCATCAGTTGTGCTAAATACGTGGCATTAATTGCAATTTATGTGGCGTCTTCATAGGATGTATCGCCAAATGATAGACATAGGGACATTCTATTCTATGTTCTAATGCTTTGGTTGGCCATATAATGGAATTAAACACAGAGCATTCTGTCCTTCTGTCTAGAGAAAGCACCCACATTTAGCAAACTCAAATCAGATGGTTGTGGTGATGGCTCTGCCACATACAGTGAGATGTGACAATTTAGAAAGACAATGGGTATGTTAATCTATTCAATGGAGTTTCAAAGCTAGTGGCATTCAAAAGAATAAATAAAAGCATAAGCTTTACAGCTGTTTAGACAGATGAGCCAACAAGAAATCTCGTACGTATTTCCATTCTTTCTTGTAATCATGGAACAACTGCTTTGCCAGCAGATTGGATCTCTTTATTTCTTTTGTCTTGTTTATGTTGACTTGCAGTCTTGTCATTATATTTTGTGTATAATATAGATCGTACATTAAGGGACAACTCTAATAAGTTATCTGCTATTGTGATTTGTCATTCTGCCAAGGACAATTTACGCTAAGCTTAAATAGTCCACTTAAAGGTGCCTTTGGTTCCAGAATTTTCAAAGTGGCAGCTTTATCTTTTGCTTGAAACTATGCCCATATTATGCTGCTACAGTAATTTTTTTCTTTCTTTGATATAAGGAATGTCCTTCAAATAGTGTTTTGCATTTAACTTTCATTGATGTTATTTATTTGTTCAGTAAGTTACATGATCTGCCACCAAAACTTGATTATAAATTCCCCTATGGCAGAGACCATATTCTATGTTCTACATCTCCCAGCACAGTGAGCACCACTTGTTTAGCTCACACTCAACCATCTAACTGCAGTTTCTGTGAGTTTCCCTTCAGCTCTTTTAACTTTGAAAGAATTTGCCCATCTCTAGAGGTGTGGCCTAACTGGCAAAGTGTCAGCCTAGCAAGAACAAGGCCTGAGTTCAAACATCAGTATTGTTTAAAAAGAAAAGAAAAAGGGGGGCAGGGAGGAGGAAAAGGGGGAGGAAGAGAAGAAAAGGAAGAGGAGGAAAGGAGGAGGAGAGAAGGAAGAGAAGGCAGAAGAGAAAGAAGAGGAGGGGGAGCAGAGGGAGGAGAAAAAGGAAGAGGAGGAATAGAAAAATGGAGGGGAAGAATACAACTTAACAACTAATTCAAAACTTTCTTTAAATAGCAGTAGGAATGCTATAATTTCTTGGTCCATATGATTGAATAACATAAAACAAGTGCTTATATCTTTAGAACAATCATCAGGTATGTAGTAGTCATAGTAGTAGTAGTAGTAGTAGATTTAGCTTGACCTTTAAACAGCACAAATAGAAAATAAAAGTAGGATCCTGAACTTTAAGTACTTATTTATCAGCAGGTTGCAAGAATGCCAGTCTGAAGAACTTGATGTTCTAGAGAAGAGGTAATGAAAGTTATAAGCTGTATTTTCTATAGTCAGAACTAAGTCCAACCCCTTTCTATGTCAGATGAGTCAATGAAATCATTGAGTCAGACTATTACCTCCCCCAAAATGCCCCTTACTACCAAAGGCCTATCTGATAAAGTAGGTAGTTAAAAAAAATGGTGATTGATGACAATGTTGGTATAAATAAGAGTTTGTGTTCAATAACATGTGTATTTTTTATCTTTATAAAAAGGAGGGGAAAATGTAATAAAATCATTTCAGAGAAATATCTCATAAATAATTTCACTTATTAGGACAAAATTAAAACAGGGATGTGAGTGGGAAGATGAGAGGTTCAGAGAACTCAGTGGGAGTAGATTGGCTCTCTACAATTTATTTAACACCGTCTACACATCAGAAATTTGATAAATGGTTTCCCATGGGAGATTGAGCCAGCAGTTTGAAAAAATAAAAGCTAGTGAGAGAACATTGCTGTGATCCTATAGAGCTTAAAGTATATAGACATATATATAATAATAATTGCACTTTAATTATTTATGCTCCTCAGTTATACTCATTAATTAATAAATAGTTGGTGTCATTTAATATTTAAATTACTGCATTTATTAATAATTGTTCATTAATAATTAACTTAAATTCATTCTTTCATTCATTCATTCATTGAATTCTTTGCTGAGTTCATGCACTGTGCCAAGAACTGTGAAAATATTGTGAATATGTCAGTAAACAAAAATATTTCTGTCTACTGAACACTAGTGACTCATGCCTGAATCCTAGCAACTGAGGAGGCTCAGCTCTGAGGATTACAGTTCAAAGCCAGCGGGGGCAGAAAAGTCTGTGAGAATCTTGTCTCCAATTAACCACCAAAAAGCTGGAAGTAGAACTGTGGCTCAAGTGGTAGAACACTGATCTTGAGCAAAAACACTCAGAGACAGTGACCAAGCTCTGATTTAAAGTTCCAAGATGTGCAAGCATGTGCGCGCGCACGCGCACACGCACACGCACATGCACACGCACACGCGCGCACACACACACACACACACACACACACCCTGATATTCCTGTCATCAGAGGTCATAGGTCTTAAGAGATAAATCCTACAGAAACAGGCAAATTACTAACAGGGATGCCAGCTCTTTCTTTACAAGGTATAAGAAATAGTGACAAATTATAAAAATGTTTGAGCCCAAGCTCTTAAAATTCCTCAATATCAAAATGATATCAGAAAAATTAAATGAGTATGCTAAAAATTGCATAGGCATCACTGAGGTAAACAGAGAATTTCCTAGACAGATGCAACAGTATATCCGAAGGCCTTGAAGAGAAGAGGGGTCCAGGAATACAGGATATGCAAGAGCTTTTTATGTCTGAAACAATTTATCTGAGGGTGGGGGGAAAGGTAATGGCACTATGGGGATACATACACAATTCAATCTGATAGAAAGGAGTGTCCAAGCCCAAGAGTTCTCCCTGGTCAAACAATGTACTGAAAAACCTAACACGTTTAACAACAGATAATGGAATGAAGAACACCAAGGCATAGCTCATCATACTGAGCGTGGACTTGCAACAAAGTACTATCGCAAGAGATTTTATTCTGCTGGCTCAGCCTGTTAGGTTTGGCAAAAAAAAAAAAACAAAACTGTCAAATGTCAGCTTGATTTCAGCAGGAAAAATTAAGATACTCCTGTCCCAGTTATTTACCACAACTGTGCTAAATCTAGATATTGCTTACCTGATAATGCACACAGCGAATGCCCTCAGGTTTTCCTATAAAACTCACTATTTAGGATATGCACATCTATAAAAACTGATAGGCATATGAACAAGTCTAAAAAAAAACAAGGGGGAAAAACAAAAAAAAAAACAACAAGGTATTCTCTTCATTGGATTATTTTTATTTCCTTTCATCTTTTTGTTTTCTATTTATCTAAGTTCCAATTTACAAATTAGAAATTTATTGAGAGCAGTAAAAAAAAAAAACAACCTGCCTATTCTTTGATTTACTCTCAATGGTTAGAATGGCACAAAACACCTACTCTTAAAAACGAACCAATATTTAGTCAACCAAGTTGGACTTTGTACCAGATATGTACTGCTGAATAACAACTCCAGAATTGTTGGTTAAAAATAAAATTACCATTTCCTAACAAATGGGACAATGTCATTATTTCTAATGGAGGTATAGAATTCCATTGTGTTTATATACCACATTTTCTTGATCCATTCATCTACTGAGGGGCATCTGGGTTGGTTCCATATCTTAGCTATGGTAAATAATGTTACAATAAACATAGTTGTGCTGGTAGTTTTAATATGGTCTTGTTTGTGATCATTTGGGTAAATGCCCAAAAGTGGGATTGCTGGGTATAGGGGAGCTCTATGTGGAATCTTTTTTCTGGGGGGGGTGTCCAGTCGTGGGGGCCTGAACTCTGGGCCTGGGTGCGGTCCCTCAGACCTTCAGCTCAAGGCTAGCGCTCTACCACTTGAGCCATAGCACCACTTCCGGCTTTTTTCTTTTTTGCTTATGTGGCGCTGAGGAATCAAACCCAGGGCCTCATGCATGCAAGGCAAGCGCTCTACCACTGAGCCACCTTCCCAGCCCCTATGTGGAGTCTTTTGAGGAACCTCCTTACTACTTTCAAAAGTGGTTGAACAAGTTTACACTCCCACCAACAATGCAGTAGGGTTCCCTTCCGTCCACATCCCCTCCAGCATCTGTTGTTATTAGAATTCTTGATTATAACCATTCTAACTGGGGTGAGGTACTATCTTGACGTTTATATTAAGTGAAGTAAGCCAGGCCCAAAGAAACATAAGTCCCAGGGTTTCCCTTATTTGCAGTAACTAGTATACATCTGAGACAAGCAGAAAAGGTCAGATAAGTTGACGTTAGGTGAAATGAACCCAAAGATAAGGACACAAATGGTTTTTCTTGCTTACTATTGTTTCTAACATATTTGTAAGATAATTTTTTTGTTGCTTTGTATGTCCTTCTCCCACAGTATAACCCCTGTTTTCACTGTATTTAATACTGGTATAATTTGTGGAGGGGAAGGGACAAAACAAATTGTTTAAATAGGGATACAGGTTGACTCATTGCAACAATGAGATGTACAAGACGCTATGTCGAAAAATGAACTTTACAATTTAGGTGCAGGGTATGGGAGGGTGAGGGAAGCAGGGAGGGTTGGTGTGAAGATGGGAGGGAAGGTATGGTAGGGAAAAAAAGGAGAAGGCAACAATGCTTGATAAGAAATGTACTCATTACCTTGCTCATGTAACTGTAACCCCTCTGTAGAATATTTTCACAATAAAAAATCTTTAAAAAATAAAATTATCATTGTACAATTTTGGTGAAACAGGAATCTGAGGATGGCTTATAGATTTGGCCCGAGATTTACCTCACAGTAGTGATCTTAGTGCTACATGGTACTGCAGAAGAGACTCAAATCTAAGCACGTTCATATGTTAGCAGGCCTGAAAACCTATGCTCCTAAGCTCACTCAGATCCTCTGTAGGCACCCCTGGAGCTCGTGGGAGCTAAGACTGAGTTCAAGAAGTATGAATAGATTGTGTAGATAGAAAGCCTGATACCAGTGGAAAACTGCCTGTTTGTGTGTTTGCCTTATCTTGTGTTTGATTCATAGAACTCTGAGTGTTTGACAATACAGTAATCCTGTCAAAAGACAGGGTGAATGTCTGTGTGTACCAGTGTACTTCACTTACTGCTTCCTGACATCCTGTTAGCTGTCCCTTGGAATGTGTCCTTTGATCTGTAACCAAAACTGCCTTAAGCTAACCTGTCCTCTCTTACCCATTAAAAACAAGAGGACAGGATGGACACTAGTGGCTAAAGCCCATAATCCTAGTTATTCAGGAGGCTATGATCTGAGGATCATGGTTCAAAGCCAGCCGGGGCAGTAAACCCATTAAAAACAAGAGGACAGGATGGACACTAGTGGCTAAAGCCCATAATCCTAGTTATTCAGGAGGCTATGATCTGAGGATCATGGTTCAAAGCCAGCCGGGGCAGTAAAGTCTGTGAGACTCTTATCTTCAATTAACCACCCAAAAGCTGGAAGTGGAGCTTTGGCTCAAAGTGGTAGAGTGCTTACTTTGAGCAAAAAAGCTCTGGAACAGCACGCAGGCCCTGAGTTCAAACTCCATTACTGATGAAAAGGACAAAGGATGGGCCAGGCACTAGTGGTTCATGTCCCTAATCTTAGTTATTCAGGAGGCTAAGATCTGAAGATTGCTATTTGGGGCCAGCCCAGGCAGGAAAGTCCATGAGTCTCTTATCTCCAATTAGCCACCCAAAAGCTGGAAGTAGCTCTGTGGTTCAAATGGTAGAGTGGTAGCCTTGAGCAAAGAAGCTCAGAGACAATATCCATGCTCTAAATTCAAGCCCCAGAACCAGCATCAAAAGAAAGGAAGGAAGGAAGGAAGGAAGGAAGGAAGGAAGGAAGGAAGGAAGGAAGGAAGGAAGGAAGGAAGGAAGGAAGGAAGGAAGGGAGGGAGGAAGGGAGGGAGGCAGGGAGGCAGGGAGGCAGGGAGGCAGGGAGGCAGGGAGGCAGGGAGGCAGGGAGGCAGGGAGGTAGGAAGGAAGGTTGAGAACAGGAATTTCTGCTGTTTAATCAAACCTGTCAATAAAATTCATTACTCACTCTGTTGTGGCCTTATAAATATATGCTATATGAGCATCTAGATGAATATGAGTCACTTTTTTTTTTTCAGCCAGCCTGGTATCTGCTGGACAGAACCAGCACCCAGGATAAATCGGCTCTCCAGTGTAAGTAGTCCAAAAGAAAGCATGAGTAAACACCCAAAATGGAAGCCATAATTTTTTAAATCACTAATCTCAGAAAGGATAGTTCATCCCTTCTGGCCTATTATGAGTTATCATGGTGTAATAACTTATAAACCCATCAAAAATTGGAAATACTCTAAGTGAAAAAATGGATCGGATACACTCAGCCTACCAAACCCCAGAGTGCCCCCCTTTCACTGTTTACCGTGGGTTGTTCACCCCGATTACTCTGTGGCTCACGGAGCTGTGGTCAACTACCACTGGCCAGCATCACGTGAGTTTTGTCTTGTGTGTCCCTAGTCTAGAAAAAAAAAAAGGATCAAAATGCAAACCCTGCAGTATGGCTTCTGCTGAATTGTCACCATTGTCACTACTATAAAGTTGAAAAATTCTAAATCAAATTATGGTTATGTCGGGACTGTCTGTATAAGTCATGTCAATAACTCCAGCCCACACAAGAAGGTAAAGGATGACATCAGGACACATATACCAAGAGATAAGACTTTCAGTGATTCACTTTTAAAAATTGCTTACCCAAAACATTTTAAAGAAAATCTGGGGGATAGAGTACATTGCTATTCTGAATGAAACGAAAATACTTAGTGAGCAAGTACCTGATATATGCTGTAGGAAAATAAGTTATTATAGATTGAGTAAGTTTGCAGAAAGTCATGCTTTATGAGATGTGACTTTACCTCATGACCCCTAAAAATCATCAGCAAAATCCACTTGAAATTGGTTAGGGTGCTAATGGATTTTTTTAAACTCATAATCAGTGAAAAAAGCTGACTTCCTTCTTGGTTTCTTTCAAGGTATGAAAGCAAACACATCAGGAAAGAAAACACAGAAGTACAGAGGTAGAAGCAAGAACACAGCAGCCTATCTTTTCCCGGAACTCAAGAGAAATTTTGGAACAATACAAGGAATGAAATTGCTGTGGCATTAGACTGGGAGTCTATTGTAAACCAACACAAGGAATGTAGAGATTTCCAAAGACTTTTCAGGCTCATGGTTAATTGTGAAAATGTATTTCAATGTCCATTTTCCCCTGCTTGAGAGAAAACAGTGATGCTATGATGTTCTGCACTATAGTCTATTCACCAATTCAATGGAATTGATAGTCATGTATTCAGAGAGAAAAAGACACTGAAGCAAGCAAGAATATGCTTGTCTTTTCTTTTCCTGAAAACAATACCTGGTACAGAGCCAATTTTTATTTTCTTTTTTTCTTTCTTTCTGGTGAACGAAAAAAGGAATACAAGAACAACACATTTACACATCTTATTTCTGCAATGGAGAGGTCTATCATTTTATTCCTGCCTTCTCTTCGGAAGGCTGTTGCCGCAGGCTGTGGCATTACACAACATCACCTGTACTTGCCACAACACACATTGCCTGCTGACAAATGGCACAGCCGTTTATAAGGGACTTGCCATAAAAGGGTGATTTGCAGCTCAATCATCTTCTCACAATAAAAGTTATACAGAGAAGCAATTAGTCAGTCAGCAAAGAAGCAGAAGAGACAGTGACTAAGCAGCCTTAATGATAAAACACAGTAGTATGCATTTCTAGCCCTCAATTTTGTGTAAATAACCATTAAAACATATTACAATTTTTGGGGAAAAAAAGTTCCAATTCATGTTAGAATTGATTGTGGCTGTTGAGGTTTCTTCCTTACTTCTTTTGGCTTTCCATTTTATTTTTAACTCTTGGGTGTCTGTTGACATTAAATTCTCATTATCTAAGCTAAAAGTGTATTCTCTGGTGCTTGGCATTTTGTCTATAAGTGAATATTTCTTAAAGGCCTATACTCTTTAAGGGTAAAGATTGTATTTGTTAGAAAGCCTGTTCCTTAAACTTCTTATCTCCCACCAACTGTACACAGGGTATATTCTTGGTACCCCAAATTATATGGAAGGAATTACACAAAGGAAGTAATGTATTTATCTAATTCAAAAATGTATCCTACATCGTAGAGCTCCTTGAGTATAGTAAGTTCTTAATAAATATTCATCAAGTGACTGTTTAATGAATCGACATCATTTCAAAGCCTCATTATAAACAGGATATGAATTTTCATTCCCTCTTCCTCTGATTTAATAGGATCAAATTCCTTTAATAAATCATGCATTGCAAAAAGTCCTGTCACTAAAGACAAAGGCACTTCATATTCTGTTTCTCCTTTGCTTTCTTTCTAGACATTGATGTTTTGGGGTTTCAAAAATGATGTCGTCAACAGTAGACATTTTGCTCAAAATACCAATGGAATTTAAACTAGTTTATTTTTCTTACCTGAAATAGGTAAGAAAATGCCTAAGTATTTTTTTCAGTTTCACATAGGAAAATGAAAATGACTTGTTTAGCTTCTTCTGTATAATTTCTCTCCAAAAGTACATGTCTCAAATGTCTCTAATGCCTCTTTTACAACCTCTCACCTACTTCCCACCTATTTCTGAAGCAAACAAGCTTTTTATGGGTATAACTTGGTGTTACTTTCCCCTGAAATATGTCACTTAATTGTCCATTTCTGCATTCGACCTTTTCTAAGAATACCTCTGTACATACCTGCCATAGAGACAGGAAATTCCTATACTGAAGGAAAGTTGACAGAGCCCCTATTAGGTTTCTGCATAGAGATAGAATTATAGTGTCTCTGTCTGTAGGTCTATCTGTCTGTCTGTCTGCCTGCCTGCCTATCTAGCTGAAATTGTATAGACTTGCAAATCCAAACTTTTCTTAGTTGATCTCCAAGTTCAAGTTAGAAACTGGCAGGCTGTTGTTGAACCAGGAAGAGCTAAGGTCCCTAATGGAAACCATTTTAAACAGATTTCTTTCTTACTTAGTGGAAGGCTTTTTATTATTATTATTCTGGCTCTCAGTGGGTTGGCTAAAAATATCAATATTGTGGAGGGCTTTATTCATTCTATAGAATTTAATGCAATTTCCTTCAACGTGCACTCTCACAGTAACACTCACAGTAAACTTTGAAAAAATATCTACACACTATTAGTGGCCCAGTGAAGTTGACACATAATATCAACCCACTATGTACTCCCTAAGAAAAAAAATAATCTTGCAAACGAGGAACTGCGTAGTGCTTAAACATTCCCCTCCAATGTCCATCTTTCAAATACAAGACATTCTTCTACATGACACTACAAAAATGTTCACCACAACGAAGCCTTGATCTCAGCTTCTCCCCAAGCTCACTATCTGTTTCATTCTCTTCCATATTCATTCCCCCTACATATCCTTGTCACTTTCTGAAATAAATGACCTGTACTTTTGTCTCATGATCTGCTTCCTTAGGGAAGGAGAGGGCAGCTGATAGAATATTCAGAGAATTCATATATGCCCTGCTGACAACGCAAAGCTACTTTGACTCATTTTGGCCTCCAGAGTGATCACTAGTCAAACAGCATCTTTTGGCCTCAGGTTCACATACACAAAGGAAGCTGAGGTAATCATTCCCTAAGTTATAATCATTCCAAACAAACAAGAATTGGATCTGGAGACAGGCACCAGTGGCTTACATCTGTAATCACAGCTACTCAGGAAGCTGAGATCTGAGGATCACAGTTTGAAGTCAGGCCAAGCAGGAAAATACATGAGATTCATCTCCAGTTAACCACTAAAAAAGCCAGGAGTAGAGCTGTGGCTCAAGTGGTATAGTGGTATAGTGGTATAGTGCTACCCTCAAGCAAAATAGCTCAGGGACAGTCACCAGGTCCAGCCCCACAGCTGGAACGAAAACAAAAACAAAAAAGTATCTCTACTTTTCACTAATTAATATCTCTTTACGTCAACTTGAGTAGCACCTTTGGTATTCCCTACAGGACAGGCCTAGTGAAGTTGTATTCTCTCAGCTTTTGTTTGTCTAGAAATATCTTTATCTCTCACTTCTAGGATAACTTTTCTGGGTATAGCATCCTTGGTTGCTAATGATTTTTGTTCCCCATGGTTTCTTTTTTTGTTTTTGTTTTTCCATCAATACTCTAAAAGTCTTCTGTCACTGTCTCTTGACCTATAAGATTTCTTCTGAGAGATTTGCTATCAGGTGAATGTGAGCACACATATGTGTTTTTTTTTTCAGTCTTTCTCTTGCTACTATAAAATTTTTGTCTCCTTTGAGAGGCTGCATATAATGGATCAAGAGTTGATTTCCTCATGTTCAACATGACTGGAAACTTTCACTTTCCTGTGCCTGGATATGTGTATCTTTCTCTGGGTTTAGAAAGTTTGCTGTTACTTTCAATAAGCTTTATATCCTTTGTCACTCTCAATTCTTCTTGAATCACTTGCATACTTGCTCTGTTAATGCTGTCCTATAGCATGTACATGGATTTCTTGATTCTTCTTCTTTTTTGGTTTGTTCTTCTCAAACTGTATTTTCAAATAGCCTGTGTTCATACTCATCCATTATTCGAATTTGATTTATCCTGCTCTAGATGCCTTCTACCAAATTTAGAATTTTACTTAGTATATTTTTCAGCTCAATAAGTTCGGTTTCATATTAAATATCTTTCATGTCTCTGTTAAGCTTCTCAGAGTAGTGATTTGTTTGCCTGCATTCTCTTTAAGCTTGGTGAGTTTCTTTAAAAGAATAGCTTTAAATTCCCCATCCAAAGAGGGTTGAGGAATGAAGGGAGGAAGGTGGAGAAAACACAGCCATAATATTTGATGTACATCCTATAAAACTAAGAAAATTGAGGGGAGGGGATGAGTTGGAAGGGACCATGGAGAATGATGAAAGGGGTCACATTAATCAAGATCCCATTGTATTTATAAACTTATCTGTTGAATGATAACTCCTAAGCACAACTAAAGATAATAAAAATATAATTTTTTATATATTCTCCATCCAAGAGTTTCCCCACACCAGTTGCTATCCATTCAGCTTCTGACACCTAACTTTGACCATTAGAGGTAAAGTCATGGTCTTCTGAAATCTCTTGAGGTTTGATATGCGGTGCTTTCCATTGAAGAATGGGATACTTATTCCCGTCAGCCTCTGAAGTCTGACTTTGTTTCTGTTTTCACTACTTCTTCACTAAACTGCAAAGCTTCAAAATAGAAAATGTATCATTTTATTCCAGGCTAATCCCCAAGTGTCAGACACGTTGAATTGGAAACCATAACATTAATAAAGTAGGCTACAGTAGAAGTAGAAACTACAACTTTCTTTAATGCCCCAGTCTACGCCCTCACCCTTTGCTTTAGACATGTTCTCCAAGGAAATATTCTCTTGTTTGCTTTGATTCTACCATAGATTCAATTTCTTGGATTAGATCTCAACAATAAAATCATATGCCAGAGAGCAAGGCATTTAATTATGCCAATAATAGTAACCTCTTATGTAAAACTGACTCTCCACTATAAAATTAAAACAGAAGTGTACTCTATGCTTTAAAATAGTTGTGAATTCATGAAGATATTATATATTATCTCACATTCACACCTACTGTGCTCATAATATCAAGGTAGCATATAAACCTTTCAGTGCTCTTCCTTCTTTTCTATTATGTTGATTATACTTCTGGTAGGAATATGTTGCTTATTGGTATATAAAATAATTAAAATCAATTATTTCCAAGCAATTTATTGGAATGCAATCAAATAAAAGCCTGTGAGCCATAATTCATAACTGGTATCACCATAACTAAGTGAATAGATTTATGACCAAGAAATTAAGGTTTCAAAACTTATTAATATGGCTGGATATACCTTTTAAAAATGTAATAAATTCTATTTCCAATTCTATGAATGCTTGAAATTTGGTCACATCATAGTTGGAAAAGCTTACTATAAGGACTATAGTGAAGATTCTCTCTCTCTCTCTCTCTCTCTCTCTCTCTATATATATATATATATATATATATATATATATACATATATATATTGGCTTTCACAGGATATGTTGGAACAAGAAGATAATTCTGAGTGTATAATTCCATACACACATTGATTCATTGTAATCATTTTCTTCTATCTCATTTGCTAAGATACATGTTATAGAATATCAAAGCAGCTGCATTCCATAGCATTTTAGGACCAAAATTTTGCAATCTATCTCTATGGGATTTAATTTCTTTGTCCCACGTTCATAATCAAGAGTCTTGGCTGTCCAGTTGTAGATATTACACTTGTGATTCTAAAAATTCATATGCTTACTCTTAAATGTAATAGTAATTACAGAGGAGGCATCTTTAAGGTGAATGAGGTCCTAAGAGTGATGTCTTCAGACTGGAATCAGTGCCTGCATTACAAAGAAACATCAGAGACACTGAAGATCTCTACCTCTGTGTGTGTGTGTGCGCACGCGCGTGTGTGTCTCCTGGGGTCTGAACTCAGGACCAAGGCACTGATCCTGAGCGTTATTATTCAAGGCTAGCACTCTACCATTAGAGCCGCAGCTTGGCCTCCAGAATTTTTTGTAATTAATTGGAGACAAGAGTTTCATGGGTATCTGGGTTGGTTCCATATCTTAGCTATGGTAAATAATGTTGCAATAAACATAGTTGTGCTGGTAGCAACCCAGATGCCCCTCAGTAGGTGAATGGATCAAGAAAATGTGGTATATAGACACAATGGAATTCTATGCCTCCATCAGAAAGAATGACATTGTCCCATCTGTTAGGAAATGGAAAGACTTGGAAAAAATTATATTAAGTAAGCCAGGCCCAAAGAAACATAGGTCCCATGGTTTCCTTTATTTGCAATAACTAGTATATGTCTGAAACAAGCAGAAAAGATCAGATAAGTTGATGTTAGGCGAAATGAACCCCAAGATAAGGACTCAAATGTTTTTTTTTTCTTTCGAGTGATTGTTTCTAACATATTTATAAGATGATTTCTTTTTTGTTTTGTATGTCCCTCCCCCATGGTATAACCCCTGCTTTCACTGTATTTGATGTTGGTATAATTGGTGGAGGGGAAGGGCAAAAACAAACCATTTAAATACGGATACAGGTGGACCCATTGCAACAATAAGATGTACAAGTGGAAATACTGAAAACCGAAATTTACAACTTTGGCTGGGGTGGGGGGGGGGAGGAGAAATGGGAAGGGATGGGAAGGGGAAACAAAGGAGGAGGCAACAATGCTTGATAAGAAATGTACCCATTGCCTTGCCTGTGTAATTGTAACCCCTCTGTACAGTATTTTCACAATAAATTTTTTTTTTAAAAAGAGTCTCATGGGTTTTCCTGCCTGGGCTAGCTTCAAATCCAAATCCTAAAATCTCAGCCTCCTGTAGAGCTAGGATTACAGGCATGAGCCACCAGCAGCTAGCTCCACCTCTCTCTCCATGGTCTTTCAAAGTGCAGGTCCAATGAGCATGTAACAGAGCCACAAGAGGAAACAGCCTACATCAGAACCTGACCATGGGGGCACCTTGCTCCGACTTCCAGCTTCTTGTAAGGAAAGGTATTAACTTACTCAGTCAATGACATTTTGTTACAGAAGCCTAAAAACAATACAGGTATCTTTACAGATGTCGCATCAGCAAAGGTAGATAGCAAAAGCATGTACATAGCTAAACTTAAAGAAGAGATAAGCAGTTAATATGAAGTCATAAGTAGAATATAAACCTTCTCTTTCTCTGCTTTAGTAATACAGTTGAAGTTAATCTCTGTCTTCAAAATTAGAGGGGACACATTTTCACACACAAAATATTTCAAAGGCTTCTATTTCCTATTGCAGAGGAAATGTGAACACTGTCTTCTTCTTGTTGTTTTTTTTTTTCAAATTCTATTGGATTTGAAAACGCTAAGGTCTATAAATAAAAGCCCTTGAATTAAGCCTGCATATATGACTCCTAACTGAATTTCCCTATTCATTGTGTTCCAGCAGGTCAAACATGAAATATATATATATATATATATACATACATACATACATACATATATACATACATACATACATACATAGAATCCAATAATGGTAAGGAGACACAGCTAAATGGAGCAAACAGAATGCTTTTTCTTGGCAATGTGCAGATTTTCAGATTAGAAATCAGAGAGCCACACTTACCTCAAACAAGAAAACACATAGGGAGCTTCTGTGGTATGAGCTTGCTTATTCTGCAACATCTAATCTGAAACCTTTGACAAAATGGCATCCATGTCAGTTTATATTCTGCACAGGGGCTGACACTGAATATACCTTGACAGTCCATCTGGCAAACGTGAATGTCATTTACCAGTCTATTTCCCAATGAGTGGCATGCTAACATCTCAATAAAACAAGAATGCAGGTTGGGTGTCAATCATCCCAGACATTCTGCTTCCAAGGTACTGGTCACTTCTGCAATGGCATAAACAAACTGTTCTCCTTCCTCCACAAAAATATTAGCTTACAAAGGAACACTACCCCCAAAAGCCCTCCATGCATGTAATCTTCTTGGAAAGTGAAAATTGGCAAATGTGGACTGATTTTGTATTACAGAGTTAAGATAACCGTAACCTTTCATGTTTATCCTTCTTGTATAACTGCTTGATGAGAAAATAGTTTTACAGCTACCACCAATTTCATTCTCCCTTATACAATAAAAGCTAGGAAATGCTTCTGCTGTCCTTGTATCATGTCTCCTCCAACCATGTGGATTCATGTGCCAGTCAGGACCAATGAAACATAAGGAGAGTTCTGTTGGATTGGAGAGAGAAAGAGAAACTACTACTCCATGAAAAGAACTGTTTCTCATTTAGCTTCTCTAACCCATATGTTTTCCTGCCTTTATAAGACATGACCACTAAAATGGAATGAACCATCTTGTGGCCACGTAACTGCCCAACAATACCAGCAGTTGAATTTTATCCACATCTCAAATTCTGATTGCTGTAGTAGGAGGTTAGTACCCATAAACTTCACTTGCTGACATATGCCTAGGGCAAAGAGGCTTTGCAGATGGAATTAAGCGGTCGTTGAAGTAAGACAGTAAATGCAGACAGAGGCCCACACCCCTATGGAGCTGAATTCTGCAAACTGCTGAAAGAAGTACAAAAGAAGATCCTTCCTATCATTTTCCAGTGGAAAAAAAGTAGGCTGGCTACTCCTTGCTTTCAATCTTCTAAGTTTCACAGCAAAGAAATAGTCTGAGCGGATCAGACCTTTGACCTCTTATGAGAGATTTATATTTGTGTTTATTCCAGTCAACTACATTTGTAGTAATACATTCCAGCCCTAATAGAAAACAAATATATATCCTTCAAACAGAGTTAGGCATGAGTGTGTTGTAGAATAAAGACAATTTTAGGAAGTCAAATAACAATGACAATAACAATGGTGATAAAAATAATGACAGAATATTAGTCATTATTTATTGTGTATCAACTTTTTTCTGGAACAAATAGGACTAGAAACATAACTAGGCCAATAAAGCATAAGGAAATGGACAAAATGAAACATCTACTCTATGGTCCCATTATCTCTCTACCTGAGTAAAGAGATATTTTGCATCCCTCACATCTTGCATTACATTCTTTCATATTCCCTCAACATTGAGTAGAAGTATGTTAGTGTTAAGAAGAAATTAATAGCAAAGTATCAATATATGGAGTACTAGGGTTGAAAGAGACATCTAGTCCACTGCAAAGTGCCTGGATAAAATGTAGGCACTTTGTTTGATTTTAAAGATAGGAAATAAGAAGGCAAGTGGGTTGAAAAAGCTCTATGACTAAAATGCTCTTATTTCCCCACACTCTTTCCTTAGAGTTTTTGCCATAGTAGAAGAGAGAGAAGACAACAAACAAATGCAAGGAAAACGTGGTTTGCATTTTACAAATGGCTGAAGAGGGCAATTCATAAGAAAATTGCTTATCGACTAACTCAAGTGATATGGTCAAGAGAAACTTCTTTGTGGAATGAAGTAAAATCTGAGCAATAAGAAGGAAACAACTAATATATTTTGCAATGAGGATGATTCAAAGATCTGTAAATGTTCAGTGAGGGAATTGGGTATTTTTATATGAATGGGTAGAATCAGGATGCATGAAAGAAACATGGATGATAAGGAACAGTGCCTTGAAATCTGAGACACATAAAAGAGAAGATTAGACAGGGTCTTCTACTCCACAAACATATTTAACTTATATTTTACTCTCGGGATAATGGGAAGTTAATGAGAGTAATGATCTAAATTGTCTTTGAAATTATTAGTGATCTTATATAGCATAGGTATTGTGAAGATTGATGGTCTACAATGGAAACAAGAGCTCAGGTTGCTCAGAATAACTGGGGGACGAAAGTGGCAACAGAAGTAGTGGAATTAACTGGATGGTTTCAGATTGCTTTGGACAGAGATTAAATACGACTTTCTGAACGTTTGTTACTAAGGTGAGGCTAAGAATAGACTAAAAATATCTTTAGATTTCTGGTTTGAGCAGCTGCATAGATGATGCTTCAGAAAATTAGGAAGGGAGAAAAAGAATTGAAAAAGCTTAGCACATAGAGTTGTTGGGTCAGAAACGAACTCTGTTTTAGCCATTTTAATTTTGAGACGTCTATTAGCTAGTCTCAAGGATAATTTGAATATATGTTGTCCAATGTCTTCATATATCATTTTGACACATGACACCTTTTGTGATTTATTTAAACTACTTCCATATTGCTTATTTCTTTTTTTCTAAAACAAAATCAACTTTCACTTTTAAAATGTGCTCTACAAGAAATAGATACAGTAAATAGATAATATATTCTTTCATTTTTTTTGTAGTGATCATTTATTAGAGAAGTTATATGACCAGAAAAGATAATTATAAAAATAAATAGGGGAATAAATAAATAATTGTAAAGTTATTTTTAATGATAAATATAAAAATTATTCTAAAACTATTATTGCATAAATTTTATTATATAATTTTATCTAAATTGTATTCTATAAAATAGATTATAAAATTAAATTATAAAATATATTATAAAAATTATAAAAATAAAATTATTTTGTGAGCAAAATTATTAGTTTTGACTTTCAGTTTCTGTGACCTACCCAATAGATTTTGAACATATGGTCAAATGGTTAAGAAACACATATACATACCTATAATCCTAGTCATTTGAATTGTGCTCCAAGATTAGATGAGGCAAAATTAGCATGATACATGATCTGATGAACTAAAAGCAAAACGAATAGGAATATGGTTCAAATGGTAAAGTGTTTTCCTGGCGATCACAAGGCCCTGAGTTCACAGAGAAAGAGAGAGAAAGACAGAGAGAGACAGAGACAGAAAGACAGAGACAGAGAGACAGAGAGACAGAGACAGAGAAGAGAAAAGAGTGACAGAGAGAAAAGTCAGCCTCTAATAATTTATTGTGAAAAACTCAGCAGATACAAAATAAGTCATGCCTTTTCAGTCTTCTTAATTATTCCTACAAGAGCGTTTTCCCTTAAAGGTGATTTATAGTGTATAATGCAGTATCTATATACCACCTTAATTTTTCCTCCCTTCATATCTACAATCATGAATATGACCCATACTTAGAAGATACTGTTGTTGACCTAGTAGATATTAAAGTGTTACATGGTAAAAGTACATAGTTACCAGAATACTCACATTCCTGATCTTCAAGCACTGGAATAACCAACCAATAGTTTAAGAGAAATTGAAATGTTTTGTGTGCCAGGTACTGAAACTTGTACATTGTCATATTTAAACCAAGGATAATTTGTATTTAGATGACCAGCTATCATTTTTTTATAATGGTGTTGGCCTACCCTATCAGATGTATAAACAAAATTGGAGTTTTCCTCTGATTCTTTTTCAGGTCAAGCTAAAAAACATTTTCCTTGAAGATAAACACTTTCCCAACACATTGGCCTTTAAATCACAGACATGCCTGGTCCATGATCTGGTTCTCCATTTCTATAATTAAGCGTGGGGTGAGATGTGTTTGTCAAAAGTATCAAAGTATTCTGGTACCTCCAATGATGCTCACTCTCTGAAAATATGGTCTCTTCCAAGAGCCCTTCTGTACAAAAGTTAACTATCAGGCCTTCTTAATTTTCTATAATATTAAAATCCTGGATAGAAATAATTAAAATATTTTAAGGTAATTAACTGCACCTCGCTTTTTAGAGACGGTTGTGAGACTGCAGATTGAGGAGGATGGTGTGGGAAACAGGTTTGGTAATGTCTGCTGCTCAAATATTTCTCCTAAGGCCAATAACAACAAATAAAAACTTGGCCTTTTTTATTAATTTTTCTTCCCCTTGAGGCAAGAAATTTCTAACTCTATTGACTAATTATAACTGATAGAAACATCAGGCAAACAAGGCAATATACACATCAACAAACTAAAGGGAGTTGAGGACGTTGGAGTGTTTAAATATAGAAGAGGTACTGACCTAACCCCCGGCAGGAAACATCTCATGTATGATTTGAGGTGGGTATTTGTCTTATGAATTTGTCTTACCATGATATCTCTTCTAGACTTTTCTGCCTGCAGTCTCTACACATGGAAGCAAAAGCCAAAACTCCTAAGACATTTGATGTTATATTCACAACATGTGCATCTGCTTTCTTTGTGCTTTCAAACTCAATGACTTTAGGCCCACTGTGCATCCAGTGGAAGCTGTATATTCTCTTTTGGCACTCCTAATTATTTCCCTTTGACTCAAGTGTGTTTTCTTTTTTGCATAAAACTATACTTATTCCTAGCATATGTACTGTTTTGCTATTCCCTATCCAGAGCTTAATGCAGTGAAATATATGCATGCTTGTACACATTTTGTTTTATGCAAAAATATACTTCTCTAGCAATCACAATTGGTAACAAAGCTGAAAATTAACTAAGCCTCACAGTCAGCACTGAAAATGTTTATTCATCAGCAAACAAATTTGGTGTACAAAAGGCAATAGCAAAATATCAGCACATGGAAAATGAACACTTGTTTTGTTTTAAAATCAATTGGCAGGAAATCAATGACTTATGATGCAGGAAGCTACATGCCCACCTCTAGAGGCCTTGGTATTATTGTAAAGGATTCGTGAATCATATGTACACTCACATTTTTTTTTCAAACAGCAAATGCTAACATTGTACTTATTCGTTTTCTGAATGTGTAGTTTTTAGCAACTGACTGTATTTGTTGCAAACTGTGGACCTTGAATCAACATTATCATTATCACTTAGGATCTTAGAAATTTAAATCCTCATATATATTTTTCAGAGATACTGTATGAAAATCTTTATGGATGGTACCCAGTGTGTTCAGAGGTCACCAGAGAGCTGAATGTGGCACTACTACATACCTATAATCTCAACACTTAGAGTGTTGGGCTACATAGTGAACTTAGGGCTAGCCTGAGAAAACAAGATAGTGAGATGCTGTCTCAGAAAAAAAATAGCCAAAACAATCAGAAAAAGATCATAGTTGTTTATAATCCATATTAATTATATAGATATATAGATACAGATATAGATATAGATATATGGGCGCTGGTGGCTCATGCCTGGAATCCTAGCTACTCAGGAGGCTGAGATCTGAGGATGATGGTTCAAAGCCAGCCCTGGCAGGAAAGTGTGAGACACTTATCTCCAATTAATCATCAAAAAACCTGAAATGGTGCTGTGGTAGAATGCTAGCCTTGAGTGAAAAAATTCAGGCACAGCACCCAGGCCCTACATTCAAGCTCCATAACCAGAAGAAAAAAAAAATGGGCTTATAAGAGATATAAAAGAGGCATTACTTTTGCTAATTCTTCAATTTACCCTAATGACTTAAATCTGGATGTACCCAATAGGATGTTCATCATAAAAGTGCTCATAATTGTGATCTTTTACAATAAAGTGCTACATATCCTATGTAAAGAATAACTTGCTTTTAATATTTTTAAAAGAGGAGTTTTAAGTAGGAAGCCTAAGATTATTCCAATTTTCTCAAAAGCATAAAAATAACAGTATTCAAGGTTCAAAGTTATCACTAAAATAATGGAAGTCCCTACAAACCTCACACATTTCTGGGATCCTAAGTGTCCATAATTATCCATTTTGTACAGTGATTTTTATGAAGCAAAGGGAAGAGGGAATGAGTGAGGATAATGAGGCTTTAATAAAGTCAAAGCTCTTTACACACATGTATGAAAACACCACAATTAAACTCATTCCTGTGTTCAAGTCATATATAGTCATAAAAATCACTTAAGTTTTCTGGTAATTATGCATTCTATATTTTAATACATTGTCAAGAAGCCTTGAAGCTTTCTCTTTTTTTATTGTGAAAATACCTTACAGAGGAGTTACAATTACATGAGCAAGATAATGAGTACATTCTCTTTACTTTTACTAAAGTAACTTAGTCATGATATTTTCAGATACTTTCAACTAGCAATGTGTTTCTTTGTTTAATGAAAGAACTCTGAATTCTCAATGCCCTTTTGAATGCCAGCTGTATTTCATGAAAATCTAGAGAACAGAATTTTCTATTCTTCTTTCCCTGAGTTCATTTTAAGACTGGGAAGAATGGCCCATGGATGCAACTTCAAACAAATGGATGTCTGCAAGGTTCTTCTCAAGTTATAAGTTTTGTTCCAAGGTGCCAGAGATATAGCTCTGTGTTTCTCGGGGAAACAAATAAAAGTGAACCACTGTTTCCAAAACTTTAAATGAAAACTGGAAAATGACAAAGTATTTGTTAAACAATATACATTGTTAAAACTCAGAGGACTTATTTAAAGTAGTCAATTCTACCCATCACCATCATCCAGGGTATTTTTATTCTGGTGCTTGATAGGACAGAGTCCAAATATTCTTTATATATCCAATCAAATAGTTAGAATATATTTTTCTTGAAATTTCAGTTTAATTTAAAAGCAATGCCCATTTTTTAAAAAATTTTCAGATTATAGTTCAGTTTAAAATAGTGAACTTAATAGAAAAGGCAAATATAGGTAATCATAATGATGTCATTGATCTCTAACAGTGAAAGACTGAAATTATAAATGTAGAATTATATCGAGCAGAGGGACTATTTAATTTTTCCAGTCAATTTTGCCTTGTGACATAATGTTCAGAATTTCACCCATCTCCCACACCCTCACCCTGTGGAGATAGGATTCATGAATTGCTCATGATGACCAGTCTTGTTTGCAACACTGACACTGTTGTCACCGTACTTACTGGATACCAGTATGGATGAGACCAAGAATTTCCTTGGGATCTACTCCAGTGCTAGACAAGGGGGAAAAGTCAAGTTTGAGAAGTATTTGTCACAAATACTAAGTAGAATAAGAATGATTAGAAAATCTGAAGTCTTTCATTAAACAGTATGAAAAGTTTAAGTCAGATGAAGCAAAGATTAAAGGACCTGGAGCCTTAAAAGACTTTGGTCAGGTCTGCTTACCTTACTGGTATTAAGCTACTTTACTTTTCTTCACAGGGGTCTATAGATGATACTTTTTTAAAAAGTTAATCTAAAACAAACAGAGTCTTTTTGGGTGCTGGTAGCTCACAACTGTCAACCTAACTTCTTAGGAAGCTGCTATCTGAGAACCATGACTGGAAGCCAGCACAGACAGAAAAGTCCATGAGACTCTTATTGCCAACTAATCACTAAAAAGTCAGATATGGAGGTGTGACTAGAGTGATAGAGCACCAACCTTGACCAAAAAACCAAGTGAAAGCTCAAGCTTGGAGTTCAAGCAACAGCACACACACACACACACACACACACACGCACACACACACACGCACACACACACACACGCAAGCGCGCGCGCGAATAGGATATTAATCCTTTCCCCATGCCTTAATTTTGATGTCTTAAATCACCCTATACCTGAGACCCAATTGTTACTTTCTGCAATGTGCTGATAACTAGGACTTACTTGAAGGGAAAAAATACTCAAACATTCCAATTCCTATGATGTTTGAGGAAGCATCATTTCAACCCATTTTCAAAGGTTTATCTGCTGCAAATATGAGACTGATTATAATTCCTCACTTTATTATAGTCTAGTGTTCATATACTAATCCTTATTATATTGCCATGAAATTAGAAAAAAAGAATATTATCACAATTGTGTATTTATTCTAAATATGCTAGATAAGCCGTTAGCATTAATGCAGCTGAGGTTTTATTATGTTTCTTCTAAGAAAGAATGGAAATGAGTTTACTTAATATGAGATGATGATTTCATATAACTGTTAGGATTAGGTAATGTTGAAAATAAGAAATCTTAATAGGAAAACATGTTAAATTTCTGTGCATCTGAAATATGTGGACTTCAATAATGAGACTGGAGCAGCTGGTCTGATTTGGTCATTTGCAACAATTAATTGATGGAGTGCTACACTGTGTCATCATTCTCTCCAGACCCTGCTGGAGTATATGACATGTGTGACCTCTCACTACTCTGTCTGGAATCTCAGAGAGAGATTTTCTGTAATTAAATTTCATTTTTTCATTGGAGAATCTTAATATTAGAAGTAATCATTCTGCAATGTCTATTTAGTGAGCAGAAATTTAGCACATGCTAGCATAACACATAACTGTCCTTTGATCCTAAATAAAGAGCAAATAAAGACTTTCCAAATGTGACTGATGGGCATTGAAATTGGAAAATTCTAGGTTTAACTCCTGGTTCTACTCTTTAACTAGATCCCTTGATTGTCCTTTGATTCTTGTTTAGGAAAATAGAAACAGAAAAACACTTACTTCTCTTACTTTGTGTTTAGGTACCTCAAAATAAAAACTAAAATCTGTTCAAAACCAAAGTGCTCCTTTTCATTAAAATGTGTAAGTATGTATAATATGCATTTTCCAAAATAGAAAAAACATATTGTCTTGCTATTTGAGGTATGAGATATATATGACTGATGGTCTCAGTGACATCAGTGATGAGATGAGGTACAGGTAGTTAGATGATTGAATACCTTATACTTCGATATTAAAATCACAGGTGGACTGTTAGTTTTAACTTAACGAGAGTCCTAAATAAACAGGGTCTCTTAAAATTTGAAGTCATTTCTCTCCTTTACTATCAAATTTCCCTAAATTCCTTCAACTATGCCTTGTTCACTGAGCAGTACCCTTTCAATTCATCTTCTAAATAAACAAACAATAAACAGAAACATGAATATTAATAGGATCTAGTGGTTCACACCTATAGTCCCAGTTTCTCAGAGTTCTGAGATGTGTCACGGTTCAAAGCCAGCCCAAGCATGAAAGCACGTGAGTCTGATCTTCAATTTTTCACCAAAATGTCAGAAGTGGAGCTGTGGCTCCTGAAGTAGAGTGCTAGCCTTCAGCAACAAAGCTTATGAACAGAGCCTAGGCCCTGAGTTTAAGCTCCAGGACCCACATAAGAAAAAGCATAGCCTAGGTTTCTAACTGATCCATCGTTACTTAGACAATGGCAAACATGGGAAAAAAGAAAAAAAATGGTCATGATTGACCATTATTAGCTATTTATAAAAGAGCAGAAAGAAATTCAATGTGAGTTTAATTAGTTGACAATGATGATAATGCCTTTAAAAAAAAATTAAAGAAGGCTTATGCTCCAGGCTCCTGTAACTGAGGAGTTTTTATCCTGGCTACAATGCAATAAATCAAGCATCTTAACTTCAATAAAGAAGGATACTTCTAAAACTCCATAAGAGATTTTCAGAGTAGCAGATGGATTTGTGAATCAACTGGATCTTCTCATTGCACAGTATTCTGCATCATGACATACTCATAGAAAACACTGCCCAAATTCTTTTTTAAAAAAATCTTTACATTTCCTCTACTCCTCCCTTCTTTGAGGCTGGTAAAAAGTCTCTAAGCCTAGGGAGAATCAGACCTACCTAATGAAAAACCTCTAGATGCTAGAAAAATGATGTGGTAAATAGCCATACAGAAAATCTTGCCAATTAGGTCCATTCCCATTGGGCCATGACAGTAACAGCAAATACAATTTTATTGTCCTAAGTCACTGATATTTTGGATTGCTTTCATGTGTTACTCACTCAGACTTTTTACTGCTTGGGAAAAAAAAACTGAGAGAACAACTGAAGGATGGATTTATTTAGATGCACGGTTCAGAGGGTTCATGCCATGGTTGCCTGGCTCCAGGTAAGTGAGCAGAAGACCATGGTGCCAAAAACCAGTGGAAAGGAAGAGTAGGAGGTTATTGGCACTGGACTAGCTTTAATCCCTTGCCCTTCTTTTATTCCAGACAGAATCCCAGCCCAGGGAATGGTGTTGCCACATTCATAGTGGGTCCTTAACCCGCAATGGAACCTCCTTCTTCACAGAAACTCTAAGAACGATGCCTCCTCACCCATCTCCTAGGGCCTTTTAAATCCAATGAAAAAAGACAAACAAACAAAAACAACAACAACCAACCTTCTCATTTGACAATAGTCTTCTCTGACTAAGACAATCTCTCTATCTAACACCATAAAATCAGTTTATTCTAAGCCTGGATGATTCCTGGGAGTCTTTCTAGGATTTCAGACATTCATACCATAACTTTTTCTAGTTCAGCTCCTGCACTTTAAGCCACCTTTGTTCTTATAGTCATGCTGTCTTCATGATTTAGATAGAACACTTCCATCCTTCAACATGAGAAAACAATCTCATATGAGCAGAAGGCCCAGACATAAAGCGTGAGTTGTGTGTGTGTGTGTGTGTGTGTGTGTATTATATATACATGGAAAATAAATTTATTTACCTTTTTGGACAATACTGAGAAAACAGAAATCTCTCTCTCTATCTGTCTCTCTCTCTCTCTGTCTCTGTCTCTCTCCTATTTGACCATAGCAGTGTTATAACTTACAGGTGATATGAAACTTTCTAAGCCAGCAAATAATGCATAGGTAGATTTAGCTCTGGGCACAGGTGACTAGAAGTAGAAGATAACCATGTTCCTGGAGCCCTGGCTCCTGAGCTCGGCCATTTTCACCTTCAGCACAGTAGCGATCAGGATGCTACAGTGCTCCTAATTCCTAGGACCACTATTATACTCTGATTTATTTTTCTACTAGAACCTATAGGTAGCTGCCTTTTCAAACAGTTTTAACTATGATTCCTGGTTTCCTAGCAGTGTGACCAGGGCAAATTGCCTATCTGCTATGACCTAGTTTCTTCATGATTTCCATTGCTTTGGTCTATCTGCACTCCCCATAAACAATTGTGTTTTTTGTGTCAATCATGACAAATTAGTTCTGTAGCTTCACAGGTAGAAAATAGTATAGTATTCTCTTTTGTATATCACCTTGTAAGAAAAAATGGTCTAGAGTTTTGTCCTTACTGTTCTTTCTATTTTCTTTTATCTGTAGCTCATTCTCTCTTCAATTCTGAACTCATCCATTTGCTAATTGAGGGATACTCTGTGGTTCTCTTCTCTGACCAGTTTTTGTCTCTTCTGTACTTTCTTCCATAACCCTACTTTACAGACATAATACTTATTTGTTTTTAGTAAAGCCTGGGACTGGAAGAGATGGGTTTCAGGGTGGTGGTATGTGTAACTTTCTTTAGAAACTGCCAACGGGTTTGAAGAAGGGAGAGCCCACATTTTCTGAGTACTTACTAAGTGACAGGTGCTAGACTGTCCACACTGATCATCTCAGCTAATGATGTAACACCATGATTCACCAAATCGTATCTTTAGTTCTGATTTTCACAGGTATAAATGGAAGTTCGGGAAGGTTAGAAAGTATGCCCCAATTACACCATTAGAAAGTGCTGCTACAGGCACTTGAAGCCATTTTGGCTTAAGTAGGAGGTAGAGCATGGGCTAAGGATGAAGCAGACCCACATCTTCCTTTCCCAGTGCTCACAGAACTTCAAATCTCTCCATTGGAACCAATGATACCGCCTCAGTTGATCTTAGTAAAATAACTAACTGGGTCAGAGAACGGTTTATTTTTAACTCTAAAGAAACTTTTCCTACTTCTTCCAAGTTACTCTTGACTAGTGACATGCCAAGACCAGAAGTGGAAGCCATCAGCAGGATTATATTCTGGTGGAGGGAGTTTGTCAGATTCTGCTCTGCTATTTTGCAGAGGCCAGCAGGCCTAGCCACTACTTGACAATTAACCTATCAGAATTAGGCTTCCAATTACTATCTAAGGAAGCTGGCAGAACCCTTTGGGTATTCTCCATGGGGGCTGAGTTAAGCATACATTTACATGTAAATGGTCTCTTTTTCTCCTTTTCAGCCTGCTAATGAAATATTCTACACTACCTCCCTTGCTGTGTTACACACATATTTTGAGTTAGAAAATGCTTCTGATGAAAAAAAATTTAAAGGAAAGCTACATACATTTTTAAAAAAAAATGGCCCCTAGGGAAAGCCATTTACCTTTTTCTCTTCATTTATTACATTGTTCAGTGACTATTTGAGTACTATATCCGGTATTGGGAAAATATTGCTGATAAATAAGAACCTGAGACCTGCCCTCTAGGAGATCCTGGAGCCTGAAGGACCCTGTTGTTAAATTAGTATCTCAATGAAGTTGTTTAAAAATTATTAAACGGAATTGTACTATGTGAAATAAAATTAGTAGATAATTTCTGACTTAGGTTAAAGTCAAGAGAGTTTCTAAAAGAAGTTGCAAGGCAGGTTAACTACTTAAACTGTTGAATAATGAGTCTATCAAGGTTGACTGCTATTAAGTATTCACCATAAGCAGGCAAAGTCCTAAAAACCTTATGTGGATACTCTCTAGAGCTTTTTGAGGCTGGAGTGGCAGTTATCCCATTATACAGACAGGAATGTGGAGCCAGGGCTCAAACCCAGTCTGTGATTCTCAAATGTGCATATTCAAACACTGGGGGACCACACAACTCTAAAGGCTATTACTTCTCAAAACTTACTTTTTCTGGACTAGACAGGTAACTCAGTGGTAGTGACACGAAAGGGTCCTTGTCACTGCAAATTAAGGAATGGAAAGGCAGGAAAGTGTTTAATGTAGACCAAGCAAGTTTATTTGAAAGGAAAGCAAAGACTCTCTTAAAGAGAGGAACCACTCCCCCGCCAGGAGATGGGCCATTATAGTACAGAGGAGATGAGTTATTATAGTACAGAGCTTCTCCCATGGCTTCTTTCTACTCCAGAAGTATCACTGATGGTTTAATAGCTGATGCAAGTTCTGCCCTGGTTCTTTTCATTGGCTGAGCAGGAACTCAGGGTATTACAGAAACCAGAGGCGCCATGATGAAGCACATGTGTTCTGTTGCATGTTATGTGTTTGACATCTTTTATCTCTTCCTTTTCTTTCCTCCAATGGAGCATTTGTTTAGCATGTTCAAGGCCATGGGCTCAATACCTAGCATAAAAACAATTAGCCCCAAATACTTCTAATACATTTTTGTCTTTATCTAAGTGATCCTAATTATTACTCTGTGAAAGTACTTCATTTGTTCTTGATTCAAACCTAGGCCTCAATAGTTGCTACACTGTACAAACGATTACTTTATTAACAAGCAAAGATAGGATTATTTTATATTTTGAAACAACATGTCCCTAAAGAGCACCAGTAACTGTGAAATGTCTGCTCCTGGCAGGTTTTTGAATAGCTTAGGTAAAGCAAAGTATAATGGTTTACCCACTGTCACCCAGGGAGAAAGCCAGGTGCCATACTTCTCTGATTCTGAGTGTATGACTGGTCTCAAAATAAGACTATCCCTATCGTGGGCTTTTTTGCTATCTTCAACAATGCCGAGCATAGTCTCATATTCACACAATAAATACAATTTGATTAAATGAGGGAAATGACCCAAGCTTTGCCTCCAGTTGTTTTGCTTTCATTCTCCATTCACCAACTCATATCCTGATGATTATTTCTCCTGTTATTTTGATACCAGCAATGAAAGTCTGTACATTCCTGGAACCTGTAATGAAAGTTGCTCTTATTTGGCATGTTCTATAGCCTCTTTTTCTTGTCCCTCTGAACTTGATCTCTCTCTCCCTCCCCTCCCCCCTTCTCTCTCTCCCTCCCCTCTCTCTCTGTCTCTCTCTGTCTTTCTCTGTCTCCCTCTGTCTCTCTGTCTCTCTGTCTGTCTCTGTCTCTCTGTCTCTCTCTCTCTCTGTGTCTCTGTCTGTCTGTCTGTCTCTCTCTCTCTCTCTCTCTCTCTCTCTCTCTCATACTTCCACTCCTGTATTCATTTCTTCCTGAAATTACCTTTTGATCACCAGAAACTACAGGATCACCATCCATGGAAAAGCAGTTCCTCTTTCAAATACTTAGCCACTGTCCGCTGGACCATCAGAACACCTGTCAGACCACACACACTGATGCAGGATTCAGCAAACAGGTCTGTTTGAGCTCCCTGTTGACATCTCTCTAAAAGCAGTTGGCTTTCACAACCTGTCTCTAGGGAGGTTTAAAAAAAAAAAAAGGCAGATGCTGCTGCTGCTTGGCTTTCCCTTCACTGACAGGGCTTGTCTATTCCTCTACAAAGTGCAATTTCAGTCCCACAGCCTTCTTTAAGCGTTCTCTTTTGCTTGGCCTCACATCCGATCACCAGCTCATCTAAGCCCAGAGATTTTTCATTAGGTTTCATTACAGGATGTTATAGCTTTTGGCTGCATGGCTGGGCTCTCAGTAGAGACTTTTTGCTGACACTGTTTCAAGAAATTAAGCAATCTGAAATACAGTGGTGGCTGCACAGGTACCATGTCAGATTCTTAAGCCAAACAAGACTGAAGAAGTCATGTCTGATCATGTAAACATGCTATAAGGTCCAGAGTCACTTTGCTAAAAAAAAATATAAGAAAAGAAAAGAAAAGTGAAGCTGATGATATATTTTTAAAGCCTATGTTCTGAAACAATCTACTTGTACATCCATTCCTTCTGCATATATTCTGTTGTGTACTTTTACAGGACATTGATGGTGGCGAAGGACAGCTTCCTTTGTTATCTTTGACCACTGAATGCAGCTTGATGAGAATATATTTAAGTATATTTGACTAATATATTATCAGAAGTGTTCTTCTACATGAAGAAATGTAAACACTAGCTGGGAGCTCGTGGCTCATGCCTATAATCTCAGCTACTCAGGAGGCTGAGATCTGAGGATCATAGTTGGAAGCCAGCTCCAAGAGGAAAGACTGTGGGGCTCTTATCTCTGAAAAAGCCAGAAGTGGAGCTGTGGCTCAAGTGGCTAGCAGTCTTGCTAGCCTTTAGCAAAAAAAACCCTCAGAGACAGCATCCAGGACCTAAGTTCAAGCCCTGGGATTAGCCCTCCCTCCCCCCACCAAAGAAATAAAAGAAAAGGCAAATGTTTACATCTTTGAAGTGGCCTATATGTAAACAGAATTTTAGATGACACAAGTTCTATCTACACTATGTCTTCCTTAGAAGAACTCTCAGAATGTTTTCAGATCCAAAGATCACAGGTTCGATTTCAAAAGCAGTGCTGGTCAATGTAAAATTGCAGTAAAGTTTGCCTGAGCAAGAAGAGAAGTATACAACCAACATGCTTGAAGAAAAACCACCTAAATGTTTCCTTTCATTTTCTGTCCTCTTCCCACCATTTTCTCTGGAAGGCGCTCCTCATTGGCCTCACTAATTCCATTTTGTTCTTCTTTTCCTCTATTTTTGTCTTAAAAAAAAGTCCTCCTATTTCACTCTCCAATCACCTTGGATACCAGAAATGACTGTATTGCTCAATCAACATGTTTATGATGAGGAGCTAAAACTATTTCTAAGTAATACCAAGCTTTGTAGAACATTCCATAATGAGATAACCCTTTACGTAAGAACAGTTACCCGGGACAGTGAGTCTGTCCCCCAAAGGTAGAGAAATCATTGCATGTGGGGTACACTGGATAGTCACCTTTCTAGATGCCACCCCCCCTCAACTTGCAGAACCAAAACTGAGATAAGGTTAATCGGTAATCCCCAAAACCAAGACTATCAGCTTAGGTCAGCCATGAACACCTTCACCCCACCCCAATAAAATCTCAAAGCTCCTGTCAGCCCCTTTAAGACAGACTTGAGATCACTAAGCCCTTTTATCTATTCTTTCCTATGTTGCTATGTTGACTATATGTCCTTCCTCTGCACTGCACCACTACTTGTTTCCTGGGTTGCTCTGTTGGGATGGGTGGCCTGGTCTACTCCACTGGGACTCCTGGAGCTAAGGTGTTTGCTCTAAAATTCTAGTAGCCTTTGGATTATCTGTCAACCATGTATTCTCTTTCTTACTATCTTTACTTCAATCCTAACCCTCTATCACCTGCATCTCTTCTGCTGCTCCCCACATCATCCCTCCTTTCTGGAGAATGACCACTGGGTCAAGGAGTCCTCTTCCTTATTTAAGGCAGTATGTCACCTTAACCCTGTGTCACTTAGCATTGCTGGTCCCTGGCTGCCTCCCTAGGCAAAAGCAACACAATGCATCTTTTTGTACCTCAATATATCCTTGGGGCTGGGAAGGTGGTTCAGTGGTAGAGCGCTTGCCTTGCATGCATGAGGCCCTGGGTTCGATTCCTCAGCACCGCATAAGCAAAAAGAAAAAAGCCAGAAGTGGCGCTGTGGCTCAAGTGGTAGAGCGCTAGCCTTGAGCTGAAGAGCTGAGGGACAGCGCCCAGGCCCAGAGTTCAGGCCCCACAACTGGACCCAAAAAAAAAAATCCTCAAGAAGGCAAAGAACAGGTTCTCCTGGTACTATTCTTTTATCTTTCTATTTTTCTCTATCTTTTCTATTTTTCTCCTTTCAAACATCTCCATTTTTAAAAATCTACCCAATTCTAAGACTGCTTTAGTGGCATAGTTTTTAATAATAATAATTAATAACAAACCTATGATGCCATGTGCTCGGGTTTGCTCACTGTGAAAGCCCAGGCTTCTTTCTCCAGTGGAAGTCTTTGCAGACTAATCTGCATTGGAATTACTTCATGCTTACAAGGAAGGCTGCAAGTGCATTTCTCTGCAGTGCTTTCCTGACAAATGAGAAGTTGATATTTCCACTAATATAATAGGAACCCAGGAAGTGAGCTTGATTGCAAAAATCCATTTTCATGAACTGCAGTGCTTGGAAATACCTGTTTTCTATTAATTTCAAAAACAACACTCCGATTATCCTTGCGCTATAAAGTAACCATCACAATTTCTGAAATAGCGTTAAGAACTCTAACTTATTTAGCTTGCTAAGTTAACGTCTACCGAACTAAACACTATAATCTAATACAACATGAGATTTTAATATCCCTAGAGAGACATGCCTTTCATATTTCCTAAGTTGTATTTTTGGATTTAACAAACTTCTGGTGTGGATAGAAACAAGATGGTTTCATTGTACTGTAAAGTGTAAAAAGAAAAAAAACCTGTAAATAACTCTAAACCAAGCTGTGTGGTATTTTTTTTCACAGCTGGAATACTAGTTTTTATTACAGCTCAACTGGCATTGCAAATTAAAATTCATCTCTGTTTGTTAAACTGCTACTTGAAATGGCTTCCACCAACTGTTACAGTTGAATATTATGTTGTCATTTATGCATTTTGTAGGAATGGTTCAATAGTATGAATATTTAAAAATGAGTACACAAAAAGTCCTTTTTCCCCCATTGCTTTTCAATAAATAGTCTACTAACTAAATTAATACTTTGAATTCTTGGTCAAATTTAGCTTAATTTTCACTGGCGATAAGGCAGCTGTCAGCTGAATTAATTAAATGTCTGTATAGGTATAAATTAGTTGGAATGGCTGCTTATAGCCAGACAACTCCATCCCATTATTCCTTTCTCAGTTACATTATTTTGCAGAGTGGCCACTTAGCAAAAACGAGATCCCTGGGTACTTAGGCTCATGTCTGTAACCCTGGCTACTCCAGCTACTCAAAAGGCTGAGATCTGAGGATCATAGGCCAAAGCTAGCTTTGGCAGAAAAGTCCATGAGACTCTCACCATTAACTGATGAGCAAAAAGCTACAAGTAGAGTGTAGGCATGATCCCTGTGGTAGGATACCACCCTTGAACCAAAAAAAGCTAAAGGCAGCACCCAGGTCCTGAGTTCAAGCCCTACTACCAGCAAAAAACAAAAAAAGAAAAACTACAGCGTCCTACAGTGGCAAGTCAACCTCTTCTAAACAATAAGGGACATAATATTAACAAGAGAAAAAAAAAGATGCCTTAAAAAAAAGTTATGGATTGTGTGTTAGTATTTGATTGTTCTTCTTAATGGACCGTGTGTTCGTTTTTCATTGTTCACTAGGCTAAGATCACTTGTGCCTAGAACCCTATTTATTTTATCCATTAATGAAATAAAAGAGAAAGCACTTAGCATTATGGCATATAGTCC
Organism: Dipodomys merriami; assembly: GCF_024711535.1. NCBI lineage: Eukaryota > Metazoa > Chordata > Mammalia > Rodentia > Heteromyidae > Dipodomys > Dipodomys merriami. The sequence goes on along the minus strand of NW_027205715.1, from coordinate 5,522,033 downwards.
TGTGAAATAGCATGTTGTCGCTTCCTTTAATACCAGCGATCCTCATTACAGTAGATTCCCCTTTATACTTGAATTTACTTTTTATGGCTTTTAAGGCAAATATTGATTTCTAAAGCAATTATTATAGTACCATAACGAAGTAGGATCTGTGGAAAGGGAAGGAAGAAAGAGGGAGGGAAGAGGAAAAGGGAGAGGGAGAAAGAGAAGGAGGGAGGGTAGTAGAAGAGAGAGAGGCACTCAATATCTTCTCAGACATTATGTTATTCTTACCATAATGGTGTTATACTTTTGTATTTGCATCTCTCACACAGAGAGAAGGTCATAAAATACACACTATGTTTTATTATATCCAAGTTTCCCAGAACAGTTTTATTAAAACATGGAGGCAGGATTTCTATGTTTTTTCTGAGCCATCAAAGTAAACACCAATAATGAATCTAAATTCTTTCAAAATTCTGTTCTTATCCAATTGTGAGCTTATGTTTTACATTCATTTATTTTAAATTTCTCACTTAAATAGTGCCCTCTTTCCTGGGATAATAGGTCTCCTTAAATGATTATATTTCTAAAAGTAAAAGTAACTTCAAGTTCATATTCTCTTGTGATTTTCATGCATTAGCTTAAAATTAAGAGAAAACAATATCATGTAATCCCCAGATTAAGAAAAATGATTACTTAGGTTCAAAAATATAGGGTCAGAATTTTGCTTAAAAATAAAAATATGGTTACAATTAACCATTATTTTTGCAGAGCTATCAAAATTACCATTCAACCTCCTATTCTATAGAACAAAGAAATCCTATTTCATTATGTGGATTGTTTCTGAGAGGATCAGACTTCATAAGTATTTAACAGAGAAGTGTACAATACATGTCTAATTTATAACCTATTCATTCTCAAGTGTTTTATCCTACAATGAACCAAAAGATGACAAGGAGAGAAAGCTTGTGATAGTTTTATAGCCACTAGTAAGGAAAATGTTAACCTTTTATTTCTTTAATAGTTCACTAGAACATTTTTTACCAAGCATTATCCCCTAAGCTATCTTAATCATATTGTATATTGTGAATTTCATGAAAAAAAATATATATCTGAGGTCCTAGTATATTATCTTCCTAGCAGCTTTTGTTTTACTCATACCTGAATAATTTTACTTTTCCTATTGTTTAATAATAGGGTAACCGAGGCTCACAAATGGTAGGAGACAGAAGATTATAAAAAATACTGAAATATTCTATTTGGAAGACACAAAGAATCAAAGAATAAGCTTGAGGTAGTTGCTAAAGAATCCTTATATTAACAAAATTAATACTTCGGGAAAGATGGTAAGAACTAATTATGTGTCATTTGTAAGAAAATCCTATTTCCCTCAAGCTTCAGATACATAACTTTTCAGTATCAATATTTTTCTATTCATAGGTAAATATTCACCCATATTTCATCCAATAAAAACTAATTGACAGCTGGGTGCCTGTGGCTCACACCTATAGTCCTACTCAGGAGGCTAAGATCTGAGGACTGAGGTTTGAAGCCAGCCCAGGCAGGAAAGTCAAGAGACTATTATATCCAATAAACAAAAACAGATAAATTAATTAAGGCCAGAAGTGGAGCTATGTCTCAAATGGTAGAGCACTAGCCTTGAGCAAAAGACACTCAGGCACAGCAGCCAAGCCCTGAGTTTAAGTACCATGGCGCGCGCATGCACACACTCGCACGCACACACACTCGCGCGCGCGTGCGTGCGCACACACACACACACACACACACACACACACACACACACACACACACACACACACACACACACACACACACACACACACACACACACACACACACACACACACACAGCACTAAGCACTAAGCACTACAGCAAACCAAGTGGGAACTTGGTCCAGCCTGAAGATTTTTCTCTTCTCTTTTTGACTGAAGAGTTAGTTGAAATTTTGTAATTTCATGATGACAATTTATCAAGTCATATCTGATACTTAAGACTGACAACTATTCAGTAGTTGGGACAAAAGAAGAATTACTGCTTTATTAAGGAATAGAATACATATCTTTTTAATCATAGGTGATTTTTTTTATATGATTATCTTTAGGATGCATTAGATAAGCATTTTCAAGTGGATCCTTTGAAGCATCTTCTCTACAATCTCATATAAATTCCTAATATGATTTCCAACATTTTTTAAATGGCATTAAAGGAAATTATGTACCTTCACCAAGAAAGTAAAAAAAGTAGTGACACATAAAACATATGCCATAAATGATGTGATTCTAGGAAGGACTTCTTACTAGTGTTAGGTCTAGGGTCAGGAGTAATAAACAGTCACTTGATTTGGGTATGAAATTTTTTACTTAGAAATAAACTTGTGTCACCTTTGAGTTCTTCTATTGAACCACACACCTTCTGATAGCTCACTGATATTTTCCAAAATCCTATCATCCCATTCATTCACTCATACAAACACATTTAATGAGTGTGTTTTCCTGGACAGTACTTTCCCTACTGGAGCTTTGAGCAATACATATTTGGATTTTGATAATCAATGTACATTTACAAATTGTGGGAAATTTTTGAAAAGAGGGATTCATGAAAACAGAGAGAAATAGAAAACAGAAAACGAAAATAGGAATGGAAAATAAAAAGTCTGACCCTTGGGGTCACCCTGGGGTGAGGAAGGACAGGAGCAAATTAGATTTTATTTAAAGTAGTAGGAAAACTCAAGTTTTATGACCTGCAAAAACTGATAGTCAGTAGCTACACAGCCTGTTGAGCACTTTAAATGTAGTAAGTGAAAGTGGATTTAAAATGTTGTATAAGTTTAATTAATTCAAACAGCCATATATGTGCAATATAGCTGAAATATTCATGTTTTTGTTCATATAGTATTAGATTATTTCCTGGTATTGCACAAATCATTGTCTTCCTCTCTAAATAAAAATTAGTCAGATGCTAAAAATGTAGTCCAGGAAACTATACTAAGCAAAAAAAAAAAAAAAAGAGAGAGAGAGAAGAAAAAGGAGGAGGAGGGGGAGGAGAGGGGGAGGAAAGGGGGAGGAGGAGGGGGAGGAGGAGGAGAAGAAGAAGAGCAGTAGCAACAACAACAAGAAGAAGAGGAGGAGAACAAGGAGGAGGAGGAAGACAAAGAAGAGGAGGAGGAGGAAGAAGAAGAAGGAGAGAAGAGGAGGAGGAGGAAGAGAGAGGAGGAGGAAGAAGAAGGAAGAAGAACAGGAGGAGGAGGAAGATGAAGAAACATGTTAAAACCTTTTTAAAAAGACACAAGTTATTATTTTCCATTTTGCTGTTTTAAATGAAGACAAATCAATTTGTCATTGAGAGGCAGAGAGGGAAGCAGAGAAAAAAGCAAGAACAGAAAGAAGGAAACTCAAAATCCTTTCCTCCCTCACAGTGTTATATAACTTTTATTTCACACACTTCATAGATTTGATGATGCAGACTTTGTAACCCCATCTTTGTGTGCAAATTTGACTTAAGAACGAAATCAGAAGTTAGAAGGGTTATGATGATAAATGATGACTTTGACAATAAATGATAATAATGATGAAAATGATGGATTTCAAACATCTGTGCAGTAAAAGCTGTGAAGACAGGTTTTGCTAATACAAAGCTCTTCTCTAATGCCATGTGGGAAAGGAGGTTGCCCTGTTGATGTTTTGGTTTATAATTACTCTTCTGTAGATGCATGGCTTTTTTTTACTCTGTAAGGTATAACTTTTTGTATAAATGAAAGCCTGAATAATGCTTTCAGACAAAAATTGAAATCAGGGCTGGGAAGTTGGCTCAATGGTCAAGTGCTTGCCTTGCATGCATGAGGCCCTGGGTTTGATTCCTCAGCACCACATAAGCAGAAAAAGCCAGAAGTGGAGCTGTGACTCAAGTGGTGGAGCACTAGCCTTGAGTTGAAGAGCTGAGGGACAGAGCCCAGGCCCAGAGTTCAGGCCCCATGACTGACCAAAAAAAGGATAAAAATTGCAGCCAAATCTTTCTCCCCATTATAAAAATATAGACTAAGAAAGCTATCATCTTTGTTTTTAAAATAAATAACAAAGGATAAAGATATGTTAGTTGAAGAGTACTCTAATGCCAGGTAAAAACAAGATGATCTTTTGGCTTTTTTTCACATCAACTGAATTCATAGCTCTTGTAGCTACTTTTTATTTAAAGAAAATATTCAGGTAAGAGGCCTCAGAGAAAAGTAGGTTGCTTTGTGTTCAGAAGTAGGAGGACAAGCAGTATGAGAATGCCTCATTTTAACCTAGAAAGATAATAATATTTTGTGCTTCATATATGATCATATTAAGGATCAATCCTATTCATTATTATCAGTCACTGGTTTCATTTAACTTATCATTAATTAATTCATTGAAGTCTACAGAGAAGGCAGAAGATGACTGGGGCTTTCCCTTTCCTGACAAAACTCAACACACTTGATAGGATAGTCAGCCCAGTATAGAGGGTTAGGCATCGATGCTGGACCACCCATGGATAGAGATATTGCTTTTAAGAATGGTGGAGTATATTTTGATTGTCCGAAGACTACTTTTGTTTAGTTTATTATGAAAACCTTCTCCTTCTGCCCTCATGAATAAGGATCTACTTCCCTCATTGTCCCAAGACACCTTTCTCTGTTGCACTTTGCACAATCCTACTTCTGTCTGTGTCTTTCTTTGTTCTCTCAGCCCCTTCTCTTTTGGTAGGAGGCTCTCCATACAAGACCAGGTTTTCCTCCCATGCTCCTGGATTGGAAGGATCAACATCGTGAAAATGGCAATACCTCCCAAGGCTATCTACAAATTCAATGTGATACCTATCAATATTCCAATCTCATTCTTCAAGGAAATAGAAGAGGCAATCCAAAATTTCATATGGAACAATAAAAGACCCCGAATAGCAAAAATGATCCTTAACAGAAAGAACAGTGCTGGAGGAATATCAATACCAAATTTCAAACTCTACTACAAAGCCATAGTAATCAAAATGCTTGGTACTGGCACAAAAACAGACCTCAGGAACAATGGAATAGAATTGAAAACCTAGAAATGAACCTACAGACCTATAGTCATCTAATCTTCGATAAGGGAGCTAAAAAATTAGAATGGAAGAAAGACAGTCTCTTCAGTAAATGGTGCTGGCAAAATTGGTTAACTACTTATAGAAAACTAAAGCTAGATCCTTATACATCACCTTGCACCAGAATCAACTTCAAATAGATCAAAGACCTCAGAGTCAAAGCAGACACTCTGTAAACATTACAGGATGGAATAGGAGAAATCCTAGGTCTCCTTGGCACAGGCTGAAATTTTCTTAATAGAGACCCAGAAACACAACAAATCAAAGAAAGGTTGGACAAATGGGATTGCATGAAATTGCAGAGGTTCTGCATGGCAAAGGACATAGCTAGCAAGATCAATAGAAAGTCCACGGATTGGGAGAAGATCTTCACTAGCCATATAACAGCAAACAGTCTCATATCTAAAATATACTTGGAACTCAAAAAATTAAATCCCCCAACAACAAATCTTCAAAGAAACAACTGCCCAATACATAAATGGGCTAAAAACTTACAGAGAAACTTCTCTGAAGAGGAAAGAAGGATGACCAATAGACACATGAAGAAATACTCAACCTCTCTAGCCATAAAAGAAATGCAAATCAAAACAACATTGAGATACCACCTCATCCTAGTTAGAATGGCTATAATCGAGAACTCTAATAACAACAGATGCTGGAGGGGATGTGGACAGAAGGGAACCTTACTGCATTGTTGGTGGGAGTGTAAACTTGTTCAACCACTTTGGAAAGTAGTATGGAGGTTCCTCAAAAGACTCCACATAGAGCTCCCCTATGACCCAGCAATCCCACTTTTGGGCATTTACCCAAATGATCACAACCAAGACCATACTAAAGCTACCAGCACAACTATGTTTATTGTAGCATTATTTACCATAGATAAGATATAGAACCAACCCAGATGCCCCTCAGTAGATGAATGGATCAAGAAAATGTGGTATATATACACAATGGAATTCTATGCCTCCATCAGAAAGAATGGCATTGCCCCATTTGTTAGGAAATGGAAAGACTTGGAAAAAATTATATTAAGTAAAGTAAGCCAGACCCAAAGAAACATAGGTCCCATGGTTTCCCTTATTTTCATTAACTAGTATATGTCTTATACAAGCAGAAAAGGTCAGAAAAGTTGATGTTAGGTGAAATGAACCCCAAGATAAGTATTCAAATGTTTTTTCTTTCATGCAATTGTTTCTAACCTATTTATATGATGATTTCATTGTTGCTTTGTATGTCCCTCCCAAACGGTGTAACCCCTGCTTTCACTGTATTTGATGTTGGTATAATTTGTGGAGGGGAAGGGAAAATACAAATCGTTTAAATAGGGATACAGGTGGACCCATTGCAACAATGAGATGTACAAGTCATTATGTCGAAAAATGAACTTTACAACTTTGGCAGCGAGGGTCAGTGGAGATGGGAAGGGATAGAAAGGGGAAACAAAGGAGGAGGCAACAATGCTTGATAAGAAATGTACTTATTATCTTGCCCATGTAATTGTAACCCCTCTATAAGGTATTTTCACAGTAATAATTTTAAAAAGGCTAGGTTTTCCAAAACCTGATGATACATTAGGGAACCTAGAGGTAGAAATTGCTAATAATTATTTTGATTCCTAAACTTTAATTTTGTTTACTACAACCAAAATATTTAGTGAATCTTAGAATTTCAGTATAAACAGAGCATGTACAAATGGAAATAACCAAATACAATTTTCCAACGCTGTAAGCTGTATAAAGAAAAAGCTTAGATGTTGTACAGGATGGGGAAAATAATTTTGCTTGAGGAGAGTTACCTGAGGAGGTTCCATTAACTGGATCTTATATCTATCAATATATCCAATCAATAAATCCAGTTTTTAAGAGCAAGCAGCGTAGGGCATTCTAAAGAGAAATCACACACCAAGTGTCTAGACACAAAAGAGAATGCCATCACAGTTTGCTATCCTATAAAAAATGGAAATCACATAAAAGGAAAAGACAGTCATGCTCCACTCATACATATAATCCTAGCTATTCAGAAGGCTAAGATCTGAGGATTGCAGTTCTAAGCCCAGCCTCAGCAGGAAAGTCCATGAGACTTTTATTTCCAATTGGCCACTCAAAAAAAACCTGAAATACAGCTGTGGCTTGAGTGTTAGAGCACTAGTCTTGAGCACAAAAGCTGAGGGACAGTACCTAGGCCTTGAGTTCAAGCCCCAGGACTAGCACCAAAAAAAAGAAAGAAAGAAAGAAAGAAAGAAAGAAAGAAAGAAAGAAAGAAAGAAAGAAAGAAAGAAAGAAAGAAAGAAAGAAAGAAAGAAAGAAAGAAAGGACATGTAGATTTGTTGTGAATTGCAGAATTAGCTCCCATGGGAATATGGGAAGGGATTGTAGAAAAGATAAGGAGTATACTTTTTTAAATAACAGTAAAAGATAGGAGGGTATAATTTACTGAATGTTTAGGCTTTGTGGGAATTTTTATCTCATTTTTTAAAATAGGCAATTTTATTTAACAGATATGTAGCCTTCATTCAGAAATTCTGTTAAATACCACAGATTCTTAGTAGATTAAAGAATGGCTGACTTAATGAAGGTAAGAGACAAATTAGTGACATTACTAAGTTTCTTGAATGAGGATGAATTTGTGTTTCCCAACTTTTAATCACTTACTATGTAACAAACATTTTCCTAATATTAAAGAAAACATGAATATACATGACCTTTTATCACAATATGGTCCACAAATATGTGAAGATTCTGGAAAAATACACATTCCTCGACCTCAACCCAAGAAAATAAGTCAAAATTTTGGCAAAGAGAATGGAGACTGGAAACCACAGACAGGTCAAATGCAGTAAGTTTGAAAATTATTACTATGCTAACAGATTGGATTTAGGGGCGAAAATTGATACATGTTCAAGTTTTTTCAAGGAGTACTTAGAGAAAAGTGTGTGGATAGTGATTCTTACTGAAATTGAGATGGTAGAGGTCAGATTCACCATGGGGAGAAGATAAAATATTCAGAAGTATCCTCAAGTAGATGAATTCCAGAAGTTTTGAAAATAGGTATGTCATTTGCGTAACTAGAAATTAATTATTTGCAAGTCAGCACCTCAGAACATTCAAACTGAAACCATGGAGATTATTAATATTACCCAGGAAGAATGTTCAGAGTACAGGAAAAGTACATTTTCTCTTAAAGAACCTTGAAGCAAAGCTATGACTGTAATACAAATCCATGCTTTAAAACACAGAGACCATTAAGTGATCAGAAGGAAGGAAAAGAAACAAATGATGCATTTTCAAAGTTACACAGTTTAATATGTGAGGAACCAAGTCTGCTCTTAGCCCTGGCTCCAAAGAAAAAGCTTTAGGGTGGGCTTTTCCATCTCCTCTGTTAGATTCCTAAATCTGTTGATCATGTTAGGTTGGTGCAAGTTCCCCACAGGAGAAAATAGGGTTAATGCCACTCTGATGATCGAACTGTGTTCTCAGATTCACAAAGAGGACCAACCTCAAAGAAAATCACCTTAGGAAGTAAGAATGGAAAATAAGCAGCCAATCTAACAAAAATGTCAGCTTGGTGGGGTATTAATGTCATGCGCACAGTGCATTGTTTAAAGAATAGAAACCTCCTCAGCTTTTTGAAAATGAGGATATGATTTTCTTCTGTCTTCAATCTCCCTGTCCTCCTCTCACTCCCTATTATTCTTCAAAGATCAGTGGTTTGGCAATATAATTTCCTACTTCTTTCAGAACCCAGGGAAAGCATAAATCCTGACTGGGGTTATTGAACTCATTTAAGACCTCTATTTTTGGTGTCATTATAATGTATACACACATCTGACTGTGCGATGCATTAAATATAAGTACTCATTTCCATAATCATTCAGAGTTTTGCATTGTGCTAAGTAAGACTTGGTGATTTTTTTTTTGACTGCTCTCTGTGCTTTGTCCAGGGAAGAATGGTACTTAAAGGGCAGCCTTAGATAATTCACATAGCGAAAGGTCATGAAGTTGGAAAAGAAAGAATGATAGAGTTGCCCATAAAAGAAGGTGGGTGATATTAAGTGGAGGCGATCTGAGTTTAAAGAAATTGAATAATGAATAGGAAGAAAAATAAAGTTTGATGGAGAAAATATATATCCCTTAAATGTTGGGATGTTATGGAGTTATTAAAAAGTAAAGAACATTATAAAAGAAGACGAAATGCATATTTATAGATGTGGAGAAATATTGGATAGCAATGTACTAAAATTGTAATAAAATTATATGGCATGTACATTTTTATTCTTTATACTTTATTTTCCAGACTTTCTATGCTCAGCACATATTATCTTGAGATTGAACCAAAAGCGATAAATATCTATTTGCATTTTACTTCTACTCCCCTCCACCCACCCAAAACTTTGAAATGTATTGCTCAGACTCATGTTTTTTTTAACAAAATGCATAACACTTGAAGGTATATCTCAAATTTCCTTTGTATAGGATATACAACAGTTACTCTTTTGTGTACCAGTGACTCAGAAACTTTAGCTCTTCAGAGAATTCCTGTGGATATAGGGGAAACTGAGTCACATAAAAACATGGACAATCTACAAAAATACATAGAAACACACTTCAAAATATGAACAATGGAAAATTATACAGACCTTGGAAAAGACATGAGGAAGGGAAGAGATTGACAAGAGGATTGTTAGTGGTTACAGGGGTTGAGCCAGATAAGAAAAATAACGATTACTGTTCTACAACACAAGGGAATATTGTACTTGATAATCATTAATTTTCTCAAAACAGATAGTGAAATTTTGGAATGTTCCCAACAGAAATAAATGTCTCAAATTGTAAATAGGACAATTACCCTGATCTGATCATAACAAATTATATATGTGAATTGAAATAGTAACACTGAACCTCATATATATGATTACTATACACCAAATTTACATTACAAGTATCTTTTTTGTTTTCTTTTGTTTTGTTTTGGTCAGTCGTGGGGCTTGAACTCTGGGCCTGGGCGCTGCCCCTCAACTCTTCAGCTCAAGGCGAGCGCTCTACCACTTGAGCTACAGCGCCACTCCCGGTTTTCTGGTGGTTTATTGGAGATAGGAGTCTCACGGTCTCTCCTGCCCGGGCTGGCTTTGAAGCGCGATCCTCAGATCTCAGCCTCCTGAGTAGCTAGGATTACAGGCATGAGCCACCAGTGCCCGGCCATTACAAGTATCTTAAAATTGCCTATTTAAAATGTTGCTTTCCCTGCAATATGAATAACTTCACACCTTATTTCAGTTACCATAAAAAGATAACAATCCAAAAATCTCATACAAGCCAATTTTTTTAAGTTAAAATAATTTTATCTCATTTTTTATTTAAATTTTATTGTAAAAGTGATGTACAGCAGGATTATAGTTACATAAGTCAGGGAATGAGTATATTTCTTTTTGAACAATGTTAGCCAAGTTTTAACGTTCATTTTCAGCATAGTGTCTAGTGAGTATCACTGTTGAATTGGTTGACCCTTAGTCCCACAGTGTCTGTGTTTCTCTTCCCTTCCCCAAATCAGATAAACTTATATACAAGAGAAAGGGTACAGAAATTAAAAACTGTGACAACTGGGAATAAACCAAAGGAAAAAAGAAAGAAAAAAGAATTAACTGCAAAGAGGTACAATTTAAAGAAACCTTTTGTTTCTATTCCTTGGAGTTCATTTCAATAAGCCTCACTTTATATCATCATATCAACATTGCTTATTGAACCATTGTGATCCTAAGAATATCCTAGATATATTCTAGCTATTATACATTAGGGAAACCATGCAGCTAATGTTTCTTTGAGTCTTGCTTACTTCACTTAAAATAATTTTTTTCTAAGTCTTTCCATTTCCTTACGAATGGGGCAATGCCAATATCATTCTTTCTGATGAAAGCACAGAATTCCATTGTGTATATATACATATTTTCTTGATCCATTCATCCACTGAGGGGCATCTGGGTTGAGCCCATATTTTAGTTATGATAAATAATGCTTCAATGAACATGATTGTGCTAGTGACATTAGTGCAGGCTGGTTTGTGATCATTTGGGTAAATGCCCAGGAATGGGATTGCTGGGTCATAGGGGAGCTCTATGTTTAGTCTTCTGAAGAACCTCCATACGGCTTTCCAGAGTGGTTGAACAAGTTTACATCCCTACCAGTTCCCTTTTGACTACATTCCCACCAGCATCTGTTATTATTTGTTTTATTGATAATGGGCATTCTAACTGGTGTGAGGTAGAATCTCAATGTTGTTTTGATTTGCATTTATTTCATGGCCAGAGATGTTGAACATTTCTTCATGTATCTATTGGCCATTCCTATTTATCCTTTGGAGAAGTCTTTTGCCCACTTATTAATTGGGGTTATTGTTTCTTTGAGGTTGAGGATTTGTTTTGGAGGGATTTAATCTTTTGAGTTTTAAGTATATTTTAAATATGAGGCCCTTGTCTAGTGAAGATCTTCTTCCACTCTGTGGGCTTTCTATTTAGCTTGCTAGCTATGTCCTTTGCCATGCAGAAACTCTACAATTTGATGAAATCCCAGTTACTCAGACTGTCTTTGATTTGTTGTGTTTTTTAATTTACTTAGGAAAATTCACTGTGCCAAAAAGCCCTAAGTATAAGACTTTTGTTAAATCCTTCCTGTAATATTTTGTAATTTTATACAAAAAGGTACACTAGTCTCATTTCATTCTCTAACATGTCTTTTAGAGCTCAGTAGAAGTAACTTCATTGATATCCTTGTCTCTCTTTGACTAATCTCTTGTTTCTACAGTTCAATACATGCCAATCGTATGCTAGACCAATGCTTCAAACCTTTATGAAAAAGAAAAAAAAACACAAAACTAAACCCTTATTGCCAGAGCTGATAGTTTATTTCTATAATCTAAACTACTTAAGAGGCTGAGATCTGAGGATTGTAGCTCATAGCCCAGTCAGAGAATTCTGTAAGACTTCTACTTCTATCCCCCAACAGCTGCAAGAAGCTGAAAGTGAAAACCTGGCTCTAGTGATGAGCCTGGAGCCAAAAGCCAAGGCATAGCATCCAGGCTGTGTTCAAGGCACAAAACTGGCGATTAAAAAAAGAAAAAAAAAGGATTATGACAATGTAAGATGCTAAAAACAATGAGTTAAGGACATGTAATTTTCTCTTTCTTAAAAAGATGGATTTATTTTATGTATTTGTTTGTTTATTTATTTTGTGAGTCGTGGGGCTTGAACGCTGGGCTTGGGCGCTGTCCCTGTGCTCTTTAGCTCAAGGCAAGTGCTCTACCTCTTGAGCCACAGTGCCACTTCCAAGGACATGTAATTTTCTGTGACAACTTTGTACATTTTGTTAAACCGTATTCTAGATTTAAAACACTCTGCATGTACACACACACACACACACACACACACACACACACACACACACACACACAAACACACAAACACACACCTGAACACTTCTGAACACTTCTGAGCAATAGTGTCCTGGTTGAAAACATTAACCTTTAAAAAAAATGCACATTCAGTCACTTTATTGCCCTGTCCAAGTTCTTAAATGCCCTCTCTTCCAGAATATTGACTATAGTTAGTACAGGGCTTTTGATGACCTTTCCAAACTCATCTTCCTCTACCTCCCCTCAGGTGCCCTGCATTGCTCCAGGGCTCCTTGCCTTTTCCTAATTTCATTTGTTCGTTCATGCTTTCATACCTTCATACTATCATGAGTAGACATCAATGGGAGATAGACTACAATGAAGGTTTGTCTCAGTTTAATAAAGATTAAATGGGCCAAGAAGAATGGCTGTTTGTGTTTATTTTACTTATTCCATGCTACCTACAACAGTCATCCTGTCTGACAGAATCTTTTGATCAAAGATCTAGTCACGTAGATTATTGCTTGCTTGAAAAATGGCCTGTGGTGCCCTAAGAATGAGGTAGAGATGAAGCAGCGCATGGTGTGTGCAGGATCCGACCTCTGAATTCTATCTCCGAGAGCTATGTTCATAGAGAAACTTTGATAGATGGCTCTCAGAAGTAATACATTTTATTTTAAGCATTTGATTGTTGCGATAATGATAGGGGAATAATGATGAACAGGGGTTTAATCTTAGAGTACGAGGGACCCAAAACACAATTGGTATAAGAAATTATAGGAGGGCTTTGTTTTGTTTAAAGACATTATTTAGTAAGATATATAGGCTTATTATCTTTGTATCCTCTCTGAGCCACAAAGAATTCAAATCTTTATGGATTCAAGAAAAGATTCACATTGAAAGAGAACCAAATTAGGATGGATGGCCTTGCTGTCTTTTCTTTTTCTTTGTTTTTTTTTTGGAAGTAGAATTTCAATATAGGTCTTACAAAGTTGATAAATAACATTTTCACACTGTGCTTCGACAATTTCCCCAAAATAATCTCACTTAGATACCTAGTTAAATAAAAGTTAGTGTTTATTTATTAGAGCATTATTTGTTTGAAAATACTACCAGACATTTCTATGAAATATTAAAATTTACTTTTTGAACACCTCTATAGATTTCCTTCTCAAAATGTCAAATGTGTTCTTATTATTGGAAATAGCTATTTAGCTGTGGAAAATCCTTTTTCAGCATGCTAAAAAATGGAAGGTTGAAGAAGCAACACAAAGATGAGTGTGTGTCAAATTAAGGAGAAAATGTGGCTTCATTACACAAGTTTAGATGTAGAGCTACAGAGTCCAAATATTCCAATAAATATTGGATGATTCATAACCATTCTTCCTGGGTGGTGATTCCAGTCAAGTACAAAATAAAAGTGAAGGTTGAAAGTTACAGATTTTTAGAGAAATTCCTATCTCTCAGTGTCAGGAGACTGTATCTCTCAGGTGAGAATCAACTCTACCCACCTAGTGTCACCCAAAACTAAAAATGCCATTAGAAACCAGTGAACTGAGAAAGCCTTGTTTTATATCCTTCAACTACTATTCCTAGTTGTTTCTTGTACTTGCTCAGATTTTGATTCGTGGGGAGGGGCAGGTGCACACATGCTATTCCTGGGGCTTAAACACGGGGCCTAGACACTGTCCTTTAGCCTTTTCACTCAAGACTGATATTCTACCACTTGAGCCACAGCTCTGCTTCTGGATTTTTGATTGTTAATTGGAGATAGTCTCATGAGCTTTCCTGCCCATGTTGGCTTCAAATTGTAAGCCTCAGATCTCAGCCTTCTGAATAGCTAAAATGACAGGCATGACCTACTAGCTCCTGGCCTAGATTTTGTTTTCTTGACATTGAAGAAGTGGCTAACCTTGTCCTCCTCAGTCAACTTATTGGCTTATGCATAAAATTGCTTTGAAACTTTAACAAAGTAACATGTTAAATGACTCAGCATATTATAGGTAATGCTATATCAACTCAGTAGAAGGTCATTACTAATGTCAACTTTACTAATTGTCAATATTATCACCAATATCAGTAGTCACAGATTTTTGTTGTTGTTGTCGGTCGTGGGGCTTGAACTCTCATGGGTGCTGTCCCTGCACTCTTCAGCTCAAGGCAAGTGCTCTACCACTTGAGCCACAGCACCACTTCTGGTTATCTAGTGGCTTTTTGGAGATAAAAGTCTGACGGACTTTCCTGCCCAGGCTGGCTTGGAACTGTGATCCTCAGATCTCAGCCTCCTGAGTAGCTAGGATTACAGGCATGAGCCACAGGCACCCGGACAGATTTTTATTTTTGAGACCTACTTGTAAAACTAAGAAAGCCTGTATTTGATAACAACATTTACTTATATCTTACTATATATCAGACCTGTATTAGATGAAAAATAGTATGGGAACAAGTATGGTCAGGGCAAGGAAGATGGTTTAACTTATGAAAGAACAAGGATCCAGATAGAGATCTCTTCAATTAAAGAAAAATGAAATTCTTATCAAGCCTTACAAGATAGAAAGGAAGAAATAAAAACAGAAAAAGAAAGAAAGAAAGAAAGAAAGAAAGAAAGAAAGAAAGAAAGAAAGAAAGAAAGGAAGGAAGGAAGGAAGGAAGGAAGGAAGGAAGGAAGGAAGGAAGGAAGGGAGGAAGGGAGGGAGGGAGGGAGGGAGGGAGGGAGGGAGGGAGGGAGGGAGGGAGGGAGGAAGAGAAGAAGAGAGAAAGAAGAGCATCAGACCATGTAGCATGTAGCCTTTATTATTTTCATCTACTATGGAAAGTTCCAATTCGATTTAGCATTTTCAATTAGTCAGCAGACTACCCTTTTCTCTTCAGATTCTAACACCTGCCTAAACTTGAATTTTTCATCAAACCAGCACATAAGAATCTCTCAAAAACGTTTTATGAACATTTAAAAGGAGCCATTTAGTATGTGGAGAAGCATAGGAATGATAATTACTGAGTTCTAATAAGTTTTGAGAACTTGTTTTGTGACTGGCGTTCATCAGTACATTTGATCATCATCAGGCTTAGAGGTAGAAATGAGAGCCTCTATTTACAGATAAGAAAATCAGATAGTTTCACAAGCTTTTTCCAAAGATGTTCTATCTACTATTTTTAACTTTAACTTATAAAGAAGACAGATGTATGCTGGCTCACAGTTCAAGATCAATTGACTCAGTCTCTTTGGGTCTCTGAGAAGATTGAAACCTCATGAATGTGGTGGGGTGAGCCACTTACCTCCTGAGTTAGGAAGATGCCAATGTCCCACAATTCCCTTGGTGGACACATCCTCTCCTGCCTAACGATCTTCCACAGTACCCTAATATCACCAGGACTTCCCACCTTGGAGACCATGGCTTTATAACAGGGACATTGGTGAGACATTACCCATATTCAATGTGCAAACACACAGCTCCTGATTGAAGGACGGACTGCAGTCAATGGGACTCGGAGTACTCCAATTTCCTCCTTTCTAGTTTTAATGCCTCTCTAATTCACAAGAGACGCCATGTCTTTGATCTATTATTCAGAATTACTGAGTCATGTAGTCCGTAAGTATTTAAACCTTTATAGCAAAGTTCATTTGATGCATCATAATTAGCAACAGAGATTAGCTAATCAAAGTACTAATGATAATCTAATTGGTACAGTGTCTTGTTGCTTACAAAGCAGTTTCAGGTAATTACATAACTTGATTCTTAAAACGATGATGTGTGGTGGGGATTTCCCTCCGAACATTCTGGTAAGGAAATTGAGGCTCAGAGAAAATTGATTGACTTGCCCTCAAATCACTAAAACTTCTGAAGAGGTAATCCTGGGAAATGAATGAGTCCTGGCTCAACAGCACATGTTCTTCAAATACAGAACACTGCATTCTGCAACAGGGCAAAAGATCAAGAGCAGAGTTCTCAGGAGTCCTTTCCTTTTTTCAGAAATGATGTGTGATGCATTCCTTAGTGGGTAATTACCCTTTCATCTGCAATCTTAGATCCTCGTTATGATTCTGGTCTCTTCTCCATGGAAAACATTTTTTGAAAGGCCACTCATTGCCCTGGGAATACTGATTTAGGTCTAACGTCTTTCTTTCCATACACTACCTGAGAATACTTTTGTAATCTCAAAGAAAACACTGAGAGCCTGTTTAAGCCATCAGCATCCATCCATAGCCCTCACCACATACTACAAAGAAAATTTCTTTTCCACTAAAAAATGCTAAGCTTTTAGCTTTTGGAAATAACACTGAGTAATACTTTTGTACTCATACATCTCATCTATATCATAAGACATGCCTATTTTTATATATGTATATCTACATGTAAATATCTCTCAATTGATAGGTTGCTCTGCATGGATGCCACCCTGTGGTGGGGGTCAATTTTCTCTTTTCCAGAATAGACTCTTACCATCATGTTCTATAAATCAATAAATCTGACTTGCATATAGATCATCCTTCATAACTCATGGAGCATCCCACAGAGTGACATGTCCCTGGTTCTTGGAGTTGCTACCCCTTTTCCACCTTGGTACCTATACCATTGCATTTGTTGATTTGAAATGCACTTTCCTTTTTGTTTGCATCCAATGGATTGTCTCTTCTTTAAGACTTCAATTAAAATGTGTCTTGGAGGTCAGGTACTCTTAGATCAGGCCTATAATCCTAGATATACAGGAGGCTAAGATCTAAAGTTCACAGTTCAAAGCCACCCTGGACAGACAAATTCCAGACACTTTTATCTACACATAACCAGCAAAAAGCTGAAAGAGTAGCTATGGATCAAGTGGTATAGTGCCATCCCTGAAAGCAAAGGGAGAGCACCTAGGCCTTGAGGTCAAGATTTACCACCACCATAGATAGACAGACAGACAGACAGACAGACAGACAGACAGATAGATAAAATGTGTCCTTCCCAAAACACTGCTTTTGTCTATCACATTGAAAGAATTTTACAAGTTCTGCCATCTTGCTCCCACCAGTACCTAGGTAATGAGTAATAATTGTGTATTTCTTCCTAACAATCACTTAGAATTTAGTTGCTCTTCCACACAAGATTTCATTCTCCCTGATATCAATGTATCATCTCCCTTATTCACTTTGGTTGCATTCCATCACCGGCACAGCTCTTCACACAGAACAAGTACATAATATTTGGTTAATGACTGGAAAGTGGTAACTTTTCCTCAATCCAGTGATTTGAGAAATTCTTTAATGATGATAGACAGAATAAGTTCTCTCATTGAATAGCTGCAGTACACACCACACAGTTGAGTTAAAAAAAAAATCCAGCTAATGAAACAAGGCGGGTGAGTCTCAGGCTAATGAGAAATAGTGCATTGGCCTAGAAGGAATAGACCACACAAACATTCTAAATTGCTTTTCCTCCCAACTCGGGAGCAGCTGAACCCAGGACTTGCAAAAGGGCAGATGGCATCGCTCTGCCACACTCAGGAGGTGCCTGTCTCCGTTCTGCATTAAGAACATCTGCTTCTTTCCATTTTTCACCATGGCAATCCCTCCCCAGTTGAAAGGCAGGCTCCAAGGGCTCTGGCCTCCACTGGAGCAGGGAGATGCTTTCCGCTAATTCAGAGAGATGGCGCAGGGTGCCGACAGACAACTGATTCATTAGAACCCAGCAGTACACACATCCTGAGGCAAAGTACCAGTGGCAAGCTGTTGTTGGCACAGCAATATGCCTTTGTTTCCACGTCTGAGCTTTTAAAAATAAAGCGAGAAGCACAGTCTAGGTCTTTGGCTCAGCCTCTTAATTACAGCTTATATCAGATATATTCAGAAAGAAGAGCCAAATCTTTGAATAGGGAAGATCGGGCTCTGAATTCAAACTTTGCCATGCATGGATATTGTGCCCTTAGATTATCTAATATCTCCTGTGTCAGAGCAGCTTTCTTGCTCATAAAATTAGAATAAGGAGGTTGGCTTCTTAGGCTTGTTCTCTTTTATCCCTAACTTTGCCGACTGGTCTTTCCATCCTTCCTTAGCTCTTTATTCCTTAGAAGACATGTTTATTCCTTTAAAGCACCACTTACCTCAAAATGTCCTTATAGAACTTGCATCAGAATCACACAGCACCTATGTAATTTGAGTGCTCTAAATTATTTCATTAGATCAAAATCTAAAAGGTACAACTTTGATCACAGGCTATATAGATATATATTCTTATCAAACAGAGCTGTATTCCCTGACATGTCATAACAAGCACTACTTAGATTTTCTATACATAATCTAGAAAATGTAACTGTAAATAAAAATACATACAAATTAAGTTTGTATATATTTTTATATGAACACAAAGATTGTTTCATATGGAGAGTGTACATTAAATATAAAATTAATCTGGGATATCAGTATCCTTTATTCTTCCTGGTGGTATCTTGAGTTGCTTATCATCTTCTGTTTTTTCTATGTATTTAAAGATAGCCTCTTTCTATATTTTGCTAAGAAATATGAATGAATCCATCTGTCTTTGTAGGCAATCACCAGCTCACAATTTAATAACTCTTTGCAATATCAGAAGTGAGTATTTCAAAATAAGATTAGAGGCTAGAGGATTTTGTCCCTGTTCAGTCACGATTGCATATATTCAGTGGAATATTTATTTGACTAATTAAGAATGAATAGAATAGGAATATCAATACCAAATTTCAAACTCTACTACAAAGCCATAGTAATCAAAACAGTTTGGTTCTGGCACAAGAACAGAGCTCAGGATCAATGGAATAGAACTGACAACCTAGACAATTTCATTCTTATGAATACCCAGGGAATTTGAAGTTGGGAAAAAATTATCAACACAGCATCCAGCCAAATCTACCATCTATTAATATAAGGTTGGTTGACAAGCAGTGTGTCCATGTCCAATAGATTTACAGCATGCTGGCAAGTTGGGAAACAGGAGAATAAAGATAGTTCTGGAATAGACAAGCAATGCTAGAGGAGGAGCAAAGGAAAGGAGGCCAGAAAAATCAAGGAACAAGTATTGCTACTGATTTCTTAGTCCTTTAGAGTATCTCAAGCCTGCAGGAGAGGTCTGTGAACCACTCAGTTTTCTTATTTTCTTTTTTTTAACAACCAGAGGGGAAAGTTTGGTCTTGAATACTTCATGTGTTAGCAAATATTTCACCATGTTAAATAAAGAACGCTATGGTTAAATTCTGAATTTTTGTTTTGTTTTTGTTTTCAGTCCCAGGCAAACCTATCATACTACCATGGCCATAAATAATGATAAAAGATGAGAAACCAAAACTTCTTAGAGAACACTGATGCGTTAAGGAGAAAAAAACAGATAAATCTTCCTGGTGTTTTTGCAATCATGAGTATTAGAGCTGAACCTAGAGAAAACACAGAGTGCTGAGTTGTAGAAATGGTATCTGGTGTATTTTATCATTCATTTCACATTATAATATTGCTGAAATTAGTATGAGACATACAATAGGAGGCAACATGTAATCATTCTCATCAAGCCAAGAAAAACTGACTCTGTGTTAAAGTTCTTTTCTCCCTCTATATCCATACAGAAGCTTTCTTGATTGCTATTTTTGGTATCGTATTACCAGATAATAACAACCCTTTCATTAACAAACCAAAAATAACAAACTCATTTGAGAAATGCATGAATCTGAGCTGTCTGACAAAACTCTATGAAACTTTCTGATAAAATCGAGTCTGGAGGGGAAAAGAAAAACAACAGTGACAATGCTGTCATGGGAATTGCTGGAAGGGGGCTTCAAGAGTCAGCTCTGGGACTGGGAAGGTGGCTGAGTGGTGGTAGAGCGCTTGCCTAGCATGCATGAAGCCCTGGGTTCGATTCCTCAGTACCACATAAACAGAAAAAGCTAAACATGGTGCTGTGAGTTGTGGTAGAGCGCTAGCCTTGAGCACAGAGAGGCTCAGGGACAGTACCCAGGCCTGAATTTCAAGCCCCAGGACTGGAAAAAAAAAAAGGAGGAGGGGGGGAAAGACAAAAAAAAAGCCTTTACACTGATGTATCCATTAAGCTAGGGAATATTGATAGAATCAACTTCTGTGGAACTCCAGAATCTAAACCAAACTGGTAACAGAGGAGTGTTTAAGAAGCAAAAGGCTCCTTAATTTTGGAAACAAGTGGTGCAGTGATTTGCTCACTCATCATGGAAATGGTAGTCTTACGTCCCTGATGGAGTTTCCTCACTTCCGGAAGTTGCAATAGGACTTTGTCAAAAGGCTGTGGAGATGTTTCTTGACCTATTTCAGTTTCTGCTACAAAAGCCTGTGGTCACATTGCCTTCATTGATCTGGACCAGCTTCGTGAACTGGTGTGAAGAATTCAAAGACATGTAATAAGTAATCCTATCTTTGGGGAGCAATAAAAAGAAAGAAAGGGCTAGGGGTGGACAAAATGTAGGCAGGAGAAATCCAAGGAGGCAAAGATTTGAGATAAGTGCTGTATTTGAAGGCTACTGAATAGAACAAGGAATCTTTAATGCCAGCCTGAAGATGGAGATAGCTCAGGAAAGTCCTGAGCGGAACCGTGCTTGACCTCTGTCTGACCTCTGGGTTCTATGCCAACAGAAGGTAAGTGCTAAATCTGTGCAAAGTGGCCTTCCCAGCATTTTGCAAATGTCCCCACTCACGGCAAATCAGCAAAGACAGACAGGAAGAGGGGTTTGGGTTTTTCATTTTGCCCCTGGGTCTCTTGTCAGGTCACTGGCTAACTGCTGTGATGATCAAACTGTCTTCTATGGCCACATATGACAAGCAATGCAAGTATAGATTGTAAAAGTCACACAAAATTAATGACCACAACCTTCAACAAGCAATGGCAGAGAAAACTTGGGAGGAGAGTGAGAAAACCCAATTTCTACATTTATCACATAATCATATTCAAATTTTCCAGTTTTCAACCCAAATTATAAGGTGTATAACAAGAAAATAGTTCCTTTATAGGAAAAAAAGAACTGACAGATACCATCTCTAAGATATCTCAGATATGGGACTTAATTTAAAATTAAAATCCAAAATATGCTCAAACAGTAATAATAATTATACTAAATAATAAATAATATATAATTGTATGAAGAAACAGAGAATACCAAGGTAATATGTGAAGAAATAGAGAAAACAATAGATTGAGAAATTAATGAAAACCCAATACTGAAACAAAAAAAAGTTACTGAAACATTCTGATAGCAAATTTGAGCAAAGAGAAAACTTAATCATCAAACTCAAAAATAGTACAACTGAGATTGTGTATCCTAAATGCAGGAATAAAATAATAAAAATGAAACAAATGGTTTAAGAAATTTGTAAAATAATATTGTTTAACAATATATACATTATAAGATTCTCCAAAGAGTAAAAAGACATAGGAAAAAAAGAGAGAAAATTTGAAGTCATGATGCCTGAAAACTTCCCAAATCTGATGAAATGTATGAATCTAAAAAATCTTAATAAACTCCAAGTTGAAGAAACTCAAAAAGATACACATCAGGATATATCAAACAATTTGAGAACGGAAGAGGGAACATGATCTTAAAGCAAGTCCTTACATAAATAAGACAATTAAAGTAATAGATAATTTCTCATCAGAAACATTGGAATCACAAAGGCAGTGAAAAGCTAGTAGTTAAAGTACTAAAAAGAAGTAATAAAGTCAGCCCCTAATCCTCTGTAAAGCCAGGTACTGGTGGTTTGTGCCTGTATCCCATCTACTCAAGAGAGGATTATCTTTCAAAGGCTGCCTGGGCATGCTGGCACATCACTATTATTCTAGCAACTGTGAGGCTGAAATCAAGAGAATAGTAGTTCCAGACAAACAGCCAGAGCCTATCTCAAAATAACTTGTGCAAAAAGGGCTTCACAGTCTCACTTGCTTATGATCCCAGCTATGAGGAAGACACAGGTAGGGAGATCACATAAGACTTCATCCAAAAAAAAAAATCTAAAAGGGATATGGGTTTGATTCCAGTAGGAAAGAGCCTGCCTAACAAGTACGAGGTCCAAGTTCAAATCTCAATACTGCTAACATGCCCCTCCAAAAAATATTGAAAACAGATATTCAATAAATATTTGCACACACGTTCACTGTAGCCCAAAGATGAAACCATAAATCTCTATCCAAGTGACAAATGAAAAGTATTGATATGAACATTTAACAAAACACTATTCAGGTTTTAAAATGATACATAGTACAATATCGAAGACCATGCAAGCATTTGCCTTTAAGGAAAAAAAAGAAAGGAAAATCCAAATGTCACATATTTTACTATTCCTTCTATCAGAAATATCCAGAATATTCTGGGTGCTGGTGGCTCACACCTGTAATCCTAGCTACTCAGGAGGTTAAGATCTGAAGATCATAGGTTAAAATAAGGCTGGGCAGGAAATTCCGAGATCCTTATCTTTGCTTTAAACTAAGTTCAAACCTTAGGCCTCCACATACAATTACAAACACATACACACACACACACACACACCATACACACACACATACACACACATAGATATACACACAAACACACACACATACACACACACATTTACACACACACACTGAAAAGATAAAGATATAACCATATTAGGTAGGTCAAGAGACAGAATGTAGATTGATGTTTTCTAAAGGCCAGCAAGTGATAGAAATGAGGAGGAATTTTTTATTTTAAGGTCTGCATTTTTAGATGATGAACATATTTATCTGAGACCTACACAGAGGTGCCAATGGCTTAATAGTGAGAATGTATTATATGCCATTGATTATGTACTTTTAAACAGCCAATTCAGTATGTAAAGTTCAACTTAATTTTTTCAAAAGGAAAAAATGTACACAAGCAGCTTTGAAACAAAGGTCTGAGTTATAAGTGAAGCCCTCTTTTAGAAACATAACATTATGAGGAGCACCTTTGACTTTTAAATGATGGTACTGGGTGACAATATGGTAAGCATCAGCAACTCTAAGTATTCAAGCTCTAAATAAGAATTTCAGGTGTCTGCCTCTGAAGGCATGATGATCCCCAAATAAACAAAGTTGATGGCCATTCATAGAACACACTGCTGTACACAGAAAAACAAAGAGGGAGATGATTAAAAAATAATAAAATCTGTCTACAAAAGTCTGCAAGAAGAAAAAAAAGGAAATAAAAATATCTACAAGAGATTTCTAAAGTAAGTTACAAAATATAAGTGCTGAAGCCTGGAGTCAGAGTACAATGGGCACAATATATTTTTCCTATGGTGCACAAGACTGGGGTGTATCACAATGGAGGTTATCTTGGGTTTAGTGAGAAATAGTAGATAATGTGATAAAATTACTACAGTTTCTACACAAACTATGCAGCAGGGATAAACTATTCATTCACTTGCCTTTGACAATCAAGACTTGAATGTGTTGTGCAGAATTCAGGATATAATTGAATAAAATTTTTACCATGAAAACTTTAAATTACCTTTGAATAAAATGGATTTAAAGTCAACCTGAAGAAAATATTCACTGCCTTTCAAATGTTCAACAACAAGGAGACAAAGGAACTTTGGGGCATCATTGTGAATCAAAGATTGTTGTAGAGGTGTTTTAGGGCAGAGTTTGGGTTCAAAGCAGTGATGCTCCTTTCCTGTAGATTTGAAGGAAGATTCCTAAAAAACAGTGGGGTTTCAGCAGCATCTTATCAAAGTGAAGAGTTTGAGGTTGATCTCATCAGAATACAGCCAGAAGGCCATTCTGGGCAGAGCAAATTACAAGAACCAAGAAAAAAGGGTTTAAGGCAATTTAGGTAGAAATTGCAGAAAGAAGACAGAAAGGGGCAAGGAGGAGGGGTAGAAAAGAGACAAGGCCAGAAAACAGATCAGGAATATATAAAAAAACATGAGATTTCTAGGTATCACACTAGTAGTAATTGTTTCCTTAGCATTTCAACAAAAATTTAAAGGCAATGGCTCATTTCACTATTCTTTAGTGATCTCTTTGATAAATCACATTTGGTGGAGGATCAAAACCAAAAATGATTCTGACACCTACTAAGATCCTTGGCCCAATTTCTTATACTCTCTTATTTACTTAAGAAAAAAATTAAAATCTAGCCTTGTATCCTAGTTTCAAATTATAGAGATACTTTCCCCCAGAACCATTCATAGAAGACACACAAGTCATCTTTCTGGTAATTTATTTATATGCCCACTCTACGCAGTTTCATAGAGGTTTGATAAAATTAGCACTACTATGCAGCAAAGCTACTGAGGTCAACATAGAAGAATTCACCATTCATTCATTTAAATATGTATCCAGTAAATGCCTTGCACTGTCCATTTTGATTCATTACTGAAAGTCTGTTTCGTGTATCACAAGTAATATAAATGTGTTTTACTAATGTCTCTGAGCCACAGAGTGAATAAAGCCAGACGTGTCAGAACCTTCATGATTTCAAACTATGAATTCCCTTGAGTAATTCTGCATGTATGTGGAATGAATGTGTCTCTGCATATCTGCATGTGTGTTCATACACAAATATATAGGCAGTTCATAAGTGGCTAATGTAGAGAAGTGGATGCTTGAGCATCTATTATTTAGGATACAATCTGTTTGCAGGAATGGTATAAAATATACTCAAGGCAATGTTGTCTCACATCAGAATCACCAATAATGTCATATTTTATGTATCTAGTTGTTATTTCTTTCTGAAAGTTCAGAACAAAATAGACAGTTACACTTATACCCTCTCTATAAAAAAATTATTGAGTCTTGAAAACATACTCCTTTGCTAGAAAGTAGAAATTTAAAAACTAAAGTTGGAAAGAAAAAGAAATTATCTGTGATATATGTGTTCTTCTTTTTTCTCTTTTTAAATTTATTATAAAGGTGACAAACGGGGGGGGGGGGATTGCAGTTACATAAGATAATGAGCATATTTCCTTTTAAATAATGTTACCCCCTTCCTGATTTATTTTGCTTATATCTTCTTGTCCTTGACATTGACATTTGTCCAAAAGCTTTTAAATAAAGGCTGTTGCTTTTATAATCTGTTCTGCAAATTTGGTATCCTACACATTTCAATTTACTTCTCCACTTATCTCCCTTTCCTTTACACCATGAATTGCTTGAAGGCAAGCACCATTACCAATGAACCTTTTATTACCAGATTCTAGCATCCCTCCAAATATTAAGTAACATTTTGATAATTGTTTGAATTGACAAACAGGAAACAAGTCAGAGTGAAGGAGGGACTGGCTGAATGCACATCTATATCAGTAAATATCTGCACAGGTGGCCGTCTGGTAGAGCTTGCTTCACTATAAAAGTCAGCACTACTATCATTTTCTACTTAACCAATGAAGAATTCAGAGAATCAGAATGACAAACAGTGCAAACCATTGCTATTAATAAATCACTGAGAACGAAGCATTCTGCTCTAAGTTGTGTAGACTTTAAGGGGGTCTTCTTTTGTTAAGATGGACCTATATCTGAAGGTCAGAGTAGTTTATTTCATAAGCTGCAGCACACATGAAGCTGAGAAATGTTAAAAGGAAAAGTTCAAGCAAATAAAATCTATTGGACCAAAGAACTATTCACACAATCAGGCAGCAGTGAGAAAAGAACTCAGTACCCAAAAGACGGAACACCACTTCAGTTCCAGAAGACAGAACACCACAATTTCAAATGGCTCTGTTCAAAGAGTGTATGGAGACAGCCTCGGGTTAATGGGCCCCTATTCATATGTAAGTTAACAAAGGTACACAACATTTTTCCTGGATGACTTTAAATTGAGATTACCTCAAGAAAACTGGAACTTAATCATACTGATTTATTGTCAAAAAAAAAAAAATCCTCTTTAGAATATCTACATTCCTGTCTGGGCTTGTACTCTCTCTACTCTTTCCATATGAGGAAGAAGCTAAGAACACATTTTGAGAAAATCTAACAAGCTAGAACATCTCCAAACAGAATTTATTAGCAAAGAAGCCTGAGTGATGATTTGGAATCAAATGGGGAGAGAAATGCTAATAAAACACAACCACGAAGCTTGAGTTGAGCAGAAAGCACTGAGAAATTATATTATCCTACAAACAAATTCCACTGGCTCACTTTCCTATATATAGATATAACTTCAAAGAATTTCTCTCTCTGACTCCTCATTCTCACATGAATTTTTCCCTCTTTTCAACTTTAGAGGATTTACAAACATACACCAATTATTTTCTTTGTTTCATTTTTAAATTTGTATTTGGGGTTCTTTTAATGAGTATGTATTAATTGGACAATGAGGTTTCATTATGTTGCTTCTGTACAAGGATATATTGTAGTTGGATCAAATCCTCCTCCTGTTTGTACTCTTAGGGTTCCTACCTTTAAATAATTTAAACAGGTTTTGTTATTTATGTTCATGCATGAATATAAAGTACTTCAATCATATTCACCAACATCTCCCCCTCTTTGCTTTCCCTTCTCCTTCCCCATCCTGTGTTTGTCTGTATTTATGAAACTTCATTATTTCACTCCTATTGCAAAGGCAATATTGGATTGTTTCTTGTCTCTAATATTCCAGAAAAATGTAAACTCAATATTACATTATATTCAAGTATCATTGGAATTAAAAATATCTGAGACAATACATATGCTTTATTACTAACTTACTATACAGCTACTTGCATTTCCTACCTCAGCTCTTGTTTATAATCCGAGAGCACAGCAGGGCCTATTTTCTTCCTTTCCTTACAGTCTGATATTTCAGTGTTGGAAGGTGAGGGGGGGGGGGTTGATCTTCAAGATGTTTCCTGGAGGAACCTACTCTTCCTTTCCTCCGCCTTCACTCTACATTTACGATGAAATTCTAAACCTTGCATCATGACAACTCTCAGAACTTGCCAAGATCTGTTCTGGGTTTGCTCTCTTCTCTTGGATTTGCGCCCTTGCCTCTATTCTTCCTCTCTTGTGTTGATCCCAAATAACTGAACCTCAACTAAACAACTTAAATAAACCAACCAAAGATATTGTCCAAATAATCCAGGATAAAATGGGAATGAAAGGTTCATGATTAGTGCTTAATACAATTTCTTAGAAGACACTTCTTGGCCTGCACATGAGGAAGGAGAAGATCACATATCCACATTTAGTTCACTGTCATCGTTCCTTGAATTGACTTGATTCTTGGGCCACAAATGACATCAAGATAACTGTAGAACCATTTTTTTCAACCCCTCCCAGGAAGAAGTACCTCTGGGAAACAAAATCCTCTGGAGTTTTCCCCAAAGCCATGACTTTCATGATGTTGTTATTGTCTTAGGTTATGTGTGAAAAGCAGTCCCTGAGTTATGAGGGATTGTTTCAAGACCTAGTGTACAGGATGCCTAAAGCCAGAGAGTAGTCAAGTCAACCCTCTATATTATATTTTTCTTACAAATATGTTTGTCTTATGAATACTTATTACATTAGAAAACAGAGCCAGATATGGTGAGTTGATCGTGCAACCTTCGTTACATAACCAGGAGATCGTGGCTTGAGGCTAATCTGAACAAAAAGTTCATGAGACTATCCCAACCAATGGTTGGCTGTGTAGGCACATGCCTGTCATCCCAGCAACTGGAGCATCATATTCCAGGTAAGCCCGAGCTTCAAGTGAGACCCAATCTCAAAAACAGCCAACACAGACTGGGCAGAAAAGTCTGTGAGACTTATTTCCAATAAATTACTCAGAAAAAGCCAGAAGTGGCAATGTGGCTCAAGTGGTAGAGCACTAACCTCGAGAAAAAGGTCAGAGACACTGCCCTGAATTCAAACCCTAGGACTGGCACTGGCACTAACATACGGGTGGGGCGGGGGGAGAGAGAGGCAAACAGAGAAAGAGAGAGAGAGAGAGAGAGAGAGAGAGAGAGAAAGAGAGAGAGAGAGAGAGAGAGAGAGAGAGAGAGAGAGAGAGAGAGAGGGAGAGAGAGACTAGCCAACACAAAAGGGACTAGAGCTGTGTGTCAATGGCTCATATCTATAATCCAAGCCACAGGAGTCTGAACTCTGAGGGTCAAGGTTCAAAGCCAGCCGTGGCAGATAATTCCATGAGACTCTGTCTCCAAGCAACCAGCAAAAAAGTTTGACTGGAGAAATTGTTCAAGTGGTAGAGCTCTCCCTGTGAGTAGAAAAGCTAAGTGAGACATCCGGAGTTGAAGTCCTAGTACTGCCAAAAACTAAGAATAAGCTAAGAAATAAAACATGTTAAGAGAGTGACAACAATAATAATATAGACCAATACTAGCGATATTCTCCCCCACCCTTGGCACAGTCTCATTGTATACTCTTTGCACCTTTTCCTTGAGAGAACTCCTTCCCAGCTTCTCTGTGGCATATCCAAATGCCAGGGCCACTACTCAGGCATTTGTGACATTAATAAGTAGAATCATGGCTTCTTAAACAGAAACACTGCACTATCAGGACACTGGCTCTGGTAACCAAGATGGCTACTGAGGGAGGAATAAGCAGGTAGTGCATACGGCATAAATTCATATCCTGTGTAGGGGTGGAGTAGAGGCAAAGCTCACCAGGGTACACCAAATTACAAACAAGTCAAAGCTCAGCATTTGTGCACTTCTGAAAAATGACTACATGATATGTTCAGATGACGATCATTGAAGCCAGGGAAAAGGAAACCATTAAGGCAGGAGAATGATGTGCTGATCCTTACTGATATACCTGATGGGGTAGGATGCTTCAGGCCTGAATCTTTACCCAACTAGCAGAAGAAGAGCACAGCAAAGTGTGAATCCTTCTATGAAGGAAAGAAATACTAAAGGACAGGCAGAAAATACATTCTATACCCTCATCATGAAAAAATTGCTTTGTTCTTTTGTATTTCCTCACATTTCTGCTAATTTCTTTTCCATAGAGTTTACTTGTTTTTCCTCTTTCCTCTCAGCGTTATAGGACCACAGTCTTGGGCTCATTAATATCATCTCCTATGAGGAAGACAGCAAATAGATCATAAGCAGTACCTTTCTGTCTAATCTCTCCCCACATCTTTTCCTGTAACATATACAAACAGTGCAGGAGCACAGGAAGGATTTTACAAGATGTTCACAAGGCAAGTTACCAAGTAGGCCCACAATAAATATTCATTGATAGATTTTTTAAGTTCCACTAAACTACTTTCTCAAAGCCCCTTTGGCCCAATTAATATCTTTGCAAGAAAAGACAAATCTACAGGGCCAGACTGGAAAAAAAAATAAGCAGATTGATTTTGTATATAGCTTCATCTATAATCTTCAGGATATATATTGTTTGGAGAGGTACTCAAGGTGGTTTTCCTTCCCATTTTGTCTCTTCAGCATCAATAAAGGCTATGATGTGGAAAAAGAACCGAATTTGCCACTAAATATTATACTGGCAGACATAGAGATGAAGTAGGAAAACTAAGAATATCCATTTGTTCTCTGTTTTTAAGACTTTCAGTCCAACAAGTTGGCTCCATAAAGATTGAAGAGTTTTATTCCTTTTGCTTTCTGTGAAAGGAAGCAGACAGAAAAGAAAAATAAATTTGGGGTAATCAAGAGTGGGATGCCTCACACCGCAGCTGCATTTTTAATTTATCTTGAAGAGTGTCTGTATTTCAGGTCCACTGTTCACTGTGAATAATACCTAAAAGAACTGACTTCTCCTAATGTGAGTCACACATTTCCATCTACAAAAGGGTCTATTAATACAACCATTGTTCTTTTGACGCAATTACCATGAGGATCCCATACAAAATATTACTTCCTCTTGTTTTTATTTATAACAGTTGTCCATAGCAGTTAAAAACACAGACAGGTTTTCCTGGTCACAGGTCTCAGCCCTACCTCCTATCAGCTACATGTGCTCCTATTGGCATAGAATGTATTTGCACAGTTCTACACATGGACAGGCTTATGATTTTTCTGGAAGGATACATAAGGACTTGGTATTGCTATTGGCTTTACACAGGGAACTCAGTAAAAACTGGAGAGAGATGCAGAAAAAGAAAGTTGAATTAAGCTATTCACGAATTAAACCAGATCTAGGATTGAACCCAGAAACACATAAGCTCAACTTGCTTGTCTGGTGCTCCACCCCTCGAGGCCACATCTCCAGTTTGGCTTTCCACTGGTTATTTTGGAGGTAAAATGTCACAGATGTTTCTGCCTGAGCTGGCTTTGAACCATGATCCTTTGGATCTCAGCCTCCTGGGTAGCTAAGAAGTCAGATATGAGCCATGGGCACTTGGCTAAAACTTTAATGTTTTGATTTACGTAAGTAATCAGAGTCAGAATCAGGTTTCACTTTATAGTCAGTTCTTTGTCAGAAATTGGGAGACATTATCTACCTTCCTGTTAAGGTTTTTGTTGTTTTTGTTGTTGTTGTTGTTTGTTGTTTTGTTTGTGGGCTAAGTTATAGTTTGGTGGTACAGGACTTGCCTAGTCTGTGAGAGGTTCTGAATTCAATCCTTAGCATCACAAAACAAGCAAGCAAACACATACATACATCTGCATGCAGATATATATATATATATGTATGTATGCCTATATATCTGCATACATGCATACATAAAAGGTACCAATATCTTTCAAAGAAAAGGAGAAAAAAGTCCTTCTAAGTATAAGGACTAATGAACCTACAAGTCACTTTGCTAATATCTCTTGTCATAATCAAGAGGCTAGATCATAAATCACTGGTGCATCTAGGAGGCCTGGCACACCATTTCCCTCGCTGTCCTGAGATTTGCTGCAAATCACTCACAAAGTGTAAGTACAGCTGTCCTTAATGATCATCCGCTGTCAGTCCCTCTCCATGGAGACTGAGTGATGTTTCTATCTTAGGCTGGAATTTCCTGCCCCATCAGCACTTGCAGCCACGTAGTGCTCAATAACTGGTTAGTTCAAAAGTGGTAAACAGGTTCATTCTAGGGAGGTTCTTTAGAAAGACTCCTGCAAAAATATATAATAAAAAATAAAAATAAAAAGCCATTTTTCCTTTGGCCATCTGATACTGTCAAAAACCTTACAGAAACCCTTGTGGCAGAAACTTTATAAAGTACTTGTGTCAGCCAAGTGGCTGTTATTTTGGAACACTATGGGACATGGGCTTTTTCTCCTCCAAACTAGTGTTCTTTCCCTTTTTATTGCTGTTCTTCTTTTTCATTTCCTCTCCTAGGCTGGGAAGAAGAGTGCTAAACAGTGTCATTTTTAGTAGTCCATCCCTTGTTGAACATACTGCTTCCTTCCTCCATATGTCAGAGTCATAGCAGGTACAGGTAGCAAAAGTGTTTATCAAAACCACAAAGCAAGGCTGGATACTGGTGGCTCACACCTGTAATCCTAGCTACTCAGGTGGCTGAGATTTGAGGATCCCCATTCAAAGTCAGCTCAGGCAGGAAAGTCCATGAGATTCTTATCTTCCATTAACCATTGAAAAGCTGGAAATGGGGCTGTGGCTCAAGTGGTAGAGCTCCAGCTTTGAGCAGAAAAAGCTAAGGGACAGTGACCAAGCCCTGAATTCAAGCCCCAGTAAAAGTATAAATGAATAAATGAATGAGTGAATAAATGAAGCAAATGTTCCTTTGTTTTAAAAAAAATTGTGTCCACTAGAATCCCCATGTGAAAATTTACCCTGGAAGCAAATTACTTTGAAAAGTCTCAATGTGCAAATATAAATAATCCTGCTTTGAATACAAAAAAGGGCAAAGTTAAAAAATACAGTTAGTTATATCAGAAGTTACTACTATTCACAGTGAAGTTGCCAATGCGGAATTTGAGTAGGACTTGAATCTCTCTTTGAGACTGCTATATGATTAATAACTAAATAGTAGCTCTATATTTTGTGACAATTTAAAATCAACAAGTTTCTTCTCCCAGAGACTTTACCATTAAAAGAATAATTTTTAGCCAGGTATGGTGGTACACACCTGTAATCCCAGCACTCAGGAGAAGACAAAGTTCAAAGCCAGCCTAGGCTAGCTCAAAATAATACATACCTACTCAAAACAATACCTATCTTTTCAAGCCAATGAATTCCTGGGTGTATCCACATCCTCTATACTTCCTGGAAAGTACTTTGAGGCTTGGGAATCAGAAAATTATTTTGTCTCTATGTTGATGATGAGGATTTATAGCAATTCAGATACATTAGCTTTGAAAGCTCATGATGCCAAATAAGGTTTGTATGGATAAATTACTAAATGAAAAGAGAAGAAAATGAAAAGAATTTTGAAGCAACATAAGGTCAGAGTCATGGTTTTTTGTTTGTTGTTTTTTTTTGTTTATTCTAGAATCTTCCCAACCACCTTTGGAATACCTCTAAAGAAAAGTGTCTGACAAACAATTCAATCCCCTTATATCCAAACCACTTTATAATAGCTTGAAAAATAAACCCTTTCCAAACACTTCCAGATCACAATCGCTGGAATGGAGGATACTTTGTTTAAAAAAATAATCTATACAGTTGTTGTACTCATTGCTCTTGTGTTGCTATGGTCAAAATATCTAACAAAAAAGGGAAGATCTGCTCTGGCTTATGCCTTCGGGAATTTCAATCCATGGATTCTGGCTTCATGGATTGTGGATATTTGTCAGCAAAACAGGCTGGCTGTAAGAACGTATGGAGTGGACGCTGTTCACAGCATGGTAGACATAAAGCAGGCAGTTGGGGCAAGATACTTCCCCAAGGTCATGCATTCAGTGCCATACTCCCTCCCAGCACCCAATAAGGCCATGATGAATCCATGAAGCAATTAACCCATCAGTAAGTCAAAGCCCTTGTGGTCTATTTATCTGGAAAGGCCGTCACAGACACAGCACAGCTGTGCTTTATTCCCCCAAGGTTTTCTTAACCCAATCACAATGACCTTCAGGATTAACCATCTCAAACACACCCCCTTAACAACCTGACACTCAAGCAAGCAGATCTCCTCAACCCATAACACCCCACTCCTCCTTCACAAAGGACTACTCTCCTTCTCAAAATGCAAAATGAGGGAAGGGAAAAAAACAAATTGTTTAAATAGGGATACAGGTGGACCCAGTGCAACAATGCGATATACAAGTCGTTATGTCGAAAAACGAACTTTAGGACTTTGGTGGGGGTGGGAGAGAGGATCTGGTGGGAGGTTATGGGAAGGGATGGGAAGGAAAAACAAAGGAGGAGGCAACAATGCCTGATAAGAAATGTACTCGTTATCTTGCCCATGTAATTGTAACCCCTTTGTACAGTATTTTCACAATAAAAAAAAATTTTTAAAAATATTCTTCAAAGACTCCTCTGAGACCCATGGCAACTCTTAGCTGAGATTCCCCTGTCGATTCAAAAACAAATTGCCCACCTCCAACATAAAATGGTCCAGAATAACCATCTCTATAACAAAGGGGGAATACAGGAATAGCTAGGATGAATAGGGCCAAAGCAAGACTAAAGTCTGGCAGAGCAAGCATTAAATTCTATAGCTCCATGTCTGGCTTCCCAGGTCCTATATAGTGCCATGATGTGAACTCTAACAGGCTTGGGCAGCCCTAATTCTATGACCTTGTCATTTATAACCAACATGGCTTCTCTCCTGGTCTGGACCCTGTGGCCTGCAGCTTTCCAGGACAGATGTTCTATGGTCTCAGCATCTCCAACATCCTGTAGCCTCTACTGCAGGTTAAGCTTTATCTGCACAGCTTCTTGAATCACCGTACCCCTGCTAGAAAGGCCTAGCAGGCCTTCCTCTGAAAACTGGGTAGTTTTTGTTTTTGTTTTTCACATGACCCTGCACTTCTTATACTCTGCATGCCTATAAAACCAGCATCATGTGGCCAAGCCCAAGGTCTACTGACAGCATGAACAGAAGCCAGGCCCTGTTGGAACAGGAGCTGTAGCAACATCTGAATGTCTGAGCTGCTGAACAAAGTGGAATGAATTCTGGGGAAAAAAAATCATAAGCTGTTCTGTGGGAACAAGATGGCCTGGTATTTTCTTCACAATGCAAAAATCTTTCAAACCCTTGAACTTGGGAATGATGGAGAAGGCCAATTCCTGAAATATCCTCACAGCATCTTTCCCATGATTTCAATGCAAGCAAGCATTTGGCCTACTTTAAATGGCGCTAGTTTCCTCAGGAACCATGATTTCCTAAGTTCAAACTTCGCAATGGGCTTTCCTGAGTCAAATGGGTCCTGTGTTTTGTTGTTTCACCACATGTCTTGCTAAAGGCAGCCTGCAATACCCATGTCACAGCCTGAATACTTGGGCTGCCTTAAAATGTTCTCAGTTACATTATTAGCCCATTATGTTTTAATTCAGCTCTATGCAAAGTGTCAGAATGCAGATGAAAGGCAGGCAAGTTCTTTTACAGAATGTAACACTCATTGCCTCTAGCATTGTCCTAATTCCCATTAGAAACCTTTCTCTAGCCACAATTTCTTTAGCCTTTCTGGTCTTCTGAAATCCCATCCATATACCCTATATTAAGATCCTCTTAGAGCATTGTAGGGCTTTTCTGGCATCCCCCATGAAACCTTTCCGGATTCTTCCCACCAACCAGATTCAAACATTTAAGAACCATAGATCAAGTTTAGTCATATGAATTACCCAGTTCTCTGATACTGATTTTTCGGTTTTACTTTGGTATAACTGGATCAAGACACCTGAAAGAACAAGGTAAAAGATGGCATAATTTATTTTAGGCCGTGTTTGCAATGATTTCAATCTACAGCCCTTGATTTTGTTGGTTCTGAGCCCCGTGAGTCAAAACATCATGGGGGTAGGAGGTGTAGAAGATGAAGTTATTCGCCTCATGGCAGACAGGAAGGAAGGGACTGGCAAAAGAAAGCTATAGTCCCTCAGGACACAACCAGAATGACATACTTCCTCCAACTTAGATCTTATCTTTTACTTTCCTCCCAATCAGGGTATCACAGTATACCCTTTTTGCAAAACAATTGAGGTGGAAATCAAAATTAATCATCACAAGGTAAGGAAACTGAGGTAAGGAAACTGAGATGAGAGAAAAGACTGGCATAATAAAGTTATTCTCACATTTTGCATCTAAGAATTGTGATGGGGTTCTTCCTTAAGCCTACTTTTGTCTCTGACCTTTACTGAGAATTCCAACAACCACCACCAAATCTGAATGATGGTCTTGTGATTTTCCTCTGTCAGTCAGAAAATGGTGCATAGAAGGTACTGTAATATCCAGAAAGATGTTAACAACACTAATGGGAAAGAAAAGAGAACTTCAAATGGTAGTTTCAAACCTTTCCATATCTGCTTGCTTAAAGGATGAAATAAAATTTAAGTTGCTTTTCAGTATCCATCACATTATTTGCATTATGAGCAAATGTGCTTATCTGGCTTTCTGTGTTTTGCTTTGTTTTTGTTGTCATTGTTGCTTTTAGACATTATCTATTTGGTTTTAGGGTCTACCTCACAATCCTCTTAGCTCTTGGAATATTTGAGTGTTGAGATTACAGAGATGCACCAACAACTATAGCTTTCTTTGTACCTGAGCCAAATAGGAAGCTACAGAAATTTTAAGGGCATCAGGAGGTTAAATTGTCATCACAAAAATCCTTAAGTAAAAACAGGACATGATCTTTAACCAGATTGACACATACGAGAGGAAAAAAGATGACCGTCTATTAAACCCACATAATATGTAAGCCTTTTCATAAATCAATTTTTATAATGAACTTATAAGATGGGAATTGCTATCCTCATGGGAGAGATAAGAAACTAAGGCAAAAAAAAAACAGAAAATTAGGCTTCAATGAATATCACACCCTTCAACATTTAAAATACAACTGAATTTGACAAAACCCTACTGATTTCAGTTCATGACATCTCAGACTTTCTCATACTCTAGGACCTTAGCTCATTTATTTTGGTGAAGTCACATGACTCTGATGATTGTCTCCTCCTTGTTAGGTTCAGTCCCTCTAGAGAAGTGGTAGAGTCATATGAAGTATATATGTCCTTTTGAATTTTTTTCTAAACAAAGCAAATAAATATAGAGGTGTGCGTGTAACTCTCAAATTCCCACAGGAGGAACATTTTTCATAAAAAAATCATTTTGTTTGTTCTTGAAACCATATTAGTTGAAAGCAAAGCTGGAAATGACAAGAACTGATGGAGAGTCTCTTGTAACATATGTAAGACAAAGAGATTTGCCCAAGAGACTTGGAAAGTGAAAGAGATACTAGAGGCAAAGATGTATAAATGTTTCAAAAGAAACATTTAACCACCTGAGCAAAAAGTTTATGTATGCATCTGTGTATTGCTGAGTTTGTAAGTGTAGGTTAGACAGACAATCCTAGGCTACCATTAGTGAATGCCATTTGAGGACCATCTGATCAAGGTAGAAGATCCTTTAGGTATAAAGAAAACTGTAACTTCCAACACTAGAGCTAACAGATGTCCATTGAAAAAGGACTCTAATCCTATTTAGCTAAAGAAATGCTATCTAATCCACTCTATTTCTTGAAGAATTGCTATTGCTATTCTCTTAGAAATGGCTACTTAATTGGGCCCTTTAAAATAGAAAGGAGGGCTGGAGGTATAGCTCAATGGTAGTGTTTGCCTAGGTTCTAGGCAACAGTCCTGGGTTCTAGCGCTATAAAAATAACATTAACTGTAATAATAATGATAATACAATAAATAAAACGGAAATGCCAACATATATTCAAAATATTTCACACGAGTCTATAGACGGAGGCCTATTTCAGAGACCTATTTTTAACTGTGCATGTGTATGCTCCTTATTTACTTGGATATAAATTAGTATCTTTATAATATCTGTCTACATCCTAGAGAAAATATTAAGACCCAACAGTCTGACCTCAACTCCAAGCTGGAACCCTGTCAACTGACTGGAAATAAGCTATGATATGTAGGCATACCAAGGTCTACATTGCAGAAAACCATACAGAAACAGAAGTAAAGCCCAGATAAAATAGCAAAGCCCAGATAAAAGTAATCACTGACTTGAACTTAAAACATGACTTTCAGTATTTTGTGTGCAAGAAATAATTGTTATGCTATTCTACACTTGAATCTCAATAAAAGCATTGGCTTAGACTCAGACTTAACAACATTTCAAAGAACATGTTTTATTAGTAAGCAATAAAATGTGTGTTCCATGTTTCTGATAGGATTAGAGAAGTTGATGAAAAATTAATATCAACACCAAAAGAATAACATCCATAAAACTTTATGAATGCACAGTAAAGTATTTGAATAGTGTGTGTGTGTGTGTGTGTGTGTGTGTGTGTGTGTGTATGTGTGTGTGTGTGTGTATGTGTGTGTGTGTTGGTTTTGGGGTTTCAATTCAGGGCTTGGGGCCTTTTCCCTGAGTTATTTGCTAAAGGCTACTGTTCTACCACTTGAGTTCTACTACCTGCTATTTGGTGGCTAATTGGAGATAAGAGTCTCAATAGACTTTCTTGCCCTGGGCTAGGGTAGAACCAAGACCCTCAGATTTCAGCCTCCTGAGTAGATAGGATTACAGGCATGAGCCACAGATGCTCAGGTTAAATACAGTATTTTTGAACTTACAAAACATTATGCATCTATCAGTTTTCATCTAATTATAGTTGCATATGTATATCAACATAGCTTTAGTAAATAAAGGTAGCACAAAAGAGAATAAAATGAAATTATAGTATATATATAATACAAAGTACTAAACATTTTTTTTTCTTTATGCCAGTCCTGAGGCTTGAACTCAGGGAATGGGCAGGATCCTAGAGCTTTACTGCTTAAGCTAGCAGCTTGAGTTCAACTCTACTTTTGGCTTCGTGGTAATTAAATTGGAGAGATGAGTCTCGTGGATTTTCCTGCTGAGGCTGGTGTTGAACTGCAGTCCTCAGCTCTTATTCTCCTACGTAGCTAGTATTACAGGTGTGAGCCACCAGCACCCAGCAAAGATGTACAGAACTGTTAAAAAACAATTTTCTAAGGATGATACCATACAAAGCTTATCATTTCAAATGGTTATTTTGGGGATTTCTTCCTTTATTTTTAATTTAATTGTACAGTTCTGACTTTCTTATATTCAAATGCTGATACATACACACTCTCTACATACACACACACACACACACACACACACACACACACGAGGCACATATACAGGTGGTTCTTCACACTTCATTTTTCCTGTTCTTTCTTACTATTTTCTCCTCCCACTGCACAAAATAGCTGTGCTAATCTTTCCTGCCTAAGTTCTCAGTTCATCTCTGTGTTCTGGGAGATAAGATTAGAGGCCTTGATCCCCCCGCTGTTAGAAGAAGACCTCAATCTCTCACTGTCTCTATTTAATCAGGTCCCTATTTTAGCTGCCACAAAGCTGTCAACAAAAGAAAATAAGCTATCTCCCACCAAGGGGTTAAATTGGATTTCACAGTGTACAAAGGCTCCTGTGAGCAAAATTCCACCTGCACCTTCCATCAGGCAAATTACTTCTGACTTTTAATTTATTTCTCTAGGAAATGGAAAAGTATGGCATAACCAAAGTCAACAGGGAATAAAGTACAAGGTGTAATCAGGTGCTCGCCAATCGTGGGCCCTCTTCTCTGTCAGCTTTAATAGGTTCTCAGAACACATAATTTATAGAAAGCATGACAT
Source organism: Dipodomys merriami (assembly GCF_024711535.1). Taxonomy (NCBI): domain Eukaryota; kingdom Metazoa; phylum Chordata; class Mammalia; order Rodentia; family Heteromyidae; genus Dipodomys; species Dipodomys merriami. The sequence continues at coordinate 5,482,943 of NW_027205715.1, read as the reverse complement.
GTCCTCTCTGTACTGAGTTTTATTTTGGACCTGTCTAGTTAATGGCCCCAACAAGTGACAACTGATGTTCACTTGATGCAATGTGCCTGGAAGATGTATACTTTGTGCACATCTGAGAGTTTACAAAATAATAATAATTGGACTAGACTTCTGGTTTCTTATATGTAACACCCCAAACCAGAAAAGAAACCTAGTGATAGCAATATTCATGGGCGATGGGTATTAAATAGAAATGTGTATACTAAAAACCTAGAGAATACATTTTTACAGGAGGTTACCAAATCCATTTAGCAGCAAGTCATTAAATAATTCAAGTAACACAATTTAATTCACTCCCTCTTCTAAATTTTACTGAATATGAAGGCATTTGTCTGAATTAATTTCATATAACCAGTTTTAAGAAGACAAAAAATTTATGTGAATTAATAACTGCAGGTATGCATTGCTTTGGTGAACACGGCAGGCATTTTTGTCTAGGAGATTAAACGTCAAAAATTGTTTTTTTAAGGTACAAATGTAATAAGTGTGCAGAGAATACCTCTTCAACAAAGGAAAAGTGGAATAATGATGAAAATTTATATTTTCAAGAATTAGAAAGCTGAAAGCTTTTCTTTTCTTTTCTGATATTAATATTTAATTCAAGCTAGCTCGGAAATAAGTTTTCTACATCTCCCCAAATAGTTCTTCCATTGTAAAAGATTGGTGATTAATTTTATATTTCTCTTCTCAAAGTAAATTTTGAATGGTAAGCGGGAGGTTAGTCACTAGATGGAGAATTACTGGACAGTAACCTCTCTTCCAGCTATAAATAAATAAAACTTCCTGGTTATTACTATTAACTTGGAGATACTTCTTGATCCTTATGCTGGTTTCACTGGTCATTTAAATCCTTGCAATCACAGATTTGGGGAACCCAAGTTTCAGAATGAGAATCTGGCAGTATAACCAGGGAAGCAATATTAACAACCATAAGTAGAGACTTATTAGGAGTACTGAAAATTCAAACCATAGACCAATACTCTTCATATATCTTTTAAGGAGTACAGCTCTTTTAGTAATGAAAATCTGGAGTAATTATTCCTATTTACATAATTTTCTAAAACAGGAAAAGACTATGGATCTCTTTACCACACTAACTCTTTGGGTATATGAGTTGCCAAAGATCCAGGTATATTATCCAAACTAAACGAGCAGTACAGCTGTCCATAAAAGGGAATTTCTGGAAAATTCTGTCTCTCAAGAAAATTTAGATCCACTAACAAAGATAGTGAGCCAATCATGCCTGCTCCCTTATGCCCTATAATGCAGACGCTTACCAGTGTTACAGATCCAGCTGAAGTAGTCTTCAATTCAAGTTAGTATCTAATGGTAAAACCAAAATTATTAGGGACTTTTGGAATGGAAATAACCTCTAAGAATTCACTATTATATAAGAAAATATCAGATAAAAATGAAAGTGAGCCTCAGAGATATCAACATTTAGAGGTTTGGAAAGATAAAGGACATTCAAACAGACAGGAAATAAGAATACACAATGTCAAACAAAGCAAAAGTAAGCATTTTCAAAAAAAAGGATAATTTAATTTTGAAATATAAGGCTGCTAAAGACTAAATTGGAAATATATCCTTGCTACAGTGCTAAACACATGGAAAGATACCTATATCTGCCAAACTATTGTAGTAAAATTATTACAATGAAAAATGGTATATTTGTTACTGCATCCCAAACTAAGATGAAGATTAAAATAGTTATGAGAGTATTCTGAAGTAGGTTTATTTTATGAAGCTAAATACATAAATGTAAACAAATCATTAGCACATTTCATTAATTTTCTTTTATTTCCTTATAAAGAATTTCTTTCCAGATTTAGAGATGTACCTATTTTTTTCACAAAGCTTTGCACAAATAAATTTGCAGCATTATATCAAGATATTTCTTTTAGAAAATTGAAGAGGGGAAATAAAATCAAGATATTTCTTTTAGAAAATTGAAGAGGGGAAATAAAAGACTAGGTAAGACCTTAGAAATATGTTTTTAAAAAACACCAACATTAGAAAGGAGAATTGTAGGCAGATCATCCTAATCATGGCTACTATATCATAAGAAAGATTTATTTTGATCACATTCATGTTTTTTCAAGTAAATATTGTTACAAAATAGTGTGTTTCCCTGTTGTGAACTGAAAACTAAAAACATTCTATCTACTTCCCTAACATACCTCTTTAGGTCCATGAATATATGTTTACTATCAGAGGATTTTTTTTTTAATTTGTGGACTTTGATGACCTTAGAGGAATACATTAGATACATAACTAATATCTTCATCTTATTTTTATTATCCATGATGAGTAAATAGCTATTCTAAAATTTTGATGCTAGGCAAACCAAACAACAAACAAACAAAACCTAAATCTAATAGAAACCATTCAACCCAGGAGGAAGTTAGAATTCTATGAAGTCAGTATTCTATGAATTAAACATGAGCAACTCTACCTTTCCCAACCCTCCTTATTGTTCTGTGAGACATTGCCATGGGGTTTTATTGACTCACTAAAAGGTGATGGGATGTAGTTAAGAACAGAGTGCCAGGCTGCAATATTTCTAATCGTGCGAGCACATCCGTTACCTTATCTCTCTCCATTTCCTTAACTGTAAGAAAAAGAAGTGGGAGGGAGATATTTCTTACCTAGTTCCTACTTTTGTGATGATTAAATGAATTTACTCATGGAAAGCACTCTCTCTGAAAATGTTAGCTGTGAGGGTTCGATTTTAAACATCCTGTGTGCCTTAAAGATTTGCTCCCCACTTTGGCACTACTGGGAGTTGGCAGAAAATGTAAAAGGTAGAGAGCCTAGTGGGGAGTTGTAGGTCATTGGGGCTATAATACATTCTCAGAAACTGCTTTTGCTAGAAAGCACTAACTCCATATCTGAGCCCCCAAGTTAACAGGCTGGCAGGAGCCTCTCCTGAGATTTGCCTGCTCCCTTTAAGATGCTAAGAAGATGACATTGTCTGACAAGATCATTGGTGAATTTTTCTCTTTCTTGGAACCCAAAGTACTCATAAAGTGACTCCAGCAGAGAATGGCTCAAAGCCAAGGGCACAGATAACAAAGGGGGAGGGCTTTAAGTTAAATCTCACGGTTTAAAAAGTAGCCTCTTAGAAGCTCATGAGCTACAGTGTTTAAATGACCACAGAATGGCAAAAATAAGAGAGGTATAAAAACTGATGCACCTAAGCTCCCAATGAAGTCATATTGGGAGACTCTTTATTCCTGGTCCTGTCAGTTTCTGCAGCCATCTGACTGCTGTGTGCCTTCATTTATTTTGGATAGGATTTAATCTCACTTGTCAACAAGCAGGTAAGCAAACAAATCCAATTTCATCTTCTCATAGGAGGAACAAAGACATTATTCCTTGTTGTGGATCCTCCTCTCCTTTGTCTATTTCCTGGTCACAGAAATTGCTACTTTTTATTTTATTTTTATTTTATTTTCAAAGTGCTTTCACTCAATAACCCATTTCTTTCTTGCGCTCTCACTAGAAATTCAGTAGAATGAATTTAAACCTGAGGCTGACATCAGATTCAGCAATGATAAAGGAATCCATTGTGACAGTTCTCCATTCTTTTAAATCTATGTAGAATAATCCACGTTAGACATAGAGCATATAATAGACAAATGTGTGGCCATAATCCTTAAAACTAACCCAACAGATATTTTTCTTGTCTAATATAACCAATCAGTAAGCTCCCCAACCCCACAACCACAACATCCCAAACATGATTGGAGTTACATGCCTACAAATTTAATTGTACTTATTATCCTAGGACATGTATGAAAATGGGTAAGTATGAACATTAATAAAAACTATTGGCTTACAGAAATAAAGTTAAATACTGGCAGCATTAGAATGTAAACAATACCAAAATCATTTTGGATATGAAGTATCATTGCTAAGAAAGCAAGGTGTACCTCTCTTGGGACTATTGAGTTAATATTTGCTTTTCCCTTTAAGTTCCTTGACTTCTTTGTGCAATGATCTAGCTCTGTTTTCCACCAGGTTTATAGATAAGCCTTTTCACTTTCAATCTGTTCATCTTGTTTGTGATCCAGATGACAGAAAGCAATTGCACTTAATCCAGAAGTCTGTTTGCATACAAATGGTGCCTTCCAGGCCTGATTTACATTGCCCAAGTAAGTTTTGTCCAGGGAAATTCACTTTCCCAGAGACTTGCATGTGGGTGTCAATTTTCATCAAGGGTGAATCTATTAGTCTCCTTCATTTCCTGATTACTCAAGGCTTTATCAACTAGAAGGGATTTGGCTTGCCCAAAGGATAAGCAATTTATCTATTTCTCTAGATATGGTAAATTTTCTCTCTGAATCTAGCCAGACAATCACAAAGTTAGGAGCCTGGGCCATCATCTATGAGCCTTTGATAGAAATGTTTTGATTGAATGGGAACTGACTGGTGGCAAGAGTCAGCCTTAAGAAAAATCAGTCCTTGCTTCTATGAAGGCCTGAGAAAAAGTTGTCAATGATGTTCTTTACATAACATATATTTTAATCATTGGTAAAGGATACTCCTCAGCATACTGATGAACTAGAAGGTATGACAAATTATTCTTTCACTTAGTCTTCAGGGACAAAAGACAAGAGCTATTATCTCTTCATCACTGTGCTCCTTAAAAGAATACTTTCCTGGCACAGGTGGAGCGCACCTGTCATCCTAGCTATTCAGAAGGCTGAGAACCGAGGGCGGAAGCTGAAAGCCAGCCCAGGCAAGAAAGTCCATGAGCCTCTTATGTCCAATAAACTACCTCCCCTACCCCCAAAAAAGCCAGAAGTAGAGCCATGGCTCCAGTGGTAGAGTACTAGCCTTGAGCAAAAGACACTCAGGAACAGACCTCAGATTCTGAGTGAGAGACAGAGACAGAGACAGAAAAGACAGAGAGACAGAGACAGAGACAGAGAGAGAAATATTTGACTTCTTTCTTCCATATATGCTTCTTTTTCTTTTCTTTGCTCCATACAAAAAAGGTTGCAAATAGTGTTACTAATGGCTCATAATTTTAGAAATAGAGTGGTGGTCCATTTTCAAGACAAGGCATGGGAAATTACCAGTAGCTTTGTTTGCATAGTGACAGGAATGTGACAAAGTTCATGCATAATACCTTCTCAAGTAACAAACTTAATTGACAGGATAATAATGCAAATAAAGTTGATAATAATGAAACTAAAAGATCAAAAGCCCACTTCTAAAATTGAACCAACCTTAAGATGTGCGTGTATTCAACATACCCAATATAATGTAACCTAGACAATGGACAGGAGAGAACATGAGCCCCATAGTCTTCTGACCAACTGTAGCTGTTTTAATCTCAGAAAATCAGACATACACCAGATCTTGCAAAACCTGCATGAGTCTTGCTTTTGCACCTCTTGAGCTTGTATGGTTGTGTTTTTTCACAGTAACAATTATACTGGTAGATCTCCTAAGTATTTCATTTTGAACCATGAGGAATTTAAAATTTTAACTGTCCTCTATGTTTTCCATTAGCTCTTTCAAATTTCAGTGTCAAATATTGACAGCAATGAGCCTTAATGCATAGAGTTGGGGTTTTTATTTTAAACCCACCTTTGTTTTATATGTTTTACCTTCACTACATATGTGTGTGTGCATGCACACGCAGATACACTTGTGTGTGTGCATGCACACGCAGATACACTTATGTGTGTATGCATTTTACTTTTTTTATCTGCTCTATGGTAATTCCATTAGTCACTATAAATCTGACTAGGAATAAAGCAAGACATGGGGATAATAGAATATTTAAAAGTAGAACCTGCACAGTCGCAGTAATTAATGGCTTGTGAAAGAAAACAGGTCAACTTAATTAGCCCAGACATCTAAATAGACATGAGCAGAAATAAAGAAACACCCTGGTCACAAGCTTTTATTCTTCCTTCTTAGGGGCAGGATCCTAAAACTCCAGATGTGCTAGTGTTCTTGACCTATCCTTAAGGATATGGTCCTTAAGGATATGGCTTCCTTATTGAGCACACTTCCAATGTCCTGGCCAAGCAGGCAGCCTCGGGGCTTAATGACCACCCACTGACAGAGCTACACAAGAGCAGAGGATCAAGTGCAAGGTTCCTGACCTAGCTTTCTCAAAAGTGCAAGCATATGGCTTCCCGCAATCAGGGAAGCAATTGTGCCACTGCCCAATCCTTTGGGGAGAATGATAGGGGATGGCCCCAATTTCATGCCTTCTAGTAACCCTACTGGATAATGAAAACCCCAAGCCCCAACAACTTTCAGGCAGTTGATCTTTAGCTTCACTGCATGCTTCAATCTCAAGTTGTACTTTTGCTTTGCTAGTAAATCATCCCGTGCAATCTTTATAACCTCTGTCGCTCTTTTGTTAAGCTTGGAGCCGTGGCTGAATCTTAAGATATTGGCACTTGAATAACCAAGGAATAACCACAAGGACCAAATTTAATGTAATAATGCAACTCAGGTTTTCTACAATAATCAAAGTAAAAAGAACAAATGAATAAAGTAAAAGCATTATGGTTTTTTTTTCACACAAGAACAAAGGATACTTCCATTGTTAAATTCAGTTAGTCTGTTCAGTTAATCAGATATATACATGTACACATATATAAAACATAATATATAAACTATTATATATAAAAATATTGCATGTATATTCCACTGCTGAGAAGGAACAGTGAAGCAAACGAGGAACACAACTCTATTATTGGAACAGACTTGTCATTTTCTATTGTGAATACAATTACTGATTGTGTTAGCTTTATTGTCACTCTTACAAATACCTAAGAAAAGCAACTTGAGAGAAAGGATTTATTTTGGCTCAGAATTTCGGAGATTTAATAGTAGAGAGACCATGGCAAAGTAATTTACATCTCAGCATTGAATAATCAGGGAGAAAGCTTTCTCCTTCTATTCCATGTGGGTTCACAGACTGTCGGATATTGCCACCACATTCAGTAGATCCTCCCAGACCCCATTCCTTCCCTTACCACGAAGTTATTAAGCACCACCCAACAGGAAAGGCAGATTTTGTCTTTGACCTCCTGTTCTTGTTGGTTCCTGTTCTTTATTTCTGCAACAACCCAAAGCACATAGATTGTGCAGCAAGCCCTTACTCAGCAATACTTTTGCAACACAAAAAAGGGAGACACATGTATCAATAAGAAAAAAAAAAGTATGAAGAACTTCATTTGCATGCGTTCATTCACTTCATTTCTAGACACCTTTATGAAACATTATGCATATTTTCAAAATCAAGTAGCAGTCTTATAGAGTTTTGGTATCTTGTTCATAGGCACACAAGATCTAACCCAGGGATGCTGTCATTTCCACCAGTAGGTCTTAATAAAGGCAGAAACAATTTTAGAACACTTAACAAAAGATGCCAGTTGTGAGTGTAACCACACTTTCTGGAGAAGAAAGAAAGGGCTAAATGTCCAGCATGGAGTTAGGTTCTTGATCACAGAACAGTTGATGTAGCATCTGTACCTGATCCAGAATAAAAGTAGATTAACAATATAAATTCAAGACTGAGAGAAATAGAGAAGAATGCCTGCCTATATCATGGAGAAGCCTGATTTAGAAAAGTCCTTTTTTTTCCAAGGTGTTTCTTCTGTCTGGGTTGAGGATTTTTCTCCACTCTAGTCTACTTAAAAAGTAATTCCACTTTCTATTTTCCCTACTTACTCATTCAGCCATTGTTTATGAAAAACTTTCATGTGATATTTAGAAATGAATAAGAAGATTTTTTTTAATCACCGTAGTGGCTTACAGTTCTGTGGGAAAATGCATTTATTTGTAATCCTATATTTATTATCTGTATTTTTTATAATACTACTATTGCTATGGACCTTAACCACATTCTATAATATATTATTCCTTTCGAATGAGAGGTTCTTACTTGGATAATGTTAATTCCTATGAGTTCAGTAATTGGAAAATACCACAGTAACACACACACACACACACACACACACACACACACACACACACACATGCACAATACTTTGAGATATTCACGGTACTGGTAACCAAGTGCTTATGCAAGGTGACAATTGGAAGGAATGACTAAATGAACATATAGATTAGCCAACATATATTTGGAAAACTTAAAAAAAAAAGAAAAAGGAAAAAGTTCAGCAGGCAATCCTGTCTAGTCCTTTGCTGAAGAGGGCAAAGCCTGAAAATATTCACTTGTCCACTTACTACAATCCAATGCTTAACTACTGTATAGCTTCTAGAGAAAGCATTCCACTTAGGTTCAAAAACAGAATCTTAAATGTGCAATAACAGAGGCAAAGCAGAGGTTTACTTATTCATTTGTTTTACCATGTTAGTAGTGCAATGATTGGGACTCATTTGAATGTTCTGGAAATGGAGACTAGCAGACTGGTAACTGTTGTGTGAAGACATAGAAACTGGCTTTTGATTGAGCTCTGCTCTCTCTAGGGCTGCAGAACAACTGCTGCATAGCAGTGGAAAGTTTGAGCATGAAAAGAAAAGCTGGGAACTTGAGCTGAAATGCACAGGACCAGACCCACCCTAGAGATTCAACTTTCACAGGTCTGCCCTATGAGCTTAGAATTGGAATTCCATGATGATTTTACTGCTCTGTGGCACCAGTTTCAGGAAGCATTTCTTTAAGTAAGTGGGGGCCCCACAAAGTGTGATTGGACTGACATAAGTCCAGGGGATTCTATAACCCACAAAGAAAAAGGTAGATTTCCAAAGACTATTTTCCCTTTTTCAATCGTGGGGAAGATCAGGGTAGCTTATTCTGTGCATTACTAATGAAGGCAGTGCTTTTATATTAAAGGATCCCTGCTGTGGAGCTATCAACTTCAGGAGCAGCCTGAGCTTTCAAGTGCTAATGATCATCTTCTCTCTTTCCCCTCGGGGCAAGCCAGGCTCCACTGTCCTACTTCGGGGCTCTGGGCTCCATTGTGGGTTGACATTCTGGGAACTGTGAGAAAGTAGAGACCTTTCTCTAAGGGGTTGATGTATCCTTTTACAAAATCACTTTCACCTCTCTTCTTTGCTGAATGGTGTAGGTCTTTCTCTAAAGCAGCCTCTTAATGAGAATCTTAAGCGTTCCTGTGATGTGTGAAAGAGTAATAGGTTTAAGGTTTGGTGGACTTGAGATCAAGCAGGAGTGGTCAGTGAGTAGCTGAAGAAATCAGTACACACATTAGACATCTGTAAAATCGAGACTAAACTTGTCACTGCAAGATTCACCCATCCCACTTATAAATGTGTATTGAGCAACAATTGGGGGCCAAGCACACTGCTAGGGCATTTGTTGATACATGTTCACAAATAAACAGGATCTGTGGGCTTTGGAATCTGGGAGGAAGACAAGATTGCACGCTGAAGGCCAATTTCAAATTGGGGCAACTATTACAAAGCAAGTGAAGAGGACACAAGGATTTTAACCAAGGTTAAAGTAGAGGCTCGAATACTGAGGTAGAATACCAGACTCTCCTTTCACAAAGTAACTTAAAACATTATAGGAAGCAAACAACTGGAGAAAGCCAAGGAACACATGACTGAGGTCCTGAGTTCAGAAGAACTTCACCAGAAAACCTCAGAAGTAGACAGGGGCATCAGGGAAAAGCAACAGGAGATAAGGTTAGACAGCAGAGTAGAGCCAATGGCCTAAGATGCCAGGGACAGGAATTTGGATTTCATTCTAAATATAACAAAAAAAATGCAGAAGGGGAAAGAAATATTCCAATTATGAGAATTATGAGTTTGGGGTGCCTGAGAAGTATTCTATAAATAAGATCTCTTCTGAAGTCATGATTCTGATTCATTGTATAACGAAGCTTTCAGTCATTCAACATAACAGAATAACAGAAGTGAATTGGTCAGGGAGTTCTTCAAATCACTGACTGTCACTTAACTTGGAACGGCTCAATGTGTACATACCCTAGTTACTATATCTTCTAATTGACAGCATCTCTTGCAAATGCTTGAAAACAAAAGGTTAAAGGGCACAATTTTCAAAAAAAGGAAAGGAACAGGAGGAGCATAAGGAACACTGAATAAATACCGAAGAAACTGTTTAAAATTCATAAAGTATTTTAATATATGCAACAGCTTTAAAGGTTCCTAAACATTCACTTTGTAAGTTTGGTGCTAAAGACCATTAACTTGATGTTTCTCAACAAAGAAGAGAGAGTTCAGAGTGAATAAGACGCTTAAGCAATAGCATCCAGCCAGTGAACAAGGAAGCTGTGAAGACATATCGCTGGCTCATGTATTTATCTCTGGAAACCTGCCCATAGAGTTCCTGTACTGCTCTTTTGAAATAGAAAACAACATAAATACTAGAAAGGAGAGCAGGCCAACCAGGAAGAAGAGTTTCCAATGAACTATTGCCTATTTGCAGAAAGATGACAAAACTTCAATATTGAATATGTCCAAGACTGAAAACAGAAGGTACAAATAAACCTGTAATTGTATGAGACACTCTAATGAACTAGACCAAATCCACATGCATTTTAACAAAAAAATCAAAACCTAAACATGTTCAAAAATATCATGTAAAGTATAAACTAAATTTCATGTTCATCAAACATGGAAATTAAATTTGAGGTAGAATGGAATGGTACCACAAAGGTTCTCTTCCTCTTCATGTAATACTGAAACTAATTCTTTATCATGTTTCTGACTTGAGCAAGCCAACCTTGTTTTAGCATTGTAAGCCACAAAACAGTATCAACAATGAGAGGTCTCAAATATATGGTGAAAATGCAAATTGAGAAATACAGTATAAAGAAAAAGGTAATAAAATAGCTGTGTGAGATACAAAGAGCAGATTTTCTTTTATCAGAATTTCTGGCTTTGACACATGGCCTAAGTCCCAGTTCAAGTGAACAGCCTCAGTTTCTAGCTACCATTTCCTATAAAATGCAAATCATATTTACTTTTATGGGATAATGACTATGAGATCACTTTGAAATGCCATGGTGGTGCTTATTGTTAGATTGAATACATCTAAATCACTTTTCTAAAAACAACTCTCCAGTAAAGGGGATACAAAGTCAGGTGAATTATAATTGTCAGAAAAAAATTAGATAGATCCATATACTTTTCCTTCAAATATTAATTTTTAAGTGATTTGCTTATTGGTATTACTGTTTTGTTTTTGTTTTGTTCTTTTCCTTCCATTCTCAATCTCCAGTGTCAGTGATGTGTTTCTCTATGGAAGCCAGCAGGTGGCTCTCTGGTGTACCACTGTCAAAAAGAAAACAAAGTAACTCAGTAACCCAGTTGGAAAATTGGCAGTAATCTTTGAAAAGGTACACCTTAAATATTCATCATTAGCATGATGTTACCACTCTGTCCACCCACCTAATGTCTCATTTCAATCCTAAAAACAGTAGTGGCTAAATTTCCACCCAAACATACAAGTCAACAGTGGATTTCTCACTATTCCTAGAAAGTTCATTCAGAAGATAATTTTTCTCTCTTTCTCTAATAATCAGCATTCATTAGAACAAGCAAATGACAACAAACAAATCTGACCAAGAAACCAAGCAAAATTCATCTTTTACTGTTGGCATTGTTGAAGACAATTGTTCACTACATAAGTCCAGGGTGGCCTTGAACTCACAATTGTCCTGCTTCAGCCTCAGTGTCAGTGCTGGCTTACATGTGTAACCTGTATATGAATACCTTTAAAGTAATACTTCTCAAGTGGTAGTCTATGTTTCTGAGGGACTAGTACTGGTATATTAAATAATCTATAAGTTTAGTGTTCATTACTTCAACACAATATTACCTTTATAACATTCATTTTATAAATTCTCTGAAACATGGAGACAAAATCTACTGAACTCACTCTGGAAAATGTTAAGCCAAACTTCTCATCTGAAATCATGGATTAGCATGCAGATCTGATAAGGAAGTATTATCATTATGTTATGACTCCGTTGAGCATATTATACTTAGAATCAAATGGTGGTTTTCAGACTCTTAATCTAGGAGAGCAGATTATATTATCCCACAGATCTCTGAGTTTGAAATACAAGCTCCTGTTTAGGTATAAATTATTAATAAGACCCTATATACTTAGTTTTTAAATATAACAAATAGTTGGCCACCCGTGACTCATGCCTGTAATCCTAGCTACTCAGAGGCTGAGATCTGAGGATTGCAGTTTGAAGCCTGGGCAAGAAAATCCCTGAGACTTTTATCTCCAATGACCTACTCAAAAAAGCCAAACGAGGAGTTGTGGCTAAATTGATGAGTGCTAGCTTTGAGCAAAAAGTGCTCAGGAACAGTGCCTAGGCCCTGAGCTCAAGTCCTGTGATAAGCACCAGAAAAAAAAAAAAAAAAGGAAAAGAAAAGAAAAAAAATAGGTTATCTCTAGCTACACATTTGTTTGTGCCAAAGGATCTTGTGAGTTTACTGTTAATATGGGGTTTTTTGAATAAAATATTATAATTTGGAGTGTTACTCAAGGCTGGTAACTTGAATGAATTAATTGCTTATCATGGCTTTAAAGTTAATTCTTTCTTGAGGCTCAATAATCATACATATTTTAACATCAAAAGCTAAATGCTAAAAATTAAAAATAATTTTATAAACCTTCACTGTAACCCAGATTTGAAATGGAGCTGTGTGTGTGTGTGTGTGTGTGTGTGTGTGTGTGTGTGTGTGTGTGTGTGTGTGTGTGTGTGTGTGTGTGTGTGTGTGTGTGTGTGTGTGTGTGTGTGTGTGTGTGTGTGTGTGTGTGTGTGTGTGTGTGTGTGTGTGTGTGTGTGTGTGTGTGTGTGTGTGTGTGTGTGTGTGTGTGTGTGTGTGTTTCTGTAAAGAAAGAAAATTTAACTAGTTATTCCAGATACAAAGAGTCTTTAAGAAAATTAAAGACTTGAACTTCCCATCTAGTTTTGAAAGCTGAAGTAAGGAAGTTAATCTACTTTTCAAGATCCATAGCCATGTTATGAAATCTAGATATCAGGTGTCCCATAACCAGATCCTCTGCTTAGGACAATTAAAAAATCTTTATACACCAAACCATTATGTACTATTTCCTTCTTTATCAAACCACATGTCAGTAAGCCCAGCCTTCATAACAGGCCAACAAAATCTTATATATATTGTTATTAGACCTTCCACCCCACCCACCTTCCTCCCCTCCCCCCCAAAAAGAACAAATTCATGACCAAATCAAGTCTCTATCACCTAAGGTCTATTCAGGTGGAATTAAAATAAGGAAACGGTAAGGATGAAAAATGTGAGAAAGAATAAACAAAAGGTAACTATAACCAGATTTCTTCCATTCTGTTTTTTTCCTCTCTCTCTCTCTCTCTCTCTCTCTCTCTCTCTCTCTCTCACACACACACACACACACACACACACACACACACACACAGAGTAGGAAAGACTGAGCTTTCTTCTGAAATTTAGTATTTCCTAAGGTGGTGTCCTGAAGGAATTCTTCAATTTAACTCAATTGGATTTTATCTTATGCTAATATTCCCCCAAATCTAAATGCAAATAATGTCAAAATTGTGAGAAGAAAAGCCCATGATCTGTGCCTGACAGGGAACACAAAGTTCCTTGGGCCTTTTCCACTCTGGCCTGGTGTGCACCTTCCTTTACATGCATGCCTGGGCTCTAAAAAGTCACCCTCCATCTGTCCCCAGCCGCCTGCTGCTGGAGGTCGATGTCCCGCCTCCCCACAGAGCTAAATCATTCAGCTCCTCTCCAAGTAACACCTTGCATTGATCACTCCGGAGGGGGCTGCTTCTGAAAATGTTGATTCAACTCTGTGGGGAAGATGGGCTGGGTGCTGGCTGAAGGGCAGGCCTGGCAGAGACTCCTGCACACAGCACACCTTCTAGTTTTCATTGGCACGTAAAGCAATCACTGACTGCTCTCGCTCCCCACCTCTTGCCTGCCTTTTAAGCAAACTTCTGCCAAGCTGGCAAGTGATTTCAACCTGAAGTGGAGAAGGGCAAGTAGAAAGCCAGTTGAATGGCATCACACAAAACACCTGTTTATTTCTTCCCTTGCACCATTTGCATAGTCCCAAGAGGACATGAAACCCAGATGCCTTCAGAGCTGTCATGCCCTGCTTGGATTCTAAACCTGCAGAAGGGAGATTAATGAAAAGCTCTTTGACCACTAAAAAAATACCTTTCCCAAAGCAGTAATTTCCTAACTCGCAACTGTTCAGAATGGCATCGTTTAACAATGTTTATAAGTCATAAAACATGCATCGGGCTGATGAATGAGTTTGTATCTTTAAAGGAACTAGAATTGCAAACAACAACAACAACAAAAACTGTAGGGAGGGAAAACAAGAAAAACGTTCTAACAGATGTGTTCGGTACTAAATAGAACACACAACATGTGCTACCAAATAAAAGAACCATTTGGCAACATAAAATATCTTGGCATCTGCATGAGATTTGTAACCACAGTAAAATATTGATATGGACCATAAAATTCAACTTCCATGTTCCTGCGCTTCTGAGTGACTCTGCTTTGAAAGACTTTTTGTGCATTATAGAATTGTTCTTGTTTATCAAAGATACTTTATGACAAACCTACTTTTATGGCATTGTATGATTGGCTCATTTTCATGAAGTCAATACAAAAACAACAACAAAAAAGGAATCATCCATGAATCCCTCAGCGAGGCATAATATGAACATGTTAAAAGAATAGAGGGGAATCAACACATCTTGCACCCTTTGAGAGAGATTTGTACTTAGGGAACTGTGTCCAGATTAGAGATCATTGAACCCCACAGCTTTATATTTAGGGAATCAATCAGAAAATTGGCTATTTTCAGAGGAATAGACCTGATAAAAGGTATACACTATATTGGTATATATTATACACATAATCAATTGTTATTTTAGTAGGTGGTCATCCAGATGATATGATAGATATTGGATAAAATGTTAATTTTAATTTATATTGAAATATTTTAATAATTCCTGTAATTATGATGCTCTGATATTACAAGAAATACGCATTTGGTTTCTGTCTCTTTCTGAACATATGCTAAAATCTCTGTACTCCACAGAGTATGTTGCTTATGTTGCTAGGTGGCTGAAAGTCCCTATACTACTTCATGGGAACCAATAGGAAACAACAACAACAACAAGGCACAATATGAGACAGGGTGAAACTTTCCAGTCTCAGAAGTCAAGAGACTGAAGGCTAAGCTGATCACTAAAGGCCAGGGTTGAAATTAGTGATGCTGAAGACAGGAAGTTCCCATCAAACCCTCAGAAGGACCTAGTTTGGAGAATTTCTGGATTGTTGATCATGTGAACATGCCTGGAGAGCCTGACACCCCAGACAGAGATGACATAGAGCGCTGAGCCCTTCTCCTATACCTCACCCTAAGGGTACATCTCTTCCACATGACAGAAAGTCTGTGTACTCCAGCAAGTCTTCACTGGAGATCTACTTAATGTGCAGTGAAATCCCCCACACATCCGTAGCCAGAACTTCATGTTGAGTGGTGTGAGAGAGGTTTGTTTCACTTCAACATTAGTATAGCATTATAAAAATATATATTATACATCAAAGAATATAAGCAAGAAGACAAAGATTGATAACAAAGAAGTATTGAGAGATGATATATGTGTATATACAGATATGTCATCTATCTATCTATATGATATATAGACATATCTATAGATAGAAATCTATCTATAGATATCTATAGAAATTCTTAATCAGCAGTCATTTCCATCCTCCCACAAACTATGGGATATATAGATATCTATAGAAATAGATATCTATCTATGGATACATAGAGATGATATAGATTAGATACATAGATAACTTTTAGATGAATCCTTCTGCCCATGAGGGTCCCTACTTTAAACTCCTTCAACATTTTCTTCTGAAACATTAAACTTTAATTTTAGAAAATGTATTTATGGTACTACTTCTCATCTTCTCAATTTTAGGCACTATTAACTTCCTAATATGAAAGATGAACAGTTAGTTTTTGTACATAAGGCCCCCCCTACTGTAATTGTAGCACCATTATGAGTTAAATAATAAGTAGTTACTGCTACATTTTCCAGAGTAATAATCATATAGTTGTAGTAAAATAATCCCAATTCACACAGACTTGCTCAGCATGAAATCATTAACTCTCCCTGCAGTGTGTAATCTGATTTGTGCTCATCAGGAATTTACTCCAAACTCCAACAAGGAGTTAAATGTACACAAAAAATTGTATCAGGTAATTAACCAAATGTCCACTTCCCCATTCCCCTGATGTCTTTCCCCCATGACCCATCCTCCTCAAAACCCTCAGCCAGAAGAGTTGGTATGAAAAGACCTTATAAATGTAGCAAGTGCAAAAACCAAACACCCAGAAGGGGCACATTGTTGGAGGTAGACAGCGGCTATCAACCTTGTACATCACAGCAAAGGATTACATTTGAAGAATTAAATTAGTAAAAGTATACAAACCGGATAAGCTGTTGATACAAATAATCTACAGTCTGCCCATCAAAGTATAACTAAATAGTTTTTAACTATCCATGGGTCCACTTTAGGTGACTTTAGGTGTGATTTGGGGTAGGGCTTGTCTGAACACTACATTAAACACCCTGTCTACAGAAAGATGATGTGAACAAAAGAGGTATTCCTCTAGATAAAACACAAAGGAGAAAGCCAAGGAGCAGGTGATGTCTACTTTCGGAGACAGGCTGATTGGGGTATGAACAGAACCTTGTCATCCAGCTGAAAGCCATGCCTAGATCTTAATATTTTTCAATGTTATACCATTTCCTGAACTGCCCTTCCCATTTGGAGACATATCTAATTATCCTGGCACAATCATAGTGTCTCCAGGGAGGCTGTGTTGTGTTCCACCATCCATCCAGATGACCCAGCAACCTCATCCCTTGATTTTCTGTGACAGATAGAGCTGATACTAGGACAGAGGATATAAGGAGACTCACTTAAATATTGTAAGAATCCTGTTGGAATAACCCAAGAAGTATTCAAGTAGTATTCCGCTATTGATGAAACTCAATAGACGTTAAGTTGTACTGGATGGGACCTACAACAGGATATTTAGGTCTTGTATATTCATGAAGAAGTAGCCACCTTTCCAAGGGTCAAGAAAGGAATGATTAGGGCCTCTCTGCCAGCATGGCAGGGATCTCTCCAATGCCTAGGTTGTCTGCTGCCTGTCTATCTTTCCCATTCCCTAGAGGGCTGGCAGTGGAAGTGCACATACTCTTCAGGAGTTGATCCTTTATTGACCGACAAGAGTTTGCTCTTTTCCTGTGGTCTCGAAAGAGATTTATCACAAGATCACATAGTAATCCAAGCCAATAAAAAAATGCACATATACCTTAGCAGAGAATGACAGCTTTTTTGTGGTAAATAAAAGTGATACGATTCACATATTTAAGACATCTTCCTTCAGTACTTCCTTCAGTACCCTGTATTACATTTCTCATTGAGTGATTGAACGTGAGTGTGTTATGGTTGCACTGTAGTAGAGTTTTCTTTTCCACAAGCATTTACCCCCCAGAGAAAGGCAATGTTGCAAATGCTAAAAAAGCAGGAAATCAACAAGATAATTAAATTTCAATAATTGAATATTTACAAGCTATTTTAATTTATTTTTGGATCCCACTATAATCATTTATTAATTTGTTTAGTAAAAATTAGCTTCCTACATCCTATAAATCTGGAGATGCTGATAAAATTGGATTCCTCTTCCTGCCAGACTAATAACTAAATATTGGGTTATGATGACCAAAATAAAATAAGGTCACCCTAGAAATTTTTGAAATACCATCTGTCTTCCCTTGTGATGGTAGGAAATTTGATCGAATCCATCACAGTATACTTAAAAGAGAGGCAATGCAGCAAAAGCACAACTTGGACAATGCATAAGAAAAAAAAATCAGTGCCATGTTAGAATAATTAATCAGTCAATTCAAGGAAAAGCATACAACCCCAGGTTATCTAACAGAAAATAAAGAGTTCGAGAAGCTGTGTTTATTGTGGATTTCAAAACTTCTGTCTCTATGTTTGATGTAGGATACCTACCAGCTTAATGGTCCTGAGGTCCATTTACTGGAAGAACCAGAAACAGCAGTCATTTCCATCCTCCCACAAACTGTGGCCCAGTTACTATCACTCGAGGCCTGTGTATACCGAGTGAGGCTGACAGAAGTGTGAGTTTTCCATTGATAGATTCCAGACAGTCCTATGGGGTGTTTCAGCCTCTGAGGCTCATTCTCTCTCAGGGATGCACTAAATCTGACAGCAGGGTAACAATTAGCACAATCTGTGATATGCAGACACCTGTCCATTAGGAATTGGACTGGAACCATACATTCACTTTATTCAGGCTACAGAATGGGAAGTAACTATTATAAAATAATGGCTTCCAGCCGCTATTGCTCAGGGCCAGTTTTGGATTAGTGGTGAGGAACTAAAAAGGCCTTAAGTACTTTTACAAAACCCAGCAAAATGTTCTCCTAGTTAAGTAGATATCCGTGCATGAGAATAGAAACTATTTACCTACACCCAGGCTTTCAGTTAAGATGTATGTGGGTCCTGGTAGTGACTTTGAAAATTATAAACATTTGTCTTCAAAAAAAATGGAGTAATTTTACATGAAGATTAGCCAGTTCCTATTATGACACAGATGTTTTTGGTTCTTTTAAACAAATTATTTGACCCATACACTTAATGAGGTAGTAGAATTTGTTATTGCTCCTTCGTTTTTAAAAAAAATAATTGAAAAGTTCTATGAATTTGAACACATGATTTGATTTACATAACCACCTAAACCATCAGAATTGCACTGAAAGAATTCCAGCACTTTTCTCAGTCCAACCTTTAGTAACACTTACGTGATCTTTGTTCTCACAGATTTTCCTTTCCTGGAAAATCAAAAAACAAATTCATGCAGTGTGAAACCTTTGAGTTTGAATTCTTTCATTTACAGTATTTCATGTAAGATCTCAATCCATATATTTTTTGTGTATCAATCACTCTTTATTGTTGAATTGTACACCATTGCCTGGAAGGACTAGTTCACTTTTTATTTCCAGCATTTGAGATGGGGTCTTACTCAGTCTGTGTAGCTGGGGCTGGTCTCTCCTGCCTTTTCCCCACTATTGGAATTAAAGGGACAGGGCACAAAACCCAGGTGGGAACTAGTATGCTAATGAACATTTAGACAAAAAATTGGGTTATCAGTTAGGTACATGTGAATAATGCTACTAAAAACTGTTTCACATATAAATTCGTGGGGGTTTTTTGGGGGGGCGGGGGGTTCCGGTCATGGGACCTGAGCGCTGTCCCTCAGCTCTTCAGCTCAAGGCTAGCACTCTACCACTTGAGCCACAGCACCACTTCCGGCTTTTTTCTTTTTGCTTATGTGGTGCTGAGGAATCGAACCCAGGGCCTCGAGCATGCAAGGCAAGCGCTCTTCCACTGAGCCACCTTCCAAGCCCTAAACTCGTATTTTTATAGGCAAAGATCTAAGACATTTTTGGACTATGTAACTTTTATGCTAACTACCTGTTTTTATTTATATTTAAGGAGATAAGAGTCTCTACTTATAATAAATCTATTAGCATTTTATTTTCATTGCTTCATTTTTTTTTTTAAGGCAGGGCTGGTGATTGAATCCAGAGCCAGATATTGGCAGGCATTATCCCACTGAGCTATATAGTCTCAGCCCCCCCAGCATTTTATTACGAAGTATACATTATAGAGAAAACAGATTTCTAGGGTAAGTCACCAGGGTAGTCCAGGTACTTTTTACTGACTAAGTGGTTCTTGTACTAGGAATTCCTCTACTTGTGAAACACTGGGGTTTTTAATGTCTGGGAAATAATCCAGTATTTCTATTAAGATGGTTGCTGGATATAAGGCTCTACAGTCTGAATTCTGGATCTTCAACACAGATGTTAATTTAAGTTAGAGAATGAATGAAATGGTCTAGGTCAGGAGTAGAAGAGCTCAAGTTGAGCCCCAGAGGAACTCCATCATTAAAAGTTCATGTGAAGAACTTCTGAGGAAATTTCAGGAAAGTGACAGTTTTGCTGACAGACACACTCTAGTCATGGGGCTATGGAAGGAAATGAAGGCAGATACTGGATAGGGGGAGAGCAGCCAAAACAAAGGACAAAGCTACAAGAAAAGTTAAATTCAGAATAAATGGGAGAATTGATTAGTTTGGCTGATGAATATGATGTAAGAAAGAGATGTAACAGGGAAGCCTTTCAAGTTAGAGAGAGTGATCAGAAAATCATTGCTCAAATGTTTCACCATTTTGTTGCTGCTGTTTAATCAATATCATTTAAAAAATCACAATAAGGCTGGGGATGTGGCTCAAGTGATAGATTACCTACTTATCAAGTTGGAGGCCCTGAGTTTAAACCCCAGTGCCACCAGTAAAGAAAATTACATTAGCACTGAGTATTAGATTAACCAGCCCTATCACCAATTTCCGGGACAAAGAAAGAGCTAATTCAGACTCTTTAAATATTATGGCTTTATTTAAATAATCCAGGACTTGGCCTTGCTGTAAATACCTGTGCTAGGGACAGATAAGTTATACCTTCTTGTTTGGCAAATGCGCATTTTTATTTGCTCACAATGAAATGGTTGTGTCAAAAAATGTGGCTTCTCATCTCCTAATTGTACCATCGCTTTCTGAAACAGCAATCTTGGGTAAAAACCCAGTTAAACAATCTTTTAAATATCATGTTGCAATCAATTGGCAGTTTGGTTTCTAGTGAACACACACACACACACACACACACACACACACACACACACGCACGCGCACGCGCGCCACGCGCCCATTCCCTAAAGCGTGGTTTTCTTATTCCATGGGGCTGGTGCAGGCTACCATGGAAATCAGTCAAGTGCTGGAACTGACTGGGTACCGGGGACCAGAGACATTAGCTTCAGTGCCAACCTAATTGTAATGTAATTCCAGTAATATACGCAGTTAGCACTGAGCACAATTTAGGGTTCCCTGCCTAGAGTTTCAGGAAAGCCATGCTGTTATTATAATGAACCCACTGCTCTGCTGCTCCAGTTTTACTCCTTGGTTTTATTACTCAGGATGAGTTCCCCAGTTCTTTCTAAAACTTCTCTAAGAGAAGGAATGTTCATGTCCTGTAGATTTACATCCGGTGGTAGTGGCATGTTATTTTTCCTTAATGGAAAAATCTAAGTTTGATTATTTTTTTCAGAGTTCTGCTTTTGTTTGGTGCTTTGAATATTCTACCGATAATCAGGGCTGTGTACAAAAGGAAAAAATAGCAAGAAGGAAAAGATATGAACGTGAAAAGGAAGAGGAGGGGAGGGGAAAGAAAGGTGGAAAGAAGGAAGAAGAGGAAGAAGATAGAGAAGAGAGAGGGAAGGAAAAAATGGAGGGAGGAAAGGACTGAGGGAGGGAGAGGGTAAGAAAGGAGAAAAAGGGGGAGACAGAAGGAGGACAAGGGGGAGAGGAGTAAAAAGAAGAAAGGAGAAAAAGGAAGAAAAGCCATTACTAATATTGTGAATGGCTGAATTTATGGCGATTAACCAGTTTTGTTTAACAATGGATTTGTTTGATGACTAAAAGATGATAGGAATCATTCTTTTAAATATCTCAAGACTTAACATAGTTATTTAAAGTAATACTCAAATATTCATGTAGTATAGGAATCTATGTGGTATTAAATGCACAGCATAGGTTGAATCTAGGTTGCTCTCCTCCTAGCTGTGTGACTTCTATGAAGTGACTCTCCAATCTAATGCGTAAAATAGATCCAACACCATGTGCTATAAAGTTTTGGTGAGGTTGCTCAATGGGAGGGATGATTTAAACTTTCACTCCTGGAGAGCCCCAGGTAGCTTTCTTAGAGGCTCTGTGTGGGCCACATTCAGTTCTCTACCTTTGTTCAACTGCCCATGCTGACAATTTGCCTTCCCTAGCTAAGTGTGGAGTTAAGCTCTATTATGCCACAAGGATTTGGAAAACAAATCCAACCACAATCCAGACAGGAAGGTTTTTCAGTTCCTATCACATAATATAGAAACTGAGATTCACATTTATACAACACTTGCAATGCAAAACAAACCCTAAAATAATGATGGATTTTTATCATTATATTGTATTCTGCAAAGAACCTAACTTATAGAGTATCAAATTCATCACTATTTCTCCAGAACATAAAATCTTATCTGTAACATATGATGTTCAATGGTAACCTTTCTTTTTCCTTGCATTTTTCTTCCATTTTTCCATCCTTCCTTCCTTCTTACTTCCCTTTCTCCCTCCAACTTTCCCTCCCTCCCTCCCTCCCTCCTTCCTTCCTTGCTTTCTTCCTTCCCTCCCTCCTTCTTTCCTTCCCTCTCCACCTCTCTCATAGCTGGTAAATCACTCAAGGCTTTGCATGTAATTAGCACAATGCTCTTCCACCAACTCTTCTGTTCAATAACTACTTCTTTATTTATGCATTTTATAAATATTGGCATCTCTGAAATAGAGATATACAGGAAAAGGGGTACACTTAAACAAAAAGTGATAGAAATGCAAAAAAATAAATAAAACCAAAAACCGGTATCTCATCTTCCTTGTCGTAGCAATGATAACACTGATGCTTAATTTATGTCTAAAGAACAATCTATTCTTTTGAAAGCTTTCCTGCAAGCTAAACTCTCTCCCTTCCCTGTCCTGTATTTTTTCAGCTCCTTACTGATTATTCCTGGAAATATTTCCTTTAAAAATCATTTTCACAGACTGGAAGTGGTAGTTCACATCTGTAATCCCAGCTACTCTGGAGTGAAGATTAGAGGGATCCCAGTTTAAGGGCAGCCTAGGGGAAAAAAAAGTTAGCTATCCACACAGCTCAACAAAAAGCAAGGCATAGCAGTTCACGCCTGTGATCTTAGCTAGGTGAGCAGTGTAGAACAGCTCAAGTGATAGAGCACTAGCCTTGAGAAAAAGGCTCACTCTCAGGACAGTGCCCAGGCACTGAGTTTAAGCCCCAGGACCAGCAATGGACAATGCTCAAAGGGTAACTAGTTTAACTAGTATCTTCTTAGTTCTCCACACTTAACAAAGGACTTTTATTTATAGCATCTTATTTGACCATCCTAAAACTCATGTAAAAAGGAGAGGATACATTCACATCTATTGTAGAGATAAGGCCACTCAAGTTCAGAGGAAGAAAAGCAACTCAGAGATCCATGAACTATTCTGCTACTGGTTGTGCAAATGTAGACAGCGATCTTCAATCTCCAAGTCAGGCTCAAGGAAATTGTTGCTTTTAAAAAATATTTCTTATTATCTTTAAGTAGTTGTATAAAAGGGTTCCCATTCACCCAAGTCATTTCTGAATACAACACAACACGATCACCATCACCCCTTTCAACATTCTCTCCCATTCTTCCTTTGTTTATCTTGATTTTAGGTTATGGATTTAATTTGCTTGCTCTTTTTTTTGGTAGGAAAACTTTGTGAAGCTTTATTAAGGAAGCAGGCCGACAAGCAGACAAACACAAAAGCAGAAAGGCAGGGGCATGTTTTAACAGAGTGTGAGTGCTCTCAAAGGGAGGGAGAAAGAGAGACCCAATTTATTTTTTGCCTTTTAACAAAGCGGTTCATTTGTACCAAAAAAAAAAAAAGCCAAATCAAACCCCAACAAGACAAGTATCAGGAAATGGGTATTAGAAAGAGGGAAGGATGAGGACAAGGGGAGAGGAATAGAAGAATGAAATGGAGGAGAGTGGAGAATGCAGGCAAGAATTCATTGTACATACAGCACAAGTGAGAAATACATGGGAAGAGGTGGGTGGAAGGGGACAGTGAAGGTCATTCTCTATTTGTACCAAGCACATAGATGGCGGACTAAAAAACATACAGCCCCCACTTACTCAGCTCCCTCTCCAGGGTGAACCCCCAAAAGAACTCCTGGAAATTGTCAAGGTTGTCCCGAACCCAGCTTGAAATGACTTCAACTCTATCACGCCCAAGAAACAGCTCTGGCAGGAGGCCTGTCATCTCACAGAACAATCTGAAAGAGTGCAGCAGCTCAGGATGGAAAACTCAATCACTCCCATCCATCACCAGTGAAAGGCAGGAAAACAATTGGATGGGTGTCCGGAGTACCTTGGTCTCCGCCAGCTTCACTATATTTGATGGCATTACTAATGGAAGAAAGGGGAGTAAATGCCCTACTGTGGATAATATCAACTGCAAAAGTCTGGATAGATAAATGTAACTTTTATGGAGTTTATAGATTAGCCATCAGGGAAAGCCTCCACTGTGTTTGCAGACAAGTTTTCAATGCCATGCTAGATAGCTGGGCAGGACAATAAGTACAGCAAACATCTATGCTCAAGGGAAGAGCCGCAGTTGATCTTTAACGCTCTGGTCAGAGGAGACCTTCTGTTCAAAGGATGAGGAATGAGGTTCGATGGCATTTATGGTTTCCCTTGGCCAGGTACTTTTCTCTCTGTTATTGCAGGCAAAGCCTTCATTGATCTTTTCTCCTAGCTGTTATTTATGCTGTCCTTTTAGCCTTAGCAAAGGAGGAGGATGAAGGGTTCAGGTACTTTGTCATTCTCTCAATACTTCTCAAGACCATAGTACCTACACAACAAAAAGAAAGAAAACAGAAAAAAAAAAACAATAGTTATCTTCTTCAATGCTACTCATCACATTTTCTTGTCCTTGGGAATGCAAGGGCTGCTCCTGGGGTAGCAAGAGATGGGAAAAAGTTGGAATTAGAAAAGATCTAGTTCCCTGGTTCTGGTTTGGTTTTGCTTTGTTTTTCACTTCCAGTGGTGTCTGGACTCACCAGGACAGTACTGAGTTATTTATAGCTCCGTAAAACTACATCTCGTCACTCCATCTCCATAACCATCCTCTCAGTTTGGGGAAATGTATATATCTTCTGGCTCAATTTCTTCAGTAGTCAGGAAGGAACATTGTTTTTGGGAACAGATTATAGAAAAAGATTCATGCCCTGTGCTGGTGGCTCATGCCTAGCTTCTCAGGAGGCCAAGATTTGAGTATTGTGGTTCAAAGCAACTCAGACAGGAAGGTTAGTATGTACTCAGTAGAAGCCAGAAGTAGAGCAAAGGCTTAAGTTGAAGAGTGCTAGCCTTGAGATCAAGAAGCTCAGGGACAGTGCCCAAGCCCTGAGTTCAAGCCCCAGGAGGGGCACACACAAAAGAATAAGGTGCATTAGGGAGGTCTATGTTCTAAAACCAGGTTATCACAGCTAAACTTCTCTGAGCCTTGGCATTACTATTATAGAGTAGTGATAATGATATTCACTTCCTGAGATTGGTATGAGATAAAATACCAATTAAAAGAAGGTAGTACATAGTTCTAAATCAGTAAGCCAGTATAGAATAATAATTATACAAAGTCATGTAACTGTAACTAACAGTGCAGAATGAGTATCTCTTATCTAGAAATGCCTAGGACCAGAAGTGTTTCAGATTTCTGAGTTTTTGAGATTTTGCAGTATTTGTGCAGATTCTAGTAGTTGAGAATCCCTAATCTAAAAAAATTTGAAACCTCGTGTATTATTATCAGCATTAAAAAGGGTCAGATTCCATGTCAGGTACAGTGGCTCACACCCATAATCTTAAATTACTCAGAAAGCTGGGATTGGAAGGATTGTGGTTCAAAGCCAGCCAGA
Organism: Dipodomys merriami; assembly: GCF_024711535.1. NCBI lineage: Eukaryota > Metazoa > Chordata > Mammalia > Rodentia > Heteromyidae > Dipodomys > Dipodomys merriami. The sequence goes on along the minus strand of NW_027205715.1, from coordinate 5,457,204 downwards.
GAAAAATGATTAGGAGACCTCAGCCAACAGCTGGATGCAGTGGCACATGCCTGTCATCTCAGCTAGGCGAGAGATTGAGGTCAGAAAGATGATGCTTTCAGGACTTCTGGGCAATAGCTATCAAGGTATCTCGAGGGAAGGTATGCACCTGTCATCGCAGCCATGGCGGGATGCATGAACTACAGAATTGCAGCCCAGGTACATGTCCAGACAAAAGGCAAAAACTCTATGCCTCCATCAGAAAGAATGACATTGCCCCATTTGTTAGGAGATGGAAAGACCTGGAAAAAATTATATGAAGTGAAGTAAGCCAGGCCCAAAGAAACATAGGTCCCAGGGTTTCCCTTATTTGCAATAACTAGTATAAGTCAAGGACAAGCAGAAAAGGTCAAAAGCTATGTACATATGACCAGATAAGATGATGCTAAGGGAAATGAAACTCAAGATAGGGACAGAAGTTGTTTTTTTCTTTCTTGCTATTATTTTTAACGCATTTAAAATGTACTATGTGATTTTTTTTTGTTTCTTTTGTATGTTCCTCCCCCACAGTATAACCCCTGCTTTCACTGTATTTGATTTGTCCTGCATCTTGTATATACATTTTTCTAATTTGGGGAACTGAATGGAAATAACAATTCAATGCTTAAATAAGGATACAGGTTCACCCATTGTAACAATTAGATATACAAAACACTATGCTGAAAATGAACTTTACAAGTTGGGGCGGGGCAGGGAGGAGTTGGGGAAGTGGGGAGGGAAGGGATAGTAGGGGAAAAACAAAGGAGGAGGTAACAATGCTCACTAGAAAATGTACTCATTACCTTACTCATGTAACTGTAACCCCTCTGTACAGTATTTGTTTACAACAAAAAACATATTAAAAAGTAATCTGGGGAAAAAATAGTAGGAAGCATGGTTCAGTGGTTAGAATATGCCTGTCTTACAAGAGCAAGACCCTAAATTCAAATCCTAAAAAAAATATACAATCTTAGATTCTAGGACATTTTCAATTTTGAAATATAAATTAGAGACGGTCAACTTGTGAAGACAATAGCGTGCCCCCTCCCCCACATTCCCTGTGATTTTGATTTCTTTCTCTGGACCAAACTGATAGTTTGCACCTATCTTACACATAGAACTATGATGGCTGATTTTTTTATGGTGGCACTTGGGTCTGAACTCAGGGCCTTACAGCTAAGAAGCAGGCTCTCTACTTCATCTATTTCTTCATCAAGAAGGGGTATCTTCAACTTTTCTGTCCAGATTGTCCTCAAAACAAAACCTCACCATTCTCAGCATCCCAAATAGCTATGATTACAGGCGTGTGCCACTGGCATCCAGCTGTGATGGTCAATATTAACATCTCTTTTACCTCTGGATATGAAGACTTATAGTAACATCATTTTGTATACTCAATACATACACAGCCCTCACAACAAGGTAAAATTGATTATAAGAAGATAGTTTTCTTGGCTTTCCTATAACATCCATCATTAATATCTTAACCAGTCTCCATGCACAGATGTGTTAGATGGGAGGACTCCAGAGTTCAGTGTCTTCATCAAGATTTAGAAACACATAGCTTCAGCATACTGCAATGCAACATATGCTTGATGATCAAGAAGCTTTAAGAATATAACCAGCAGCTGTGGGTCAGGAGGTGGGGGAAAAGAATCAGGAATACAACTTAGTGAATGTGAGACTCAAATGGAATCTTGGCAGGTGAGCAGGTGTTCCGGCAAGTACAGAGAACAGGGACAGGACTGGATCTTACAGGAAGAGAAAATGACCTCTGCAGAGGGAGATGGAATTGTAAGTGGTATAATGAATTTAGGTCAGAGCACACAATTTCACACGCTGACACCGCCGTTGCAAATAACACCACAGTGGTAGAAGATGAGCCTTGAGAGATGATGAGAAGCCAGACTGTGGAGGACCTTGAATGTCATGATGGTAAAATGCCAAAAGCCCCAGGAAGTACAATGAGAGGCATTTTTTTGGGGGGGAAACAACTTGGCCTGCAGTCTTGACCAGCTATTTAATGTAAGAGGATGACCTATCTATTAAATTCCTCCCCCTAAAGTGGCGTAGATAGTATTCATCCAGGTGAGCAATTGACGTGTTGGTATTCAAAGTGCACTTCCCGTCACAAAACACCTTACAGGTCGGAGGCACAAAGCGGAGGAAATAACAAAGTGCATGGATAGAGCAAATTGCCTCAGTAGGCAGAGAAAATGGAGCATGAAGTTGAAATTGTTGCTAACCTGTCACAAAGTACATGACTGGGAAGAAAGCTTACCTGCGGGGGTTACAGGAGAACGTGAGCACATCGTCAGGACAGAGGGACCAATATTGGCAAAGATAGCATCCCTGTGAACCCCTAATTAACAAAGAGTGAGCTCCATGGCCCCTTGGTTTAATGTGTGGCTTTCATTTCTAATTAGATCCGTGAACTGAATCCTCAGATATAACTGTGAGAAACCTAGAGAAAGATTTTGTTCTATGGTTTGTCTTCAAGTATCTGTCATGAGCCTGTTAGTAAAGACTGAAAGACTGAACTCTAACATTTCAAATTTGTTATCTCTGTACTTGGCTCTGTAACATCAAAAAATATTTATTCCTTCTCAAGTTTTGTTTCCTTTTTAATCAGGACTATGACAAAATTAGAGTCACAAGGTATATCTGATAGACCACATCATGGTAAAGGTTAGCTACTGTTGAGTAATTACAAGATATGGCGTTATTCACATTTGATCTTGATATAGGAATACCGGAAAGTCATGCCTGAGATTGGAGTATCCCCAGATTTCTGAAGTTTCCCAGATTATCCCCAGATTTCAAGGGAAGTTATGTAATTGGCTCAAACCATAACTTTAAAGAGGTAGAGACATAGAGTTTAGATCTGTTGTAGCTACAACCTATGCTTTCCCAGCATTCAGCATTTGATGTTAGTATGACAGATGCAAATGGTACAACCAGGAAAAGATGCCAATTAGAAGATGTCCTATTCTGAGGTAGGAGGCAAGGAATGTCCCACCGCAATGACTTTGAGATTTCCATCAGCTCCCATGGAAGCCTGATTCCAAGGATAAAGTAATTAGTCCACCCAAGTCATCATCATATATTACTATGAACCCTGAAATTGCCTGTTAATAATTGCTTTGTGTTCACTATTTCTTTTTTATCCCAGGAGTTAAAACTAATCACAACAAATTTTCCTTACCATATTTGATTTTTTATTTTTAAAAAATTATCTTTAAGTTGTTGTACAAAGGAATTATCATTCAACAAATCACTTTATGAGCCTCTCGATCTATATTACCCTTTCATTGACTCTCCCCTAATCCTCTCAATCCTACCTTTCCCCTCAATTTTTTTAATGGATACACATTGAATATTAAGACTGTATTCTCTCCCACTTTGTCTCTTCATTTGTTTACCCCCTCCCCTGAACCCACCCACTCCACCCTAACAGTTATTTTTAAGAAAAGTTTTAGGTTCACAGCAAAATTAAGCAGAAAGTTCAATAAGTTCCCACTTTGTCCATATATTTGTCCACTCTCTCCCACTACAGATATCCCACACCATTAGCACATTTTTAGTATTGTCATCAACTATGCATCGACACCTGATTATCATCTTTGCATGAGAGTTCATTGGTGGGATTGTACAATGGATGGGTTGTAATAACTACATCATGGCATGTATCCACCTCTTTAGGAATTTTCATGGTCCTGAGCATCTCTGTGCTATGTGTTCTCCTTTCTTCTAACCTTTATCTGTCATTACTGTTTTATTATCTCCATACTTCAGCTTCTCCCATTTCTAGAGCGACATATCATTGCCTTGGCCAAGTGAGTAGCATTTGTTTTTGTTTGTAAACAACCATCGCTAGTCGAAAACCCCCCAAATCTTTTCTTACTTCAGCTCCTGAGTTCCTGCTGTAATCTTCCAGTTACCTCCCTCCACATGTGTGATAGTCCCCACAGTTTTCTTTGCATTTCTTGAACATAGGTTTGGTTCCCCATGACACACAGTCCCTGCACATGCATTTCCCACTGTCTGGGAAATTAAATCACATTGAACTTTTTTTTTTTTTTTTTGCCAGTCCTGGGGCCTGAACTCAAGGCCTGGACACTGTCCCTGAGCCTCTCTGTGCTCAAGGCTAGCACTCCACCACTTGTGCCACAGCACCACTTCCAGCTTTTTCTGTGTATGTGGTACCGAGAATCGAGCCCAAGGCTTTATGCATGCGAGGCAAGCACTCTACTACTAAGCCACGTTCCCACCCCCAATACATTGACTATTGAGATATAAGTTACTTGTCTCACTCTACAAGAATCTTTCCCTTTCTTCTCCTACTCATTCAGTTCCTGTAGTACTTACTTTCATGGACTCTGTGTCTCCCTCCCTCATTGCACTGACTTCAGCGTATGCTTTCCTGTTATCACCTGTGATGGAATTGAGGTGGATCTCCAACCAGACCCAAAGTCTACATAGTAAGACTCTCTTATCTAACATTATATCTCAGACTTATTAGAGAATCTACTGTATCTGTGAATATCTGAATTAAATGATTTACAGTAAATAAGAGAACACTTAGCAAATGACCAAGTTTATGGAACCAGATTGTCGTTGCATCTTTTCTAATACCTCTACTACTGGCTACTTGTATTTATGACTGTACTATTTCCTACAAATATTGAGGTCTGACTTTTCTCAGGTACTGGGGCAAAGAGTAAAAAGGTAACAGTGAAGAAGGACAATGTAGGCAGCCCCTGATTGTTGATGTTTATATAATGGGGATTTCAGGTAATTCTTCTGTTTTCAACTGAAATTTTTTTTATTGAGAAAAGTACACTCATGAAGTTGTATAAAGAAGACAAAACATGTGTACATTTTACCATTTTCTTCTAATAGTATTTTATAAACCTATTGCATAATAGCACAATCAAAATACTGACATTAGTACTGAGTTGTTTTCAAGTGAATTGTACTTGAGCATCAAGAAAGAGGAATGTCTAAGAATAAAAAGTTCTAGAATAGCAAGGGCAAAATAAAGTGGAGAGAAACAAATGAACAAGCCTGGAGAATTACAGCCATGCTTCTTTACAGAAGCATTTATAAGCCATGTGAAGAATTTGGGATTGTATCCAATATACAGTGGAGACATTATAGATTCTAAACAAAGGAGAGAGGTAAACATAGGTGGATTAAAATAGTGAATTCCAGAAGAGCACAATAGAACCCACACCTTCTAATTTCCCAACATCAAGTTCACTTTATTTGTGTAGGAGATAAACAGAAACTAAGAAGCTCTGGTAAATACCTCAGGAGTACATTGTATAAATTCTGCTTTTTCCTTCGTTTGTAATTCAGCATAATCTGCTCATTCATATAAAGGAAATCTCACAGAATCTCTTGGGATAGAATATGAGAATAGAATGTTAGGACATTTTCTTACAAAGATATAAAAAATGGAACGATTTTGGGGAAAATATGCTAAGTGAAGTCAGGCCCAGGATGACAAAGAGTGCACATTTTTCTTATATGTGGAAGTTAGATTTAGCTTAAAAACATATATATATATATATATATATATATATATATATATATATATAAACATGTTGGGTGGTATGCAATTGTATACAAATGCATTAACTGAAATATGGTAGATTCAAGGAAGAACATTATTAGTGTAATTCCTTAGAAAAGCAATGTCATGGTTCAACTAAATAAACAACAGGAAGAAGTTCTCAAAAGTGGTGGGATGAAGTTAAGAGGAAAAGGATGGACGGATGAAGAGGAGAAAGGGAGAACATAGTCAAGAACTCAATATATATCCTACAAAATTAAGACGAGCGAGGAAAGCGGTGGGGAGAGGAGGTGGAGGGGGTAAGGATTTGAAAGGGATGACATTGATCAGGATGCATTGCTTTCATAAAGTTCTTTGTAAATGGCAACTTCTTTTTACAACTACTTAATGACTACAAACAAACAAACAACAACAACAAAAAGAATAAGGAGTGTGGACCAAGTTCCTGTCCCTCTGCTCCACCTCCATCTCTGCCTTTTGTAGAAAAATTTGAGAAAGGATAATCTAGAAATTAAATACCTTAGAAGAAAATACTCCCAAATCTTAAACACTGTAATACTAATACAAAGCAAAAAGGAATGAAATATACTTGATGTAACACAGAGGAGCCTTAAAAGTGATGTTTGTCCACTAGCCTTGAGCACACAAGAGGATCAGGGACAGCACCTAGTCCCTGAGTTCAAGCCCAGGACTGGAAAAAAACAAATGATGCTTTGTCAAAGATGCCTAGTTGTTCCAAAGGACATGTATATAATTCCACGTTTAGAAAGGTCTAGAAAAGGCAAATCAATGAGTCAGACAGTGAATTAATGGCATGTAGTGATAAGTGGAAAAATGCTGAATCATACACTTACAATTAGTGCATATATACTTAAAATTAGTTCACTGTTGACTCTAAACATTCACACAGTGAAACCTAGGGAGGATATTCTTAGGGAGGATATTCTTAGGAGAGGATCACAAAGGCTCAATAGCTATGGGCATACGACCATATAAAATGATGGTTTTGAAATGAACTCCAAGAAATATAAATAAGAGCTTTTATGTTATTTTGCTTTTATTCTCTCCTTTTGTCATTGTTGGCTTTCTGTACATTTTGTCTTATATGTAATCTGTTTGGGGGAGCAGAAGGGGAGCACAGAAATGGTGGAACAAAGAGTAAACAAATACAGCAGTGGTACTCATTAGACGCTATGTTGAAAATAAATTACACAAGTAGTGGGGTGGGGGGTCTGGAGAGAAAAACAGAGAAAATGAGGGAAGAGGTAACACTGTTCAAAAAGAAATATACTAATTACCTGACCTATGTAACTGTAACCCGTACATCACCTTTACAATAGCACTAAAAAAATTACTGTACCGTGAAGCAAAAAGTTGAATTTGCTAAAAATATTTAAAGTTCATTTGATATAAAAAGAAGAAAGTCAGAAAGTACCTTTTTGGTGCGATAGAAAGCATCATTTCTATTTCTCCTGTACAAAAGGCAAAGAAATGCTTCAGCCTTTAAAGATACATCCAACTCCACTTGTCTTCTTGTGTGAAATAATTTGTTTATATCCATCATTCTATAGGACCTGGCTGGCTTGTTTTAATTGCTTTTCTTGAGCAATTTCAGAAACACAGATTTTTCTGTTGTTTGCCCATTGACTTTTTAATCCCTGACTTCTTCACAATAGGAACTCAATATGGGCTGAAAGTTTAAAAACACCAAATGAGACAAACAAAAATTCATTGCTGGCTAAGTTTGAGTGAAATCTGATGGAGGTGGGTGTGTGATTAACACTGTTGCCACAAGAGAGAATTAAATGGTTTTCATTGTATTTCCTCTTAGAAGAAATTTTAGGTAGATGCAGCAAGGCTTTGCTCCCCATTCTCAAATATAGACAGCAAGTAGGCTTCCACAACATCATAATTGCCAGTCCCCTACATAAAAACCACAGCAACTCTAAACTAGATAATGAGCCTTTTCCAGAGTAAAGGATAAAATTAAGAGAGATGACAGCTTCCTGTAAAATAATGCTTTCCAAAAAAAATAACAGCAACATTGCCCAAATCTATTAAAGTTACAAACATTTTAGGCTACATCACAGACTTACTGAATCAGAAACTCTTGGGATGAGAGTCAGAAATCTGCATATCAAAAAGCCTTCCAGGTGACTGGGCCAAAAGTATGAAGTGGAAACTACTGCTATGGAACCAAGAACTAATGTAGTTAATTAGCAGCAAAGTGAGTATGATGCATGGTGCTGGGCTCCTATTGCAAGGTGCATTGTAGGTAGTTAATTTCTCTCAGTGTTCATATCTTTGTAGATTAAATCACAAGGACAGGAAATGTGTTGGTTTTCTTTTGCAAATGAAAACCTTTTGGAATCTCCTATCTCCCAATATGTATCCAATCTGAGAGCTGACATCCAACATCAGTGAATGATGAATGATAAAGCAATTCATCTATCTGGACCTTTAATCCTGTGATTGAAAGAATCCTGGAAATAATCTCCTTTGTTCAGGTAATCATCCATATAACACTTAGATTTGAAGTATGACTCAAAAAGTAACAGAATAAGAAAAAAGTAACATTAACAGAACAAAATTATGTCACATAGTTGTTGTATGTATGTGTGTTAATGTGTACGTGTGAGAGAGACTGAAATACATGAACACAAAGTAGACTGTAGGGTGCTAAGAATTGCCACTGGGTTGCTTGCAGACCTTGTGCACAGATAAGGCCTGGCTTGTGCAAGGGCCTGAACTAAGAGCCCATGGATAGTCATGTTGCTTTGGGACTGGGACTTCTTAAGACAGGTTGCATTTAGAAAGAACACCTTTCCCCTCTCTCTTCCATAGAACATTTTGAGGAGACGATAATTAACAACTCTAAGCCAGTATATTTGTCATTCCAACACTGGGTCTGTGCTGGGGTCACAGTGAATGAATCCAGCAGTGGTTTCCACGCTGCTGTGGTAGAAAGGGTGGACTGAGAAACTGTTCTTGGCTGTCCCGCATAGGTGAACCTGGAATCAGTGCACACCAGCCAGTCTTGTTTTCTCAATACTACTCACTTTTCCTACAAAATGAATGACTTATGTTATCATGGTCCAGCGAGAGGAGCGGCCATATCCAAGTGCTCAAGAAGATCTAACTCTGAGACTTGATGCCAGGCAGTCATTCTTCTTTGAAGTCTCTTATAAGATCTCACCAAAGAATGAAGAACCACTTGCCAATGATCAACGACTGATATGAGACAAGCCTTTGTAATTGCACCATTTCCTATCAATGTTTCTTGATTATGTCACACTGATGTATTTCCACAATTCCTAGATATACTAAGGTAGTAAATTTGGAGAAAACAGGTCTTGTAGAATGAGGGGAAATGTATTATTAGTTTTTTCAGAAATAATGAAGTGCAGATACTTCATTTACTCTCTGTCCTCCTTCCGGCTTGCATTTAATATCAGAGAAGCAGCCCATCGGGGCTTGAGATCCACACTGGTGATTGCAGTTACATTGCATGCTCTGCGGTTTCTTGATTATAATTGAGTCACTTACACAACTCAGAGCAAAGGCAGGAAATCAACCATTTGTGATGATAATTCCTGCAAATTGGATGCAAGGCTACATTTTATAAATGCAGATTAGGTAATAGTTCAGATTCTTGCAAAGAACCCTACAGGTAGCTACATTATGTGATTTCATTCAATAGCACATTCATTACACACAGTTAGGATGACTGCATCCCAATCTATCTGGGATGGGTTTACATCTATTGTCCTATTTAGTATTTTGTCCTAGACAAAAGCATCTCAGTTGGAAAGATGAATTACATGGTCATCTTATACAGAGTACACATTATGTATGTGACTCCCATAAGCGAGCACAATTACTTAAGTTTTAGAGTCAGGAGATTCTGGGTTTAAACCTCAGCTCTATCATTCATTACATTTTCTTTTTTTTTCTTTTCTTCTCTCTTTTTAAACTTCACTGGGGTTCTGCTTCTTCATAAGCAAAATGTAAACTTTCACATTGAAATTTGATGGGAAAATTTAAAATTACATGTCCAACCGTCCAATGCCCAAAATATTACTAATAATACAGTTTTTTAAGGTAGATATACAAATGTAGTTGAATGTGTTTCTCTCTGTTCTGGTGTTTCTGTTTTTAATTGCTGGTTCTGGTGCTTGAACTCAGGTACTGGGTGTTACCCCTTTAGCTTCTTTGTGCTCAAGGCTAGTGCTCTACCACTTGAGCCATAAGGCCACTTCTGGCTTTTTTGAACAATATATTGGAGATAAGAGTCTCACAAGGACTTCTCTGCTCAGACTGGCTTTGAATACCAATCCTCAGGTATCAGCTTCCAGACTAGCCAGGATTATAGGCATGAGCTACCAGCACCCAGCTAAATGTGTTTTTTTTTTTAATATAAAATGATATTCTCTACTTTGTGGTTTATCTTTGCAAAGACATTCTGCTTATATTTCAAGTAAGAACAAATTCTATCCTCCCTCTCTCCTTCTCAAAACCATGCATTTTTAAAATATTAGGTGTTCTTATAAATTTAAAAAATGCAAAATTCAATAAGTAACAGCCAGGGCATTTTTGTTCCAACAATACAAAGAGATGTAGTTCCAGTTTTGGTATTCTCTGCCATCTCCCTCCTTCTTCTTTCTCTCCTCCCTTCCTATGATCCTTGAAGGAGGCAAAGCATGACTGCCTCCCCCCACCCCCAGGGTAAGACAGAGGACAAACAAGCCATTGCAATTAGAACTGTTCCCAGCCCTCTGTGACAGTGTGAGCCATCCCCATGAGAGCAGGCTGTATATTCGCATGGCTTTGGTTTTCCTCTTTAATGATAAACAAAACTCAGCTTCATTGAAGGGAGACGTGCAGAGATTTATTGGGCTTCAGATCTAAAGTCCATTAGGCCTTCGATGTTCACTCTGCTCTTCAACTCATTTCTCTTTTCTTCCGTGAAGTCAATAGCTTGTAACACACTCTCTCTCTTTCTCTCTTTCTCTCTCTCTCTTCTCCTCTGTGTGTGATCAGAATTTCCCCTTCAATTATCATCTACAGTGCTAATATAGGGACATTCATTTGTTTCTCACCTGAAGATCATATGTAGTTACATGTCAAATATCCATATTGCTTTTTTTTTCACTTTAAACTGAGAATGTTACTTGAAGATACTTTTTAAATAGACATTTATAATCTACATAAATATTTTGACAACATAAAGTGTATAGATTTCTGGAGTATAAGTCCATTATAAATTTTATGTGTATCCTTTGAATTAAACTGAGAATGTTACTTGAAGATACTTTTTAAATAGACATTTATAATCTACATAAATATTTTGACAACATAAAGTGTATAGATTTCTGGAGTATAAGTCCATTATAAATTTTATGTGTATCCTTTGAATTATTTCTAAATAATTCTAACTACTACTTGTTTATACAATATCTTACCTCAAACAAACTTGTACTATTATAAAAATTGTTTTCACCTGGAATATATTTAGATAAATTCTATTTATTTTTAAATAAAATTAACTCTGCTCCTAAAGACATGAAATTCTTCTTGGAAGAAAAAGTGCAAGAAAATACATGTTAAATAATGTACATGCACATGTATTATATACATAAGAATGTACATATATGTATAGAGTAGATATGTACATAAATATATACATAACACATAGAGTATCTATGTGCACATAAAATGAACCATTTGCCATTTTAACTCTACCTCCTGTTGGAACCTCCATACTACTTTCCAAAGTGGTTGAACAAGTTTACACTCCCACCAACAATGCAGTAAGGTTCCCTCTGGCCACATCCCCTCCAGCATCTGTTGTTATTAGAGTTCTTGATTATAGCCATTTTAACTGGGATGAGGTGATATGTCAATGTTTATATTAAGTGAAGTAAGCTAGTCCCAAAGAAACATAGGTCCCATGGTTTCCCGTTTTTGCAGTAACTAGTATATGTCTGAGACAAGCAGAAACGGTCAGATAAGTAGATGTTAGGCAAAATGAACCCCAAGATAAGGACTCAAATGGGTTTTCTTTCTCATTATTGTTTCTAACATATTTATGAGATGATTTCTTTGTTGCTTTGTATGTCCCTCCCCCACAGAATAACCCTTGTTTTCACTGTATTTGATGTTGGTGTAATTTGTGGAGGGGAAGGGACAAAACAAATTGTTTAAATATGGATACAGGTGGACCCATTGCAACAATGAGATGTACAAGACATTATGTTGAAAAACAAACTTTACAACTTTGGCTGGGACGGGAGGGGGGGGGCGGAGGGGTGGAGGTGGTATTGATGGGAGGGCAGGGACGGGAAGGGGAAACAAAGGAGGAGGCAACAATGCTTGATAAGAAATGTACTCATTATCTTGGTCATGTAATTGTAACCCCTCTGTACAATATTTTCACAATAAAAAACTTATTAATCAAAAGAAAAGAATTCACAAAGTGCTTCCTTGACTTATTGTCTCTCAGAATAGAGGTCAAGATCCTTACTTCAGGGCAAGCCCCTAAGGAGCATTGCCAGATTTGGAAAATAAAAACACATAATGCAATGCATTCTTGGAAAATAATTTTTAAAATACTTCTGCTCTAATTTTAGCTGAACTGGGTTCTTTGTAGGTAAGCATGCTTCTCATGAGCTTCCATTGCAGGGAAGTGTGCTTCTCATGAGCTTCCTTTGCCTGTGGTGGAGGGTGCCACCAGGCTCACAGGTTATGGCTCAGGCACATTCTCACATGTTGGCTCACCAGAGAGGTCTTTCCCACTTACAAGGTATCATGGTTTTTGTCAGCATCTGAGAAATAATAAAAATTATATTGAAAGCTTTCTCTTTTAAAATATGTTACTCTCACCTAGCAGGAAATTGGATTTCTTACTACTTGATTTGCAATGCTTAGAATATTGCACACAGAATATAGCTGCTCAGTAACTTTTTTTCTTCAAGCGCTGGTACCAGGGCATAAGTTACAAAAGGAACATAAACATGGAACACTATATTTCCATACCTGAAAGGAAATAATTGCCAACTTATATTACTGTATCCATGAAAGCAATCCTTCATGATTAAAAGTGAAGGAAAAACCTTCCACAATAAACAAACCTTAAATGAACTGGTGCACCAAGTTTCATAAAACAAACACAACTAGATATAAAAGCATACATAAACCCTACCACAGTAATAGTAGGTGATACTAGTACCCCATTCTCTGCAATAGACAGGTCATTCAGGCAAAAAGAAAACTTTAGAATTGAAAAACCATATACCAAATAGACTTAGAAATACTTATAGAATATTTTACAGAAAAATCACAGAATACATGCTCTTCTTGGCAGAACATAGGAATTTCTCCAAGATACATCATATTTTCGGACATAAAGCAATACTCAACAAAATAAAAAAATTAACTTCATATATTTTATCAGACTATAATGCATTATAACTAGTGGTCAACAGCAAATACAATTACAAGAAATATGAAGGAAATATGGAGAAATATGAAGGAAAACCCAACCTTCCTATGTGTTTGACACATAGAAGTTCAGTAAAACAGTCATGACTTCCATATTCAACTAAATCACTGGTGTAGAATGTTTTCCATATAAACTGCTATATAATGTGTGTGTAAAATAAAGTACACACACAAACACATGTACATACACATATACACACATGGAGGCATGAAATAATGATGGGATTTAATGATTAAAATCGTAACAGGGAGATTTTAAAACTAAAATAACAGCAGTTATCTTCCTACAGTAGTCATTATAATAGAACACTGAGAGCAAGGTAATGGAGACAGATGCATAATTCGAGGTGCTTAATTGAAGAGAGAATCTGAAATTTTCCCTTGGTCTAGGAACCAAACGAGGGCATGTCACACCAAACTGACATCAGATCAGCAATTTGGGAAATAATATGACATTTCAGAATGTAGTCACTGTAAAGCTTTGTGCAATATTCAAAAATAACTGAACTGTAACATTTGCTATCTCAGGGAATTTCTTTCCTTCACAGTATATATGTAGTTAATGCTCACATTTACATAATTTAGAAATGTTAAACTCTTTTATAAATGCATATTATGTAGTATCCAAATAAGCTTCCTGTACTACATGTGTCCTCCAATAACTTGAATACAGTTGAACTTATTCAGCAAGTTCCCTGAAAAAAACTGAACATGGAAGCTCATCTTCTATGTTTTACAATAGAATTGGTATCCAAGTTAAGTTTCATATGATTGCACATCAGTTAAGAGTCTCATCTTTATCATAAATAATCCTGGGAAACCACACTAATTTGGGGAAAGTATTCATTTTTATCAAGAAAGGATATGTGGAAAGTTTTTGTTTTACCAGAGTATGGACTAAAACTGAGAATTTAAAAAACAAATATAGGATGTACACTAAATGTTTTACAAATATCTAATGAAGGACTAAAAGAGAAGAAAAAATTATATATACAAATAGGTACACACACACACACACACACACACACACAGTATCATGGTTTGAACTCAGGACCTGGCTCTTATTCCCTTAGCTAACAATCTGGAATTCAAGTCATACTCTCAGCCTAACTTCTAAAAAATATTATTTACATTATTATTATTATGAACGTGATGTACAGAGGGATTACATGGCATAAGCCAGGTAATGACACATTTCCTTTCGTATTGTGTCAGCCCTTCCTTCATACTTTCCCTGTCCCTCTCTTACATCTCTACCCATGAGTTGTGTAGTTCACTTTCTTTAGTGTCCAGTAAGCTCCACTGCTACACTTTTTCACCCTTTTGAGCTCTGCACCATCTTCCTACCCGAAGATATACACACGAATACATCATAAAGGAAAGATCATCAAAAAATTAAAATTAAAAAACAATAGAGATCCCTTGTTTCTATATCTTGGAGTTCATTTTGATATATATGTATGTGTATATAATTTTATATAAATATAAAGAGACATGTATGCATTGATCGTTTGTGTTTCTCTCCTAAAAGTATCCTCTTCTAGTCTCACTGTGAGTGTCTAGCGTCCTGAATATTGATCATATCCCAGTGTATTTTAGATCTAATTCCCACATACCAGAGTGAACATGCACTGTATTTCTGAGCTTGGCTTACCTCACTTAATATTTATTCTAGTTCCGTCCATTTCCCTGCAAATGGCATATTTGTATTCTTTCTAATGTCAGCTTAGTTTTCTGCTGGTTATTTTGGAGAATCTTACCAACTTTCTGCCCAGGCTGGCCTTGAATTGCAATTCTCCAGGTCTTAGCTTCCTAATTAGCTAGGATTACAGGCATGACCTTCTGTTTCCTGTTCTTATTGATTCCTGCTCATTTTCATAGAGACAAAAGGGATACTTTAGTGAGTATAGTTATAATCCTACCAGCAAGAAATGAGGATTCAGCAGCACCCTGTGTTGTGTTTTTACTTTGGCCATTCAAATGCGTGTGCAGTAGACTCTCCTTGTTTTATTTGCCATTCTTCAATGGTGTATGGATATACTTTCATATGACTTTTTGCTATGGCATCTTCACTCAAGCAGATCTCTATGGGAACTGCCAAGGAGACCCATTTATTTATTCAGCGAAGGCCTAGTTATCTCACTCTTTCTGATCACTAGTCTCTACATCCTGTATGTATAGGGCCTAAGACACGCAAGATCCCTTCCCGGGATAATGTAAGATGAGGCTGCAATATTCTCAAAATGGAGGTTATTTAGAAGCAATGAAAATTTAACACTGTGTGTGATTTACAGTCCTCAGCATTTTAAAGGTATCTTTAGTCAATTGCCTTAGAAATAGAGCCTAAGGAGAGAATTCTCATTAAAAGCATTAGTTAAAAGAATGACCTAAACACAAACTCACAAGAAGGTGAGGCAAACAGGACAGAAGAGTAGAAGCAGCTAGCGAAGTATGTAGTATTCATTGGGGTCGAGTTTCTGTCAGACTCCACTGCAAGCACAGAAGCATAAATATCTCCAGTGGATGGTCTTCACTAGTAAAAATGAACCTCAAAATCATGTGCCCAGAACTGTCCCTTCTTGGCCTTCACACGGCCCTTCTTGGTACAAAAAGAGGTGTGCAATATTTCATGTTAGTGGGTCAGATTTGCTGCCATTCCTCAAGATAGACTGAGAGGCACTAAATGCAAGAAAGAGAAGCACTAAAGGAGAATGTGTTGCTATCTGTTTGGGTAAGTGAGTCCTCAGCCTTCTTAAAATAGAAGAGCTAGGTAGGACTTATGGGTGGGACCATGCTGTGAGACCTGTCTCAGAAGCCAATGACCTAAAGGCTGTTCTTTCTCATGGGAACTACTCCATTGCAAAGTCCAGTGTACAAGCATGACAGTGGCCCAGGAAAGAGGCTGACATGCATCAGCTTGCAGTCTGCTGATGGATGACAGGTAGGAATCAACTCTGCAATTCGAGATGCCCACACTTTGTGTAGCTTCCCACAATCTCCTTATCTAAATCTCCCAATCCTGTTCTGTGATGATACTTGACAGGCTTGAAGTAACGCATGATAACAAGGCCTGTCTACTGGGAGCAAAAAAGACATCAGAGACATGATTAGAATTCGGAGACGTTTAGCGACAGCCAAAACCGGAAAGCCTGGGCACTGACATTTTTTGTTGTAATTTTATTAATAACAGAAACGTATGCAAGTGTTTAATACCTTCTTGGAGAATAGAAGTGACTTCAAGAAAGATTATTCTCTGTTGTTGCTTTGCAAACTGGGGAGGGCCAATGGAGAGAGGAGATGGATGCTGCCAAATATTCACGTCCTGACACAGAGTGGAAGTTTGTAAATATAAAATGATGAGACTGAGAGATTTTTTTTCTTTTATCTTTTATTGTGAAAATACTGTACAGAGGGGTTACAATTACATGGGCAAAGTAATGAGTATATTTCTTATCAAGCATTGTAGCCTCCTCCTTTGTTTCCCCTTCCCATCCCTTCCCATCCTCCCCTCCCCCCCTTCCCGCACCAAGGTTGTAAAGTTTGTTTTCGACATAACGACTTGTACATCTCATTGTTGCAATGGGTCCACCTGTATCCCTATTTAAATGATTTGTTTTTCCCCTTCCCCTCCACAAATTATACCGACTTCAAATACAGTGAAAGCAGGGGTTGGTTGAATCTAAAATTGGGTGATTGATTTGAGTAATGTTTGGTGTCAGTTTATTTTTTTTTAATCCAAAAATTTGGGCATTATGTAATCTGTTGGGACACTAAGATAAATCTTTATTTGCCATATTAAAAGAAAAATAAAGATGATTCTCACATATAATACTTAAAGTTTCTTTTTTATATAATTATCACACCACAGATATTCCCTAATAATATTCTTGATAATTGGTATAGGATTATTGCCGTAGTTTTTGAAATGTGTTTTTAGCTTCAAATATATTGAACCACAGCTTCAGCTTCTTTCATTTTTTTCTCCACTTCTACAAGTTAATACTGCTCCTGAAAAAGCAATTAAACTAAAAAAAAACTTGCATTTTGAAGAATAAGCAGCTTGCAACCTGGTTTAACGCTGAGATGGCACTAATAACAGCACTTATGATCTAAGGGAGAAAATGAAATGTCTTTATTATTTCCCCAAATAATGGAACAACCAGGGCCTAAAGACACACTATCATCATTTATTGCATTAGATAATGTCCATTTTTGTAAGTGAAATGCTTCCTTCTGAGCATTATATCCTTCACTTTGGTGATTTGGCTAAGTAGCTAATTTGATCTCCAAACATAAAGAGCTGTAGTGTCGTTTTAAGACTCAGAAGCCAAGTGGAAAGGTGAGAGAAGGGAACTCAGCAGAGCCAAGGAGACAACTTCTACTCAGAGGTGCATGACAAATAAATCTTTGTTTTAACCCACAGAAAGAAATAATCTGCATTTTAAGATAGAGTTACTCTCAGGGAATCTCTTTCCCCCTAATCGCAGTGGCGCTTTCAACAAGATTGAGGATAATACAGACAAGTTATTTCAGTAAAACAAAAGGAGGCTTTTTACTGATGGATTTAAACCTTGATTTCCTATTAGCCTCAAGAAATTAGACCTGCTCTTGGAGATGACATTGCTGGTGGGTTTAATAGACACAAAACATTTCCAAAATAGTCCTTAACTACCAGTAATAAGCGTATCTTTGTTCAATTTGACCCTTGAATTGCAAACAGCTATCCTCAAGGCAAAGCTTCATGTTTAAAGCAAAAGCCATATTAAATAAATGATCTGCTGTTAATAAAATGCCTACCTTTTTAAGGTTCTTGTAATGGTAGCGAGCAGGGGTCACTGCTCATCTCTTCAGATGGTAGTCAGGAGATGTGTGGGCAAGGATTATAGATGCTGAAAAAACTGAAGCATGATCTCTAGCATAGAGATACTCCCATCATGCAACACTACACCGAGTCCAGAGGAAACAATGCATGGAACATTTGGTTTCTTTCTGGAGAAAGATTCAACCTGGTGCCAGCACCAATTTTTGTTAAGAGTTAAGAAGGGATCTGTTCCTTTGTGTGCTCTTAATTCCATAGCCCATTAGGAAATACATTTCTCTTTATAAAACTCTAAACGATCTTAGGCGCATTCTTAATCCAAATACTTTTGATTTTCACATTTCGCATTTCTTGTATTACAGCTTTCCTTTCTGTTTTTTTGGACAGATAAGATCCTTTTAAGGTTATATTTACGTTTCCAAAGTAGCAATTTCTAATAAAACGATTGGAAGATCTGACAGAACAACATATCTTAGGGAGCAAAAGAGAAGAACAAAGGGGAAGTTTTAATGCAAATATCAATAAATGGACAGAAGTCTACACATTCTAGTTTGCCACTTCCTTTTGACTTCTCAGCCTAAAGCAGCTCAAAGTTTTGTGTGTGTGTGTGTGTGTGACAGGCTGGTGCTTGAACTCAGGGCCTGGTCTCTGTCCCTGAGCTTCTTTTTTGCTCAAGGCTAGGACTCTACCACTTGAGCCACAGCTTGACTTCTAGTTTTTTGATAGTTTAGTGGAAATAAGACCTTCACAGACTTTCCTGCCCAGGTTGACTATGAACCACAATCCTCAGATCTCAGCCTCCTGAGCAACTAGGATTATAGGCATGAGCCACTGGTGCCTAGCTGAGATTTTTAATCTTGCATGTATAGATGAGAACAACAGGATAGAACAAATATGAGCTTCAGGGTGAAAAAAATCATTGATGGGAAAAAATTTTGGAGAGTTATATGGAAATAAAAATATATAATAAATAAAAACTATATATATATAAACTATATATATATATATATATTTGGACCAAAGCTATATTTTCTAACTCCAAAAAGAATACTTCTGCATGTACTCGTATTGATGTACATGATTGGACATAACAGAATTATTCTAATATTTTACTATTGTTGAATAGGAAAAAATCGTAAATATATATTCTAAATAAGTTTTCCTATATATCTATTCAAGAGTTTGCATCTGAAATGTCCTCCAAGGTCCCAGATTGGTGTTGTAGGTTTAGTCCAGCCCACAGCTCTCCCAGGAGATGGTGGTACCTTTTAGGAGATGGGAACTACAGGAGATATGTCATGTAACCATGCCACTGGAGGAAATAAGGGGACCCAAGCTGCTTCTCACCCTCTCATTTCTAGCAGCCATGAAGTGACTAGATTGTACTAACCATAATGTGCTACCCTGCCACATGTCCAAAAGAAATGGCCAGAATATCCACAGGAAAAAACCTCTACAACCTCAAGCCAAAACAAATCCTCCTTAGAAATCTAATTATCTCAGATATTAGTCACAGAGATGGACTGACACAATCCACATTTTGGAATTGTATGCAAACTATATCAACCTATGCATAAACTGAAAAAAATGACCTTCACATACATATGGAGGCAAAATCATGGACAAAATAACTAGTTCATTCATATTAAAAAGCAGAAGTTTCTCTAGATTTTAACTATCCTATTTATGTTTATTTTCAAAATGTAGAAGAACGAATGAAACAAAAAAGACAAGGAGAATCTTTTGAGAACTAGGAAAGGTTACTATTTCATGGTGGTAAAAATTCCAGATAGACATGACTACAAGTACTTTTTTTTTTAGAATAGAAACCAATTCAGTAACATAAATGTCCTTCAATTTTCATTATCTTTAGTGACTCTTGAATTCAAAAAGAATAGATTTTTTATCCTTTTTCAGCATATGTGCCTTCATGTTGAATTCAGATAACAGAAATTATAATTTTTGCAGTAGTTTTTATTATTACAATGTATAATTTATCGAGCACTTAACTATATCCTGGCAAAATGCTATGTACTAAATTACATGGGACTGACATATGAGTTTCCACATTGACCATTTCATTTTGGTAAGCTTTAATACACATTCCATAGATAGAGGAAACGAAAAGATAGAGATGAAGGGCTTCCACGGAAATAAGAACCCAGAAAATTTGATTCTAGGGCCCATATATTTGCCACTGTCAAAAACAATAACAGAATCAAAGTTGACTTAAACTCTCGGGGCAGATTGTGACCATGCTTATCATCATTTCTCCCACGCCTACTCTTGAAGGGTCATTCAGACCTGTCACCTTACCAACTTTCTCTGCCAAGAAGACATTATGATCCTTCCCTCCCCAGGTAGGTAGCTATATCAGATCATTTTTTGTCACTAGTGACAAGACAGTAATGACCGTTCAAAAGCAGTACCTTTTACCAGCTATTACCCACCATTCCATCCACAGACCTACCTTAATTAAATGGCACCCTAGGCTTTTCAACCAAAATTGAGCTTAGATGCTTGGGAAGGCACCTGTGATTTGGGACAGTGTGTGGGTGTCCTCATTTTACACTCACTGCTTCTTTTTCTAGCAGTTAAGCCCAGATAACAACAAGACCATGTCTTGGGCTCCTGGTCATTTACAAACATGGTTATCTAGAGAAAATGGTTAAAGTTTCCAAAAAAAATGAGAGGGGGGAAAATCACATTGCCAAGTTGTACACCTTCGTGCACTTAGGTCAAAAGTAGAGCAATGATAAGACAGAAAAAAAAACCAGTTAACAAGCCAAGTACTGGTAGCTTATGCTTGAAATGCTAGCTACTCAGGAGGCTGAGATTGAGGATCAACGTGTGAAGTCAACCTATGCAGGAAAATCTGTGAGACTTATCTCTGATTAACCGCCAAGAAGCCAGAAGTAGAGCTGTGGCTCAAGTGGTAAAGCACCAGCCTTGAGTGAAAAAGCCAAGCTAGAACACAGAGGCCCTGAGTTCATGCTCCAGTGCTAGTGTGCATCTGTGTGCACACACTTGCATGTGCACACACTCATGCACACACACACACACACACACATGTCAGTAACAGCCTTACCCACAACTGTTAAAGGTTAAGTATGTAGCATCTGAAAATGTTTCATTGTACTTACTAAGCTAGTTTCTATCTACCTTGGGTTTCTTCTCCACATGGAGAAGAAAGACTCAGTCTTCCTCCAACAGTAGGGGATTAGAGGAGGCGATTTCTACAGTGTTAAAAGAAACAGTAATATTTTTTCCTTTTTTTTTTTGTTTTTTTTTTTTTTTGTTTAACCTGGTTTCTTTCTGCTTTTCTAAGTGTGAAACTCTGACCTGTGTTCTACCACTTATTGTAAACCCCCTTTGACAAGATTTCCACTTCAAAACGAACTGTTCTGGAGACATAAATAGTTTTTGTAAGAAATAGGAGATTGATTGAGGCCATTTAGGAGGTGGCAGGTAACGAAATAATCCACCCGAAGCTTCACCTGCAACCCTAATTATACAGAACATGTCTTAATGAGGAAAGACGGAACAATTGAAAAGAGACTGCCAACAACTCTTTTCCTAAGACTGGTGACCTTTTTAGCAATCGTGAAGAATGATTATTCTTATTGTTTTAGCAAATCAAATGGAACGCACTCGTTTTAATTGTGGTTTTCTGTAATGCTATCATTTGAATGATTATTGCCTATCTGGAAATATATGCAGGAACATTACCAAATCACCTTATTTTGTCCGGTTTCTTTATTTAGTTTCCGAATACAATTGGCTTAACATCTTTAGAAAATAAATATGCCTTCAGGAGTTGGAGAGCTGCAGCTTGTTGAAATATAACACTTTTGAGTCATAAGGGGCAAATTTAAAATGCTAAGGTTCTTGCTCAATGATTTTTCCATTGACAGATAATCAGCTTTCCTGATGAAGGGCTTCATGACACCACTTAAACATAAAATTCTACAGTGCTTAAATAAAGCAACCTCACATAGGCCTTTCAAAAGACAATGTTTTTTTTCAAAAGCAAAATCAATGTGTTTAATACAATTGCATTTAGATTTAGAGTGATGTCAAAATGAGAAAACATAAGTTAAGCACATGTATTTTTAGGGTGCTTATGGAAGACAAATGTTTATTCTAAAGGTTCTGTCAGACATTTCTCCTTTCTGTTTGGATGAAAGTTTAAGTGTGATTTAGCTGAAGGGGTTCATAATTGTGTGCAAAGACAGTTGAATAAATGTCCTGACTTCTTTGGAAGGGTAGAAAATACTACACAAGAAAGAGATTCTGAAGTTATCATGTGACTAGATCCAGACAACTTTATAAGCAGTACAGCAGGGAATACAATGATATTTTCATTTAACAGATGATATTTCAACCAATCTGGAAGGCATAATATTTGTTAAAGGGAAAAAAAAGAAAAAATGCTGTAAATTGGTTCATATTACAGATTATGCCTGTCTATATTTGCCATCTATACTGCATGAGTTAAATCAATGTAAGTCTTCTTCTTTGAGAGGACTTATTACCATGTCTTTTCTGGGAATTTCCTTTCAATTTTATTTATAGATATTAAAAGAAATTCATGGAGAGGTTTAGAAGTACAATATTAAATTATTTTGAGAATAGTTTCTATTATTTAGTGGGTGCTGGAGATAGGATTAATATAGTTACTGATATTTTAATGACTTTTACATAAAATTGATATGTGCCTAATTAATCACGAGAATATTTTTCACTCTGTCAATATTTTTAGAAGAACTCTTAAGTTCTTTAGTCTCCATAGGAGACTTAATATGCAAAACATATTTTATGGTTCCACAATGAATCAACTGAAATACAACTCTATAACTTTTGAAAGCTAGAAATGAAGGGAAGTTTGTACTATAATTTTTTCTCAAGACTTCTCACAGAAAAGGTATATATACCTATATATGTATATATAAAAAGAAAAATTATATACAATTATACAGCAGTCTGATTTTTACTTCATTGTTACCTTCATTAGTAAAGACTTCTGTAAAGATCTGTGTTGGGTAATTCCATATGAAATTTCTTGAATACAGGATATGGCAATATGCACTTGCTTGCTGATGATTTTTTACTTAACTTGGAAGAACAAAGTTAGAGAAATTTAAAAATAATCTCATATGGGCTGGGAAAGTGGCTCAGTGGTAGAGCGCTTGCCTTGCAAGCATGAGGCCCTGGGTTTGATTCCTTAGCACCACATAAGCAGAAAAAAGCCAGAAGTGGCGCTGTGGCTCAAGTGGTAGAGTGCTCGCCTTGAGCTGAAGAGCTAAATGATAGCACCCAGGCCGAGTTCAGGCCCCATAACCGACAAAAAAAAAAAAAAAAGAAAGAAAGAAAGAAAGAAAATAAAGAAATTTAAAAAATCTTATATATCTCAGATCCATTTGATATCTTAAACATGTCAGTATGCAATATGAAAGTGGTCAATTTTCTAATCTGGTACCTTCTAAGTATTTAAGAGTTATTAGTAATGATTATTTCACATTCACTTTTGAACTGTCTAGCCTATCAACTACAAAACTTCTTGTTAATATTGGCTTCAAAGAGACATAAAATATTTGACAAGATGGATTTGAGCTTTACATCTATGAGATCAGTGTAGAAAATAGTATTTCTATATTGAACAAATCTCCTGTCAAGATTTCAACAAGCTATGGAATAATTCAATTCTGAGTCAGCTTCACAAGTTTGTGTGCCATTTTCCCCTGGAGGTGGTAGTTGTCATAAAACAGACCATTTTATTCTACTTGTTTTCAATCATTTGAAAAAATCTGATTACAAACTGTATTTCTATATGTTGTGAAAAAAGTTGATTTTAAAAGCTGTTTCATAAATCAATGTAAAAGATGTAAAAGAGCCATAATTGAGATTAAATTATTAGAAGAAACAAACCAGAAAAATATGTCATCCTCACATAAAAGGCACATATATTATCAATTAGATCAGTTAGAGTACTTGACATTTAAAAGTGATTTATTCTAATTCAGACACACGGTATTGAGTAATCATTTTGAGGCTGGCTGAAATCAGAAAACTGGTATGCATTAAGTTATACAGAGCAAATAAAGTGTGGAATAAAATCTCGTAAGAAATCAACAGTAAAGTACTAGTGATTCACTCTTTAAAAGACTCCAGGGTTCACAATTCAGTATTCAAAAGAGGTGTGTAAAGAAAAATATGTTATGAACTTTACAATTTAGGTGGGAAGGGGAGTGTAGTTGTGGAGGTGGGAGGGAAGGGATGGTAGGGGAAAAACAAAGGAGGAAGCAACAATGCTCAATAGGAAATGTACTTATTACCTTGCTCACGTAACTGTAATCCCTCTGTACAGTATTTTCACTATAAAATACTTATTAAAAAAGAAAGAAAAATATGTTATGAGAATGTTGAAATGGGTGAAATTTATCAAGATGCATTGTAAGTTTTTTTGTGTAATGGCAACTCCTTTGTGCAACTACTTATAGTAAGAAAAATTTAATATGAATTTTATGCCCTTTATATTAGATATATGAAACACAAAAACTTTCTAAAGAATGTGCGCTTTTAAATAATGAGATGTACAAGATGTTATGTGGAAAAACGAACTTTACAACTTTGGAAGGGGTAGGGGTTACGGGGAAGGTGGGAAGGGACGGGAAGGGGAAACAAAGGAGGAGGCAACAATGCTTGATAAGAAATGTACTCATTATCTTGCCCATGTAATTGTAACCCTTCTGTACAGTATATTCACAAAAAATTAAAAAAAAAAGAAATGTACTCATTATCTTGCCCATGTAATTGTAACCCCTCTGGACAGTATTTTCACAATAAAAAAAAAAAGAATGTGTGCTTTTAGGATTGTTTGGACTTTTATAATTGATTCAAAATATTAGTCCTATATGCACATATTTTTGTAAGACATTAAACTTGAGCAAATTTTAAGTGTAATATTATATTTCATCAAGTGTTAAGATTGAATAAGTGAAAATACTTGGCTATATAACTATAAATTTATCCAAGTAGTTTTTTCTGAAATTACGTTTTCTGCATCTCCCCTGTTTGAAGCTCCTTTTTTTTTTTTTTTTGGTCTGTGGTGGGGCTGGGACTCAGGGCCTAGGCATTGTCCCTGAGCTTTTTTGCTCAAGGCTAATGCTCTACTACTTAGAGCCACAGCACTACATCTGGTTTTCTGGTGTTAATTGGGGAAGAGTCTCATGGACTTTCCTGCTAGGACTGATTTCAAATTGCAATCCTCAACTCTCAGCCTCCTGAATAGCTAGGATTAGAGGAGTGAGCCACTGGCACCCAGACTAAATTTCTTTTATAAAACCAGATTCTTCTGCTTTCATTCTGATTCGTCACAGTTTCTCTCTCTCTAACCTGGCATCTTTACCAATGGGATGAATCAGAACTGTAAGGCATGAAGTGTCTGTTCCTCCTTCTGAATGACTGAGTATCAATCACCAGAGGGTCTTTCATCTTTGGTGCAAATGTTGCTCTCCTAAATTCCAGTATCCTGACCTTATTATCATTTCACACAAAGCTGGACATACTCATAGTACTTGATGAATAAAACCATATTTAATACCTGTGGTGCTAGCCTTTGTTTCATTGAGAGAATCTGTCTTAACAGTGATGATCATTTGTACTGAACTGATTTCATACTGTGCATTCCTACAATACAGTCCTATTCTGATTGCTCTTACACAATTTCAACAGCTTTCAGTTCTCTAGGTAGTACATTTGTTCTCCTCAATGAGGACCAAAATGAAAGAGATATTTATGTGCAATAAAATGTATGGACATCAACAACTATTCCTGATAGCAATTAACTATCTAAATTTATACCAATTCTCTTTTATTTTACCTTATTGGACTTTCTCATCTATTATATATGAATCTTTTGATATGCAGTCTGAATGTTTTAGAATGGTTTTGTATTTACAGAATAATTTCCAAAGGCAGTTTCAGAGTTTACTATGCCTTGCATCTACTTTTCTTTATCACTAATATCTTACTTAGTATATTTCTAATAATTAATGACCCAATATTGATGTTTCATTGTTTTTCTAAAGTCTATATTTCATTCAGATTTCCCTACTTCTTACTTAATATTCTTTTTTAATCTGGGTCCTATCTAGGGTACCACTCTATTGTTCATATTTCCTTAAGCTCCTCTTGATTCTGACAGTGTCTCAATTTTTTTTTTTTTTTTTTTTTTTTGGTCAGTCTGGGGCTTGAACTCTGGGCTTGGGCACTGTCCCTGTGCTCTTCAGCTCAAAGCGAGCGCTATACTGCTTGAGCCACAGCACCACTTCTGGTTTTCTAGTGGTTTATTGGAGATAAGAGTCTGATGGACTTTCTTGTCTGGGCTGGCTTTGAACTGTGATCCTCAGATTTTAGCCTCCTGAGTAGTTGGGATTACAGGCATGAGTCACTGGCACCCAGCAGTGTTTCAAATTTTTGTTGCTGCTGACCTTATGAGAGAAAGTTATTTTGATGACTTTATGCTAGTCTTGATGAGTATTACTCAGGCATTCAGTAAAATATCTCCACAATTATGTTTTAAACAATGTTTGTCTCATGGTGTTTTTAAGAGAGAGACCACAGAGAAGATGAAAGGCCATTTTTAATCATGTCGTAAGATATTTGCATACTATTAACAAAATGTTGACCTTAATTCTTGACTGAGGTAACTTTGGTCAGGTTGATTCACTGTCAAAGTAACTCCTTTGCCCCATTTCCATACCATACTATTTTAACAAGAACATTTTAGGTAGAATCAACTTTCCAAAGTTGAGAATTACACATTACCTCCTTATATTCAGAATAAATACACAAGTTACTAGGAATTCTCTTAGAACTGTTTTAATATTCTTTACTTACAAATTAATACATAGTACGGTGAAAGGTAATTCAGTTCATTTTCTCCATAGATATTTTATACTTTAGGATATAATCCAATATATTTCTCGGATCATTTTGGGATCATTAGAACTCTTTCAGTTGGTTTCTGTGCCCCTCAGACATACTTCCAGTATTTTTTTGGGGGGGGGCGGTCAGTCGTGGGGCTTGAACTCTGGGCTTGAGCGCTGTCCCTGCGCCCTTCAGCTCAAGGTGAGCGCTCTACCGCTTGAGCCACAGCGCCACTTCCAGTTTCTAGTGGTTTTATTGGAGATAAGAGTCTCACGCACTTTCCTGCCTGGGCTGGCTTTGAACCGCAATCCTCAGATCTCAGCCTCCTGAGTAGCTAGGATTACAGGCATGAGCCACCAGTGCCCCGGTCCATTAATTTTTTTTTTTTTTTACAAGCATTTCCTTAGTTTCTGGTACCACAAGATACTCCAGGCTGATTCTGTATATTCCTTACACCAGTTCTCGAATCAGCCAATTTCCCTAGAGAATGGTGTTAGAAACTAGTATCTTCGCACTCAGTATGATTTTGCAACTTAACCGCTGACAAGGATTTTAAAGTCAATATTAAAAGCTAAACAAGCTCTGTTTTATGGCTATCCTATTGTAAAATATAAATACAAGCATAGAAAAAATAAAAGAAAAATAATCATCAACAACCAAAAAAGGCAACTATTTCTATCTTTCTACTTTTCTTCATTTCCTCATTGTGGCCAAAACCATCCAAATGCCTGCTGGATAGGTCAAGAATTTTGAATGAACCTTGCTTTTCACTGTCCTACAAAATAGCCATGATAGTACACAGAGTGTGTAGTATAATTCATTTTCTCCACAAAACCTGTGTTTAGGTACCATTATTTTGAGTTTAGTATGGCTTCCTTGTCTTGAGCTTTGAACTTAATTTCTTGTTCTACCTTAAATACTATTCCTCAGATGTAATGAACTTCTTAATTTTGAAGTTTTGTTGAATGCATTCACCTCAAGGGGCAATTCTGTGATCATCTCCCATCACAATTCTCTTCACTATTCCTTTGTAATGTATCACATGAGTAGTTGCTAATCCTCATGCCTGCTTTTCCTTTACCTGTGGGTTTCTCTGCTGTGCTAGGGTGTGGACAGTGTCTGACTTGTTTATGGTTAAGAGCTCAATGCCTAGCACAGTGCTGGAACATGTTTTGAATGAAGAGATTTATACTGCAAAGGCCATCACCGGTCACCTATCTAAAGAAATTAAAATCTTATCACAGTAACTTTCAGAAGTGAATGTGACATGCTC
Source organism: Dipodomys merriami (assembly GCF_024711535.1). Classification (NCBI taxonomy): domain Eukaryota; kingdom Metazoa; phylum Chordata; class Mammalia; order Rodentia; family Heteromyidae; genus Dipodomys; species Dipodomys merriami. The sequence continues at coordinate 5,429,085 of NW_027205715.1, read as the reverse complement.
CATGTTTGGAAAAATCCATTCACACATACTAAAATTCAAAAAAATATATATATACAACAGATACAATATAAGAGATTTGCATACTCATAAAATATGAAATACATTGCCTACATAGTGTAAGAGAATATGTAAAAAAATAATCATGGTCCCCCAAAGAAGTAGAAAAGCAATTAGTCTCATTTAGCTTTCCTGTTCATGGCTGGCATTCTACCACTGGAGCCACACCTCTAGCTCTGCTTTTTGGTGGTTACTTGAAGATGGAGTCTCATGGAATTTCTGTTCCCAGACTGGCTTCCAAACTTGATCCTCCAGGTCTCAGCCTCCTGGGTAGCTAAGATTATAAGCCTGAGCTAACACAAATTTTTTTCCCCTTATTTCCCCCAAGGTTTTAAAAAGGATTTGCTTTATTCTTATTTTTATTTTTTGTTGGTAGTGGGGCTTGATTGTTTTCATATAACAGTATTAAAGTAGGGAGAATAGGAGATGAGAAGGAAACATTTCCTGTTCTTCATGAAGGAAATGGAGGATGAATATTCCAACAAAAGTATTTTCATCAGCATCAGATCATGAATTCCGATCTCACAGTGACTAAGAAAGGTTGGCTGAGGCTGTATAACGTTTTTCTAGCAAGGTAAGTTCTTGAATCTTCAAGAAAGACAGTTTAAGGGGTACCTTATAGTGACAGCGAGAGCACCCTCTAGACCTCAAATGTGGGCACGCAGTTCAAGTTCAAATTATTTTAATTATAACCTGGAGTTGCTTTGAGTGAATTACTTTTCCACCAAGTTACCGCATCTCTTTATAAAAAAGCATAGGGTGCCCAACAAGGGTAATGATGCTTTCAATGACACACAATTACCTCTGTTGATACTTATAACCATTCTCTGTGCCTAGCTCTGAGAAAAGCGTGTTGTGGATCAACAGTCCCATTACACTAGTTCCTATAGCAATTCTGTTGTCGTTACCATCATATCTGAAGCATAAGCGTCTTGAATAAGGTTTCACATTTATGTCCAAGCTGTCTGTACTGTGATCTGCCTATTCCTGCTTCCTATGTAGCTAGGATGACAGGTTTATACTCCCATGTCCAGCTACTGATTTGAGAAAAGGTCTTGAGTAGCTCAGATTGCAGGTGTGAGATACTAGTGCCCTAGAGGTGAAATCCCTTTGAACAATTAATGGACACTTAATAAAAGAATTACAGGAATGTAATATAGGTCCTGTTTGGCAATGGGTACTAGTGAGCCGTGGTTAGATGGAGGATAAAGCGGGTGATATATCAGAAGTACATTATATACATGTATACAAACAGAGCAATGAAATTGTAATAATTATTTTAAGAAGGGGCAGGGATAGTAAGAGTGATGGGGGTGTGCAGTTGTTGGGGTATACTATATGCATGTATGGAAATATCAAATGAAAACCACTTGAATAGCCAATATACACTGATAAAGCTGTTTTAAACAAGAAGTATATGATTCTATTTGCATGAACAGTACAGAATAGGCAACTCATGGTAGAAAACAAGATTAGTATTTTCCTAGGGATGGAAGGCTTAGAGAAAAATGGAAATTGAATTGCTAAAGGATACACTCAAGGAAGAGTGAAATTAAAAACTTAGGAGATAGTCAGCTTTGTTGAGCTGGGTTGAAGTAAAGGCATGATTTTAGATCTGACAGGACTTCTTTCTGGGGTGATGGCATGTTCTAAAGCCAATTTTGAAGATGTGGTACAAATATGAATGTGCAAGTATAGACTTGAGTGGTTAAACCGAGTAAGTGAAATATATCTCAATAAAGCTACTGACATTTTAAAGATTTATGTTAATACATAAAATTCTATTGAGTAAATATTGGGGTTGGAGGAATGTGGGAAAAACCAGTAGAAATTCTGGCTAACCATGGAAGGAATGCCCAAATGTATTGACAAAAATTTATTTTATGTAAAAATAATGAGTCTAGTGAAATTTTTTAACTTATCTCATTTCAAAAAATCGTATTTCCATGACTTGGTAGCATAGTTTATTCCATCTGAACACTGAAGAATCTCTCATTGTGAAATAAATTGCCCTTTGCCTATTTAGTGACAAATATACAGAGCTCAAGGAACTTTTCGCCTAAATAAGTCCGTCCGTCTGTTTTCTTCAGCTGGTACTACCAATTCCCTTTGATTTGCAAGTTAATCTGAAGCATGCCTGGGGAGTAGCCTCTTGATATTATGCAAGTCTACTGGGCTATTTGTACAACAAGCCTTGTCTGCTCACACGAAATGAAGAAGAATGGACAACGGGAGCAGACGCTCTCACTCCATCACCCTGCCACATCGCATGACTTCGAATCACTTTTAAAGTGAACAGTTACATCCTTACCCCCGCTTTTGTTTAAGAACTCAAACATTTGGGTAGTAAATGGTCATGATCTTGTAGCAGAATTAGTCTTTTTTCCAAATTAATTAAACCCCACTGGAGTATCTTCTCTGCCTTGAAAATGAGTTTGCTTATATTGTTACAGTTAATATGTTCATTTCCATATTTCTCCTCTTCTTCCCTTTTAGGTAGTTTGTCAATCACTGCCGATATCCCTAACTAATGTTCAGAGAATTTCTACGTTTATACGTAGCAAAACAGGTTGGTCTGTCATGTCAACATATTCACACCTACAACCTTTCTCAAGTACTATGAAACTCGATATAAAAGTCAGTGGTACATAATCTTCAGTAAGGGAGCTAAAAAGATAGAATGGAAGAAAGCCTCTTCAGTAAATGGTGCTGGCAAAATTGGTTAATCACTTGTAGAAAACTTAAGCTAGATCCTTATATATCACCCTGCACCAGAATCAACTCCAAATGGATCAAAGACCTCGGAGTCAAAGCAGATACCCTGAACATTATAGGATGGAATAGGAGAAACCCTAGGTCACCTTGGCACAGGCTGAAATTTTCTTAATAGAGACCCAGAAATGCAACAAATCAAAGAAAGGTTGGACAAATGGGATTGCATGAAGTTGCAGAGCTTCTGCATGACAAAGGACATAGCTAGCAAGATCAATAGAAAGCCCACGGATTGGGAGAAGATCTTCACTAGCCATACAACAGAAAAGAGTCTCATATCTAAAATATACTTGGAACTCAAAAAATTAAATCCCCCAACAACAAATTCTCAAAGAAACAACTGCCTAATACATAAGTGGGCTAAAGAGTTAAAGAGAAACTTCTCTGAAGAGGAAAGAAGGATGGCCAATAGACACATAAAGAAATGTTCAACCTCCCTACCCATAAAAGAAATGCAAATCAAAACAACATTGAGATACCACCTCACCTCAGTAAAAATGGCTTAAATCAAGAACTCTAATAACAACAGATGCTGGAGGGGATATGGACAGAAGGGAACCCTACTGCATTGTTGGTGGGAAGATAAACTTGTTCAACCACTTTGGAAAGTAGTATGGAGGTTCCTCAAAAGACTCCACATAGAGCTCCCCTATGACCCAGCAATCCCACTTTTGGGCATTTACCCAAATGATCACAAACAAAACCATACTAAAGCTGCCAGCACAACTATGTTTATTGCTGCATTATTTACCATAGCTAAGATATGGAACCAACCCAGATGCCCCTCAGTAGATGAATGGATCAAGAAAATGTGGTATATATACACAATGGAATTCTATGCCTCCATCAGAAAGAATTACATTGCCCCACTTGTTAGGAAATGGAAAGACTTGGAAAAAATTATATGAAATGAAGTAAGTCAGGTGCAAAGAAACATAGGTCCCATGGTTTCCCTTATTTTCATTAACTAGTATATGTCTGAGACAAGCAGAAAAGGTCATGTAAGATGATGTTAAGTAAAATGAATCCCAAGATAAGGACACAAGTGGGTTTTTTTTCTTTCTTGCTATTGTTTCTAACATATTCATAAGGTACCAAGTGATTTTTTTGTTGCTTTGTATGTAGCTCCCCCACAGTATAACCCCTGTTTTCACTGTACTTGATGTTGGTATAATTTGGGGAGGGGAAGGGAAAAAACAAATTGTTTAAATAGGGATACAATTTGACCCATTCAAACAATGAGATGTACAAGATGCTATGTCGAAAAATGAACTTTACAATTTAGGCAGAGCAGGGTATGAGAAGGAAAATGCAGTTGTTGAGATGGGAGGAAAGGGATGGTAGGGGGAAAACAAAAGAGGAGACAACAATGCTTGGTAAGAAATGTACTCATTACCTTGCTCATGTGATTGTAACCCCTCTGTACAGTATTTTCACAATAAAAAACTTATTTAACATAAAAAAAATCACAATTAAAATAGCAGTTGAAAATTAAAAAAACAGTCAGTGGTAAAATTATTAACATGAAATATTAAAATCTATAAATAAAAAGCATTCCTTTCTTCTTCTAGAAAAGTCTCTACTGTATAGGATTTGAAAGCACTTAGTTGAAGTTTGTATCACCTAAGTTCCATAATTTAAATGTCTATTTGCAGTAGTCATTTTTCTGCTAAGATGTTGGCAAAACCTGAGTCATGGCATCTAGAATATACGAGAGTCAATCATCCTTTTAGAATCTTCCACAGGCCTTCTCTCCTTGCATGGTTTTGGGAACTCACAGTATTCAAAAATCATTTCTCACAGGGAAAACAGCCATGCCTCCTAACTGAACTATCTCTTTCACTTTGGTTATTTTCTTGTGAAGAGAAAAAACAATATTAAACTGGCAAATAAGATAATTAGAAACAGGCAGGGCTGGGCATCTACTAGGTATGGGGGATTTTCAAGGGCAATCAAGTCAGAAACTTAGTCAAATCCAGGGCTGTACACAGGGCCATGCTGCTGCTTTCGGTCCCTGAGGAGTTTAGTCCTTTTGCAACATTGCAACATGAATGAACTGCATTGTGCACAATCCATAGCTCCATTTCTAAGTGAAACATTGAAGTGGTTAGTGTCTGTCGTTTCTTATATCTTCACAGTTTGTGACTTAAAAAGAAAAAAAGAAAGAAAAATGAATTCTAAGCTTTTTAACGTTATACATTCAGCAAACTGGCATGGGAATTCTCTATCCAGAAGAAAGAAAAGTATAATAGTTAAAATATTATGTAAATCTATGATTCTCAAGGGGAACAAGAAAACATTCTACAATGGCATTGTGTCATACCAGTGTTATGCTTTGGAAGAAACATATTTATTTTAATCAATAATTAATATGCATGACTGATATTTTTAATATTGAATGAAGAAATGTATAGCCTGAAGTAACCTCTTTTTAAAAAAATCAATGCACCTACCTATTGATAATGAAACAAATAATTCACAAATATCTGGGCAAGTATGGAGATGGAGACCTTTAAAAAAAGGCCCCTTGGAAATGTGCTACTGGGCAGCAAACTGGCTTTGAGTATATTTGGGGTATATTTATTTATTTTGGGGTATATTTTTCTCTTTGATGAGGAGAGGGTTAGAAGATGCAATACATTGTTTTAAGCATCTCTGAGGAAGAAGATGGGGTGCGTAAAATGAGATTTAAATAAAATTTAAATAAACATTTAAATAAAATCTTCTGAGGACAGTGTTGGTCTTTCCCTTGCTATCCCTTATTATTTCTCAGCTTTGAACACAGCCCCCCACATTAAGGCTCATTAAGAGAGTCTTGAAGCTGTTTTGTTTTTTTAAATTGTGAATATACTGTACAGAGGGGTTACAATTACATGGGCAAGATAATGAGTACATTTCTTATTATACATTGTTGCCTCCTCCTATGTTTCCCCTTCCCATCCTGCCTTCCCATCTCCCCCCCACACATCTGTTTTCTTTAACTAAATGTGTCCTAGAAATTCAGACCCATCATTTAGCAATATAGAAGTATCATTTTACCAAACCTAAAGATTCTTCATACTTTCAAGATATGTAGATATTCAAAACCTGCTGTCACTGATGCTCATAAGAAAACTGGCCAAACAACTTAATATTTCTGCTTATATAAACAAAGGGGTTAAAAAGACAAAGGGGGATTACCTAAAGGAAAGCCAATTTAGGCATACTGAATAGGTTCAACAAAATTTAATGCGATATAAATATAGCTAAAATAGATTTCCAATTCTGGTGAAGACAGAGTTATGGATAGCCTACATAGACTCCAATCATAAAACAACAATATTGATGGGTACAATTTATGAAGTGGCTATTCATACCCAGTAGGAAATAGAATGAAAATACATGCTAGGCAGTGCACAGCTACCTCAACTCTGTCAGAGATATTTCTGTGCTGTCATAGGAGAGTAACAGTCAGAGAGCAATTGTCTCATTGGGCAGAAGGAAGAGATCAGAGTTTGGAGTTTTTAAAACATAGAAACTTAGAGGTCAGAGCCACATAGTAATGTCCTTGAGTCTTTAGCTAAGGATTCATTCATATATGGAGGAGGAGAGTCTGAGGATCAGCACAAAAGAGTTTTCTTTGGAAAGGCCAAATAATACAGGAAAGGACTGAAATTCTAATCTATCATATAAAAAGTTACCTTGGTACTTTGTGATACCCAAGTCATTCAATTAAAAGCCCAGAAAGGTTTCTCCTTATCAACAGATATAAGGTAGCCTCAGAGTCACTTTAAACCGTCACTGTCAAACCCCAAAGTAGCTTGAATGCAATGAACTAGGTCAAATAGTAAATTTTTGAAAATGAAGAACAAAAATGTAGAACAAAAAGAAAGCTTTTGAAAAAAAAAATTGAGATTCTCAAAAACACAGCGTAAGATGCTATAAGATAGCAGAAAGCCAAATAGAAACAGACTGAATGATGGACACCATCATAGGAGTTCCAGAGTGGCAAATTCAAGGAGCTAAGTAAATATAGTTTAAAAAAATTAACAGAAAGGATAGATAAAATACATGAAAGGATATCCATAAAGTCCAACATGGAAGCTAATAAAGATCTGGGAAGAAAAACGTCCATTAAATTTAACTTAAGAAGCTGGGCGCTGGTGGCTCACGCCTGTAATCCTAGCTATTCAGGAGACTGAGATCTGAGGATTGCAGTTCAAAGCCAGGTCAGGCAGGAAAGGCCATGAAACTCTTACCTCCAGTAAACCATCAGAAAACTGGAAGTGGCCTGTGGCTCAAGTGGTAGAGCTGAAGAGCTCAGGAAGAGTGTCCAGGCCCTGAGTTCAAGCCCCATGACTGACAACTCCCTCCCCCCAAAAAACAAACAAACAAAAAACCCCAAGCAGCAGGAATATATACGTTAAACAGAATAGCCACTACAAAAATGGCAAAGCTAAGTACAGCATTGATGAATTTCTGAAAATCCGATAAAATTGTTAAAAACAAAAAACCTAACCCAAAGAGTAACAAAAATGCAGAAGAGAGCATTAAGAAGGATGAGTTGGGGATTGGTGGCTGGAGCCTTAGCAACTCAAGAGGCTGAGATCCTGAGACCTGATTCAAGTTTGAAGCCATCCCAACAGACTACCGCCCCTGCCCCCTCAAATCCAAAAGTGGAACTGTGGCTCAAGTGGTAGAGCACTACACTTGAACAAAAGAAGCTCAGTAACAGTGCAATAACAGTGCCCAGCCCTGAGTTCAGGCCCCAAGTCCACGTCCACACACACACACACACACACACACACACACACACACACACACACACACACACACACACACACACACACACACACACACACACACACACACACACACACACACACACACACACACACACACACACACACACACACACACACACACACACACACACACACACACACACACACACACACACACACACACACACACACACACACCTGATATTTATCAGACAAATGGAAGCAAAATTAAAATTTTAAAGTACAAATTTCTGAAAATAAATACATATCTTGGAATTCTTTGCACAGAGGAAATAACATGGACAATGTAGGCAAAATAAAGACACTGCAATTAAATGGCTACTGAAATTTAACCCCAGAAAAAGTGAAATAAGGGACATGCAAAAACAAAAGTTTCTGGCTAGAGGGAGATGAATTTTGCCACAAAAACAAAGAGAAATAAGTTTTGCATATAACTGTATAATCTTTTCCTATTTAATAGAATCTTTAAAATACAAAGATGTAATTGGTTGTTTAAAAGTAAATAGTAACAATGTATATAGGACAGTAGTAACTGTAGAAAACAACTAAAATAGAAAGGAAGATGAAAGTTTAAACTTTAGGTTTATTACTTGAAAGGTGTTATGTATGAAGTGGTAAATTCACTTCAAGGTTAGACTGGAGATATTAGCACTGAAGATTATAATCCCTAGATGTAAAACTGAAAGTCAAATAAACAGATGAGTCCAAAGCAGGAAATAAAGGAAAATGATAGAATAAAAAATCAATACAAACAACATCAGAAGAAGGATGGGATAAGAACAGAGTAGTCTGACATCACATAGTACGTATTGTTATTATAGCACATTAAAAATTAAAAGACAGATTTGGCAAATCTCAAAATCTTGTGAAGTCTAGTAACATGCTCATGAATAATTTATGATTAACTTAAGATTTAGTAAAAGTAGAAAATGTTAAGAGTGAAGAGTAGCTAAATCATGTAAGGTAAGACTGGAAGTCTGTGTGGGTGTTTAAAATAAAAAGCATAATTTCAATGGTTTCTATTTAAAAAGAATGAAGTTGTACAATCAATTATATAAACTCCACCAAAAAAGTAGTAAAAACTACCTACTTAAATTCAAATAAATAAAAGCAAATAGCAAAAAACAAAGAATAGAAGATGTACCTATAGACAAACACTGGAGAAAAATGAATTCCTTTGTTAGCATGGAAATATTAACCCCTCCCCCCAAAAAGAAAATGATTCAAAATAACCTTAGTAGATTCATAACTTGATTGATCAAGGATGATAAACAAAGGAGAGTAGAATACAATATCAGGATAGAAAGAAGCAGCAATAGAGAAACTGTAATTATGAACAACTTGGTCATTATAAAATCCACTACTCATATAAAAAAAGGATGCATTCATCGAAAAACAATTTAACAGACTTGACACAGGAAGAAACAGTATTTCCTAAAGGTATTGAATTTTTATAATTAACAATATTTTCACAATAAAACTTTCAGGTGCAGATGGCTTTTCTGTGGAATTTAAGGGAACATTCATGGAAGAAGAAGAGTGAATCATGAATTCTTTCAAAACCATTGGAAAGGAAACTCATTTTAATTCGTCTTATGAGGTCAACATAACCTTGACAGCAAAACTAGACAAGGATAAAATCACAAAATAAAATTCCAAACCAGAATATTTATGCACAATTAATAGAATATTTTTATTCTGTTAATATTTTATTCTAGTAAAATCTAGCAATGCTAGACTCGTGTAGCATTTTCAATGAATATAACTGATCACATGAATACAAGGAAAAATAATATGGAAATATCAGTAGGTTTAGAAAAAAGGGTTTGACAAACTGAATTAACATTCATAGTAAGAATTCATAATAAAGTAGGGAGGAGAGGGAACAAAATTTTCTTGGCCAAATAAGGGCATCTATGAAAATCCTATTGCTAACATAACATTAAATTTATCAAAAGACTAGTGATTTCCCTCTGTTGTAAGTGAGATAAAATCGACTGTCCTGACAAGACCTTAACATTGTCATGGAGATCTTCCTGGTACCATGCAGTAACACAAGGACAATGAACTAAGAACATAAGGATGTGAAGTAGAAGATTTAAAAGATATGAAATGTCACATATTTCATAAGTGGGAACCCCAAACAAAGTAAATTCATTTTTGTGCCAGTACTAAGGCTTGTACTCAGGCTCTGGGTATTGTCTGCTAGTGCTCTTCCATTTGAGCCATAGCTCACCTTCTGGCTTTTTCCTGGTTAAGTGGAGATCAGAGTCTCACAGACTTTCCTTGGTGGGCTGGATTTCAACCATGATCCTTAGATCTCTCCTGGAGCTAGGAACTGGATTACTTAATAGCACCAACTACAATAATATTATAAAAATAAGTTTTGTTTATATGAACTAATACTGAGCAATTGACAAATAAACTGAAACTTCCATTTATAGCAGCATCAGAATTGTAAACCTTGTGGAATTACATTGGACAAAAAAATGTTTAAGACTACGATATGAAAAACCATGCAGATCAGAGATTATTTATTTATTTATTTTGTTGGTTGTGAGGCCTGAACTCTGGGCCTGGGCACTACCCCTCAGCTCTTCAGCTCAAGGCTAGTGCTCTACCACTTGAGCCACAGTACCACTTCTGGCTTTTTCTGTTTATGAGGTGCTGAGGAATCGAACCCAGGGCCTCATGTGTGAGAAGCAAGCACTCTATCACTGAGCCACCTTCTTAGCCCAGATCAGAGATTTTTTAAAAAGAGCTAACATTAAGGAAATATTTCATGTTAATAAATTGGAATATACAATATTATTTGTTAGTTAATGTAGGTCTTAACAAAATCTCAAAGGAGAGAGAGAGAGAGAGAGAGAGAGAGAGAGAGAGAGAGAGTGTGTGTGTGTGTGTGTGTGTGTGTGTGTGTGTGTGTGTGTGTGTGTGTGTTTATCTTTAGAGCCAGCGTTTTCTTTGTTCAAGGCCAGTGCTCTATCACTTGAGCCACAGTTCCATTTCAGCGTTTGGTAGTAGAGTAGAGGTAAGTTTTGCAGGCTTTCCTGCCTGGGCTGGCTTTGAACTGCAAGCCTCAGATCTCAGCCTCTTGAGTAGCTAAAATTACAAGCATGAGCCACTAACACCAGGCTTCAAGTGGATTTTTTTGTACAAAAATCCTTCCTTCTTTACTCTTTTCATTTTATTTTTATTGTATGCTTCTTCTCAATATTAACTTCTTATAAAAAGAAAGGTAGGTAGGTATAAGTATTTTGATACATTATTTTATATTACTATAAAAAGTACAAATAATGTATGTACAAATATGACAAACTAAAATAGCATATACTTTTTTTGGGGGGGTCCAGTCATGGGGCCTGAACTCTGGGCCTGGGCGCTATCCTTCGGCTCTTCAGCTCAAGGCTAGTGCTCTACCACTTGAGCCACAGCGCCACTTCTGGCTTTTTTTCTTTTTGCTTATGTGGTGCTGAGGAATCAAACCCAGGGCCTCAGGCATGCAAAGCAAGTGCTCTACCACTGAGCTACCTTCCCAGCCCTAGCATATACATTTTCAAACCCTACCTATTGCTAACATGAAATAGGCATTATGTTTTTCTTACATATAAGTGATAAAATTAAAATATTGACATACTATGTCATTTGCTCCAATTCCCAAGGTATTGAATTAAAAAAAACCCCACAGATTCAAACTCATCAAACACAGAGAGTGGGTATCAATTATATCCAAACACTCTCCATATGGCAGAGTGATCTGTAGGCATGTCACAAAGTCATGCATGGAATTATTATTATGAAGTCAACATTCCTTTTCTCATCAAGTCCAAGGAAATTTAGTTATAATGGAAACATTTACCACAGTTACATTTTCATCATAACTAACACAAGCTAATACTCTGTATAAAATTACTACCATGAATTAACTTTATGTCTGCAGAAAATGGGATTGTAGGTAATTACTGATTTTCATTCAAAATAAAAAAAGCAAATTATCTCCACCAACATAAATGCACCATAAATTGTTTGAGGCATAATAAAGAAATGAATTTCTGAAAGAAATATGGACCAAATCTGCCAAATTATTGTAAATGATAGCCCTTTTGAAATTAGGGCATGTAATTGCAATTGGCAAATGTTATCCTTTTAATGGTTACATTATTTGGGTAGACCAATAATCCTTACCAGTGTGCCATTTCTAGAAGATTGACAGGTCTTATACATTTTAATATCAAAATGCCATCAAATTTATATATAGAATGATTTACTGTTTTCAGTATCAGATTTGTCATAATGAAGTTGTCACCCATGAGTGCAACATAATGACATTTTAATTGAAAGACGATGCTTTGGCAAATCAGAAAGAAGCTATTTTTCTTTGGCTATTTCTGAGTTTGTTGACAATTTTCAACTGTGTATACTTGCAATTCAAAGGACTGTTCCAACATATGGCCTCATGTATTTAATCTTAATGAGTGAAAATAACCTTTACTACATGACATTTTAAATCAAGTGGAATAATCAACCTTATTTCAGCATAGTATTTTATAACAATTACCTATCATATTTTGAATAAGAATGTAACATCTGCATCACAAACTGTCACAGATAATAAAGGTGTGATCATTTTATTGTAAAACTCTCATGTTATCTAATAGAAGGAATCATCTATGTTATACAGTGTTCTCTACCGAACCAGAAGCACCCAATTAAATTGTTTTTATATCAAACTTCCATTGAACTCAGAGTAGGTAACCAGTGAGTAAACTTGCAATGAGAAAACTAGTAAGTGACCACTTTTTTATTTGCATGGTCCTTTAAGAGAAATGGAAGTTAAATTTCTTGTTACTTTACCCCAGAATTCATTTCTGTATGACTTCCCTAAATATATAATATATATATTAAATACATGTATTTATTCATAAGCACATACACATGAAGATGATTGATAGATGAGAGAGAGAAAGCATGAAAGAGATTGTATCATATGCTTAAAGACCATTTAAGAAAATTCCTCTAGGGATGCTGTTTTTAAAAAGTAAATGTATCAGAGGATCTTGAAATATTACACTAAAATGTGAACATGATGCATGTAAGATATCATTGCTCTGATAAAAGCAAAAACTACCATTCCAAGTGTGTATCTCTGAATTGAACAATGGAGGACAAAATGCAAAACTGTGTTCTTGGTATAGCAAACAAGCAGACTATTGGAAAATGTTTTTAATAGGAAAGAAATTTCATGAAGAACTCAAAAGAGACTACGTTGTTCTATTGACTAAATATACAGGAATAGATCTTTATATTTACATACAAATATACATGATCATTTAAGTGTTATATAACCTTTATTTTTAACTATATATAATCTTTGAGTCATGCAACAAGTCCGTTTGTGAGTATAATGCATCTTGATGAGTGATGAGGGCTACCCCTCCCACCATTCTTCTCTATCTCTCCCAATCCCACTCAACCTCTCAAGTTACCTGGTTCCATTCTCACATAAGTACATTGAATATTATGACTGTACTTACCCACCATTCTTCTCTCCCTTTGTCTCTAGCCCTCCCCAAATACATTTAAGTGTTACCTCCTCAGATAAAGCATGTTTAAGCTTCCTATTGTTGGGTCAATTAGTCAGAGTTATACCATTGCAATTCGCCCCTGCCTATACCATAGCTTATCTTGATTTGTGTATATGTGCATAGGACCCCATATATCTTTTCATGTGTGTTTAGACCTCACTACCACATAAGAAATGGGTCTTTCATACTATTTCCTAAAAGTGAAAGACTGATCTCCACATAACACGCCCTTCCTATACTAGAAGCAAAGGCAACTTCTTGGTCTTCAAGGACTGAAAGTCCAGACTGAGATAATACTGCAACCTTTCAGGTGCATCAAATAACATTAATTTCTTCATGAGGAGTTCAGTGCCATGTCAAACTCATAAAATAAGTTGTAGACTTTCCTTCTGTTAATTTATTTTATGTCAAAATTTAATTCTCAGATCCAGCCACAACCCTAAGAGGTGACACTGAGGTGGAAGTTTCCAGCCTGGCACTAGTGGCTCACTAGCTGTAACTTTTGCCACTGAGAAGACAGATCTGAGGATCAAAGTTCAAAGCCAGCCTGAGAAAATGAGACTCTTATCAACAATTAACCAGCAAAAAGCCAGAAGTGGAGATGTGGCTCAAATAATAAAGCTCAAGCCTTGAATGCAAAAACAAGCAAGAATGTAAGGCCCTGAATTCAAGCCCCACTACTAGCACAGGCATGTGAACACATGCCCATGTGCACATACACATGCACAGACACGTGCGAGAATACATACACAGTTTACACATTCTATAATGACAAAGAAATCAAATAGATTTAGAGAAAACTATTTTACTTTTGTAAAGGCAAAAGAATAACTGGGGAAGCTATATACCCATCTATGTTTATTTTCTTTTCCATTTTGGATTGTGTTGATATTGATATGGAGATGTGTCAAATGAACTATGGTAATAATTGCTAAGAATTCTTATTTCCATTTACATGGCAGCTTCTTTATTTGGATGGTTAGACTTACTGATGAAATAATCTCTATTTTACCTAAAGTTACATTCCCAAATCTTTACTATAGAAACATTTGTAAGGTTCAGAAGACTAGACAAACAACTTATTTTAACCTACTTATTTATTTTTATTTTTTATTTTTTTTTCGGTTGTGGGGCTTGAACTCTGGGCTTGGGCTCTGTCCCTGTGCTCTTCAGCACAAGGCGAGCGCTCTACCTCTTAAGCCACAGTACCACTTCCAGTTTCCTAGTGGTTTATTGAAGATAAGAGTCTCACGGACTTTCCTGCCTGGGCTGGCTTTGAACCGTGATCCTCAGATCTCAGTCTCCTAAGTAGCTAGGATTATAGGCTTGAGCCACCGGTGCCCAGCTAAGCTACTTCTTTTTTTAATCATAGTTTTAAAAAGGCTATCCAGAAAGGTAAGAGAAAAGCCTAGACAGGAACAGTTCACAATATCAGGACTAAGTAAATAAAATTATTTGAGCTCCATTTTACTTATTTATGTAACATGGTCAGAAATACACCTACATCAATGTGAAATCAAGAGAGTGGCATAATGTACATAAAACGATTAGCATGATAATAACCACTTCTCCCTGAAGGTCTTTAAAACCAGGACTTTAAAACACAGATATACTTCTGTAGAAGCAAAGGACAGTTGCGGCAAAATATTAAGCTCTAATTCTAACATAGGCCAGAATGTATTTGATTTATAATATTGTTTCTATGGGAATTTTGCTATAAATGAATTTTACATTGTTGGTGTAGTATATTTGATTAAAAAAATACATGAAGCAGAGGTGAAGAACAAGTCAATGCACAATGTCTAACAAGTAATTTAGTTGCTTCTATACATGCAGTAAATATGGAGAGCATCTACCACACATTCATTGGGAACTGTACTCCTTATGTATTTTGCAGTATATTTCACTATGGAATCTCTCCAAGTGGCAACTTTGACTTTATCTTGATCAAAGACTATGATAAAATTATAGAAACTACAAGCTAGTAGATTTCAACTTGACTGGGTTTCTATCTAAAGCAATCTCAGTAAGTTATCCTGAAGAAGTAAAATCAGTAGGAATACATTTAATACATGAATATCACTGGCTTTTATGTTAGGCAATTCTTCCATTATGGTACATAAACCTGATATACAAAGCCTGCATTACTATGTTTCTTTGTGTGAAGTTGAAAACTTCTACTGACTAGGACTTATCTGGCTTGGGTGGGGCTAACACAATACTGGATTCCAAACCCCAGTGCCACAAGTTACTGTCCTTGTCATATGGTTTGAATAAAATTAAGCCTTCTAATTCCCAAACTGGAAAATCTGAGGAGTGTATCTAATCCACAAACTGCTGCAGAAATGGAGGAAGACCTCAGTTCTGTTGATACCCATGTACACAAGCTATCATTTATTAGGCATCTTGCCTGGGCCAGAAGCCATTTGATCATTTTGTTTTCCCTAGAAGCAAAAATAGAATCAAGAAAACAAATAAAAAATGTCAAGGTCCTATTGCTGGTAAAGCCATGATTAGAACTCAAATGCAGCATTCAAACCTACCCTCAATTTAGCAATAAATGAAAATCCTTGTTCATTCTGAGGAAGATAAGTACAAAAATTACCTTTTTATTGCCTCGGAAAATTGACAAATCTTCAAATAATTGTCTTATTCATACTGTGTTTTTATGAGTGCTATAATTTCACTTTCTAAGGCAACATTCATGGCTCACTGTGAACATTTTTGTGTTCTGTTTGACAATTAGGGTTGTCAACAGTTCCATGCATTTCACAATGATGAGGAAAATTCCCCATTACTAGCAGTTTTCCAGGAACAAAATTTTTATAACTTATTCACCAAAATAGAAAAGGCTCTTTCCTTTGAAAACCTATCCGTGACTTTTTGATGGATGACATTGAAGAGTTGCAAAGAAATCTTTCCTGTCATTAACTTTGTCCTTGCAAATTGACATTTCACTGTGCCACGTCAGAATCCCTGACTGAACAAACAGATGCAAGGCATCTCACACATAACACATACATACAACACATGAGCACTACATACAACACACGCATAACACAGACATATAGCATATGACCGGCACTCACACACAGGGAAGGGGAATTGGAAAGATAAATACTACATGGAGTGAACCATCATAGAGGTAAATATTTTAGTACTATAAAAAGAGCTGATAGAACTAGACACTGGTAGTTCACACCTGTAATCCTAGCTACTCAGCAGAGGGCTGTGATGGAAGGATTACGGTTCGTAGCCAGCGCAGTCAGGAAAGTCTTTGAGACACTTATGGCCAATGAACCACCTAAAACCTGGAAGTGAAGTTATGGCTCGAAGAGGTTGAGTACTAGCCTTGAGCAAAAAAGCTCAGAGACAGCATCCAGGCACTGAATTTAAGCCCCATGACAGACAAAAATAAAATAAAATTTTTAAAAAGAACAAACACAAATTAATTCCATTCTCAAAGGGTTAAAGTGAGAAAAGAAACAAATATTTGAATATTTGCCATGTTCCAGAGGTAGTAGACTAGTTAGCTTAAATTCAAACATTTTCCAGTTTATTTCTGCAAAACATAGCTTATTCTTCTTTTTAAGTAGGTATTACTATCATTATATTTTTAAAAAAAGCAGCAAAGTCTTTGGAGAATTTAAGGAGCCTGCTTAAGTCAAAGCTAAAGCAGAATAGATCTGGTATTCAAACGTAAATATATCTGACTTCAAAGCCCTAGCTTATATTCTGATACCAAGCCTTACCCCATCCTCTGGCTGCCCCCAGAGATTTAAGATTTGTAATTGGCTGGTATTCTTCTCTCAGCTGTTTCAATTCTGTTTTCTCTCCTCAGATTTGATTAGGAGGACTCACTGGATTTGGAAACAAGCTTGAAGTCCACCACTCTTATTCTATTTATCTCCACCGTACCCATTCAAGTGAGTTTGGAAAGTGACCAATATTTGGTGTACATTCCTGCAGCTTCATTTCTTTATGAATGATTTTGTTCTAGTTAGCCTGAACCCAATTCTTTGCTTCTGCATTGCAAAATAAGGACAATTCTGCAGATTACCAGGAAATTATTTTATAATGAGAAAGCAGGATCTACCAGGATCAACCTGAATGATAGGCTGTTTACCCTCAAGAAAGAAAGAACAAAAAAAGCCACTGGCATGTGATGGTAAGAAAAATACTCAAGGGGATGCCAAGCAAAGATAAATAACATACATAAAATATCCAGAGGTACTCAGTATAGCACCAGACCCTGGAAGCATTCACTATCCATTTATTTTCTAAAATAAGAAAAATGCAAAGTATGAATTTGTTGTTTTGCGTTCTAATGTTTTGGTGATTACTTTATAATCAAGTTCAATTGACTTTAATGTCAGGCTTACATTCTTTTTGTATCTCCTATCAGCAAATGCACATGTGTTGCAGTCTTGAATGGAGTTAAGTCTTGTCTCTAGAGAAACAAAGTTGTTTGTGACATTTACCTGTACTGTAAATGAGCTCTAAAGCAGAGAAAATAAAAATATTTGTCTTGGATATATTAAAACAGAAATGTAATTTATAGATGTAAAAAATGAGCAAGGTAGAAAATGAAAGATTTTCTATTTGACATAAGAAATTTTTTATTGTTAAGGATAATTTTAAAGAAATGTATTAGTGATCCTTTCCACTTTTTTTTTGGTTGTTATGGGATTTGGTTTTTGTTTTTGCTTTTGGTCAATGCTAGGTTTTGAACTCAGCCTCATGCTCTATCACTTGAGATATGTCTCTAGTTGGGCTTTTTTGTTGGTTTACTAGAAATGGTAGCTTTGAGTCTTCATTATCTGGAGCTCAGCCTATTAAGTAGGTAGGATTATAGGCATGAGCACCCAGGACCTGGATTACATTAAGTTTTAAGGCTTTTATAAATAGTATAATTTCACCAAGATATTTTTCTAAATATTTTCATTGACATGCTAACATGATAAATTGCAACCTAGGAATAAACAAATAAGATACCTTAAGAAGCTTTTATTATACTAGGCTTAAAGGATATCTAATTAAATGGGGAATTGTATAAATGGCACTATTGCTAATTTGGTGACATCTAAGATTGTTGAGTTTCTAATCCGGCAATTTTATGTTTCCTATTTTTTATGTTTCCTATTTTTTACAACTTTAATCCTCATAACTACTCTGCACAGCAGATACTATTAGAAACCAAATTACCCAGAAGAGGAAAGTGAGATTTAAAGTGGTTAAGTTAGTTATTGACTGCTGTATCTTCAGAAAGTGGCTGTCCCAGACAGGATTCACGGCCAGATCCAGATACATTTTGATGAATGCTTCAATGCAGGGACAAAGACTTTCACGGGGCCTCTTATTTTTTCCATATGCTACATGCTGAATCTCTATTTCCTGCTGTGAAAATTCTTCTCTGTAGTAAGCATTTTTAATACTCACAGAATTAACAGGGAATAGGTAGCTCTTAGCAACGTCTCTATCAGAGCTGGTTGATCAGAACAAAAGCTGGTGAGGAGAATATGGTTTAATCTGCCAATTTTACCATTCGAATGAACGAGCCTGAGACTAAGTAGCTCAAAAATACTCAAAGATACCCTTCAGAGAGGGAAGACTACTGAAATCCTCCGGTAAAATTTTTCCAATGCACTTGCAAACATTAAGACAGGAAGACATTCCCCCCCCACCCCACCTCCCCCGAAGCAATTAGTAATCTAAAGAAACATGGCTGACATTTGCAGTATTTACCTCACGTTTGTAAAGCATTTTCATTTACGATTAAAGAGCAGTTGTCAACAGGATTTCCCATCATTTTAACATTAATGACTACTGTTTAATCCTTCCTTAATCACCATGGTTCTCGGCACAAGTGGCTCATGCATGTAATCCTAGCTACTCAGGAGGCTGAGATCTGGAAATCATAGTCTAAAGTCAGCACAGTTAGGAAAGTCCATGGGACTCTTGCCTCCAAGTAACCACCAAAAAGCCATAAGTAGAGCTGCGGATCAAGTAGCAGCATATTAGCCTTAAGCAAAAAAGCTGAGGGACCACACATGCGCACACACGTACACACACAAACACACACACACACACACACACACACAAATCAAGATGGTGTTCACTATGTTGATGTTGTTTTCTTTACAATAAATTTTTACACAGAAAATAAGGGGACTATTTTTTTGCTTAAAAAAAAAGAGAGCTACTACAGAGGTAGTTTATGAGTGACAGATTACAGGATAAAACACCATAATCAGTGAAAATGTATTATTTAGGGAAAGCAAATTCCCTCAGTTTCTGGTGGCTGCACTAATCATTTGAATAAAATAACAGTATGCAAATGCTTGCTGTAGAGTTTGACAAGGCTGTCACTTTCTCTTATCGGACACAACGCTTTATCACAATGCAGTCAAAAGAAAGGAGGAAATGAGGTGGAAAATATTATTATAAGATTTTTTAGGGTACTTTGATAAAAAAAACTAGAGACAGCTGTTAAAACTCCTGTATTTAAGAGCAAATGTGAGTAATGAACCATTAAGTGAAATATGTAAGGCAGGGAAATATTTCTGGCAACACACATGCTCTAACATTTATTTTACTTATGGATAATGATATTAAACAGTAGACTGAACCTCCATGGAGACATTGAGCAGGCAGTGGTTGTGTGCTTGTGAAGAGTTGTGTCTTCACTATTTCTTTTTTTGGGATGGGGGGGTTTCCGGTCGTGGGGCCTGAACTCTGGGCCTGGGAGATGTCCCTCAGCTCTTTAGCTCAAGGCTAGCACTCTACCACTTGAGCCACAGCACCACTTCTGGCTTTTTTCTTTTTGCTAATGTGGTGCTGAGAAATCGAACCCAGGGCCTCAGGCATGCAAGGCAAGCACTCTACCACTGAGCCACCTTCCCAACCCTTCACTATTTCTTTGTATCATTTCCAGGAGCCACCAACCTAGAGCTCAGCTTAACACCTCTTTATCAATGGGCACTTCTGTGGCTTTTCTTTGCTCCTACTTACTGTTTATAGTGGTACCCAATTGATTTTATTATGATCAGTTCCAAACCCTTTTATGTAACTGTACTGCTAATTCAATTGAAACATGAAATGGGTCACAAAAGGGTTTTCAAGTCATTTCCAAAGAAATTGAAAACAACAGCAGAATGATCTCTTGATTTTCCCCCCTGTTGCCTATTTTATTCTCTGGGATAGTTTACTACAGAAAGGGGGCGGGGCCAACAGTGAGAATGCGTTGTGTTGAAAATCGTTGCTAACAATGTTTTTGGGCAAAGAACATGAGTAACAACATGAGTTATATTGATTAGCATGGCACACTCTTCTCCGTGAAAGCTTTATTATTTTTCAGACATTGTCAAGGGAAAACAGAAACCTTTATTTTATATATATATACATATATATATATATATATATATATATATATATATATGTCTATCATTTGGCTAAGCATTTTTCTCCATAGACGGTATGTGGAGGTTGCTGTGGGATAAGTATTTAATACTTCAAAGAAAAGCCCATTGAATTAGCAATATTTATCTGGATGTATATTCTATTCTTTTCATGTATGTTACCATAGGTAAGTGATAAGAAATTCCTTCCATTTGTTTTCTTTCTGAGTAGTTGTTTTTTCCTTAGAAATATGTGGTGGGAGCGAAGCAAAAGGGGAAGATATGGGTGCAGAGTCTGCTAAACCACAGAGAGATCCGAGATGGTAGGATGAAATGAAGATGACCAAAGTGGATGCTTTCCAAAAGCAGGTAAAACACAAGAAAAAGCACCATCAGAGTCTTCGCCGTGGCTTTGCATGGTGAGAAATGAAGATTAGGAAGCAACTCTCACCTGCTATTCACTGGAGCTGCACCTTTTGGCCTACCAGTTAGCAAAACCATCCCTCCTGCTGAGAAGCCCCGGGAGACACAAACACACACACCTTTGGCTTAGACTCCGGATAAACCCTGACCCGCACAGTCTTTCAACGTGACCCTTAGTGGTCAAACTGAGAAGAATCTGGAAAGAAATGTCATTTCAAAATCACAGGCATGTGTCTCTGTTGCAGGGGTTAGAGGCTTAAATGCTCTACTGGGGTAGATTGTCACTTGTTCCTAGAAAACATTTTTAGGTGCACTATGTGACAGTGACTGGCCCCAAGGACAGATGCCACTGTCCTTGCTCATCTGTTGCACACTGCTGACAAGATTGGTGCGTGTTATATAGAGATCGCAAACGATTCTTTTGTGGCTTTATTTTTTGGTAAACCCACACAGAAGCATATATGTGTATGTGCAGGTGTATACATGCACACACATATACATATATACACACCTATACAAATATACACAGACATATGCACACATATGTATATGTGTGTGCACTATCTATATGCATGTATATATGTGTGCATGTATGTATGTATGTATATATATATATATACATATATATATAGTAGCTATAGGGGGCTTCTGTTAACTCCATTAACTAAATCTCCCAGGAGTGATTTTTCATGTGTGTCCTGTCTATGGTCAATTTTCATTCTTACTTCTTCCTAGATATCCTCCCTATTTTTTTTTCTGATCCTTTCCTCACAAACCCATAAGGGATTTACGCTTTGTCTCAGAGTTCTTCTTTCTTCATTCACTGAGTATCATCCATTTTTAGGACCAGCTGTGACTTCCTCACTACAGTAATATTCACTGTTCCTGATATGATAAGAATTTACATAACATGATGATTCTGTCAACACTTCCAGATGAAAGTGCTGCCGTACATGAAAAGAGAAGAGCAAAAGGATAGGAAGGTGGACCAGGGATGGTAAAAGAAGAGGATATTTTTCCTGTAGGAGAAGAGGCTGCCCATTAGCTGTCTCTAGTTGAAGAACATGCTATAGCAAACAGGTTTATTATTGCTTTAAAAAAAAATCCATGCCCTTGATACTCTGTCCCCTGGTAGTAATTCATGCCATTGGCTATGTAGTTCTCTTGTAGAATCAAATTTAGCTTAACAATGTACTCAAGTCAACTTTTCTTGAACACTGCAAAGTGTAATTTTGAAAGAATATCCTTAATCTTATTGTGTATCTAGCCTTTTAAGCAACAGAGTATTGCAGAAATAAATTCCTGCACACTGTAAGTCACATACATTTGTGAAATGTGCTGCCCAAAGAGTCTACTTTCCATTGAGTGTTTTCTGTTCATCATTGTTCACCTACCAAAGCCATGAGCAGGAGCTTCTATATGCTATTTTGAAAATACTTTGTTTTTGCTAAAGCACAAGTTTCTATGCCTTTGCTTAGTCCATTCTAATACAAAGAAAAAAAGAGACCATATCAACATTTCCTAGTTCTATCTATGGAAAAAGTCCGGTTTCTGAACAAGAAAAAAGAGAATAATTGAAAAACCAGATTAAGTGAACAGAACTCATTCATTCATTATATACAAAACAAACAAATGCAGACTAACGGATCTCATTCCATTTACAAAACATTTCCCTGTGCATTTCTTATTCAAATTATTCAAATTAATGAAATAAATAAGGTAAAGGCAAAGGGGCTAACACTCATTATACAGCTCACTAAGTGCAAGGTAATGTGAAATAGTCCTCAGTCCAGTGTTTTCATTTCTGGGATGGTTATGGTTAAGAGATTAGAAGATATTCTCCAATAACAGCTTTTATTTATGGAACACCTCCCATTTGCTACAAGCTAGTGACTCTACATGAATCATTTGAAATGCTCTTAGCTCGATTTTATTATTCCCCTATCATGGATGATGGACTTTAAAATCAGAGAGGTTAAATAGTTCTTCCATCTATAACAGCTGGTTAGTGCCAGACTTTGGAATCAGACTCATCTTCACTTGAGTAATGATTTCATGTTCTCTTCATAACCGTTTTTTGCTCTGAACCTGATATTTTAGGTTTACACGTGTACCTTATTTTTATTTCAAAGATTACCAAGCAAAAAATATCCTCAGAAATATCTTTTTCTGTAGTTTAGGCTTTTGTCACTCACTTTGATGAATTACACTACTCTATGCTCCGTCACTTTTTCTTTGTATGTGTGTGTACCCAAACCAGGGCTCGAACAACTCAGGGCCTCACATTCTCACTCAGCTTTCTTGTTCTAAGCCGGCACTCTATCACTTAAGCCAGATCTCCAGTCCAGCATTTTGCTGGTTAATTAATGAGAGTCTCATGGACTCTTTTTTATCTGGTCTTGGCTTCAAACCTTGATTCTCCAAGTTTCAGCCTCCCAAGAACCTAGGATTATAGGCTGAGCCCCTGCTGCCTGGCTAACATTGCTTTCTCTGTTGAAGCATTTATTCCACAATCATAAGCAAAATTAGTCTTACTGTTTTAACCAGTTATAATCATCATTTTATTTCTAACTTTAGTGTTCTAACAATGTAATATGGCGTCTTAATGACATTTCAGCACTGTCGTTCTTGTACTTAAGACTCAGTTTCTAGTATTGCACATTAAGAACGACAAAAATTGACAGATGTACCATCCATGACAGATGACAACACAAACTTGACCCTGGACAGTTAGATGGCCTTTCATTTGAGCACTGTTGACTTGGTTCTACTTTTCACTTTAGGAGGTGGCTTGGTGGAACCCTCTGAAAAGGTCTGTTTTAAGTCAATGGCCAGGCTGTTTCCAGATAGGACCATTGTTATTCATCCATATAGATACATACATGTGATGTGCTTGTGTGTTTATCCCTTCTCTAAAAGCAATTATCTTATATGTAATGCACTTCCTTCATCAACTCAAGTTCCTCAGATCAGTGATACCTAAACTGATTTTATTATGTATTGATCGCATACTTTTATTGTGTATTTTATTATGTACGTGTGTCACTAACTTATGTGTATTTGCTTATGAATATACAAGAAATTCTGTATTAATATAACTTTAATGTATTCAAATTAATGAAAAGAATGAATGAAAATAAAATATGAAGAAAATAAAACATTTGTCAATATGATACATTTGATGATACAATATATAAAAGTAAATTCCAATATTAGCTTTCCACATCTCAATTGAATTGTGTGTCTCACTTCACTTGGGCTTAGAAAAATAGTTGGTATCTGAAACTTTTAGCTTCAAGATCTAATCTGAAATTCATGATACCAAAAAATCTTCCCTAATCCCATGTCTTATCTACCCTTTCTCATTTCATACAGACATGTTTACTTCTGCACTGTCCTTGACCTGACTTAAGATTAGAGACACTGTGTGACCCTGAGCACCAAAGACATTTGAATAACATTTCGGCAAAAAGATTCCTTAGAACATTTCCATCCATAAAAAGTGTTTTCCATAGTTTGATTGAACAGCCACGACCTAAAAGGATATTTATCATAAATAAAAATGCAAAAATAAATAAATGCATTATGTTTCCTCTGTAAACAACTCAGAGAAGTTCTTAGATACACAGTCACCTGCACACAAATTAAAAGACTTTGAGGGAGGTGAGAAATGAATTCATAGGACATTCTTGAGGCAAATAATTGCCTTGTAGTTTTCTGCTAGATGAAAAATGTGGTAAATGGAGCATCAGAATATTTCAAATGAATGTTGTATTCTGCATTCTCTAATACTAAAAACATTAAATCATGTGAATTGGCTTTCTATAAGTGTCAGAAAAATTAGGTAATGTTTTACTCATAAATACGTTAAGTATTTTTTCTACATAAAGTACCATTAACCTGAAAATAGAATAAACTTTAAGAACAAGCTATTTTTTAAAAAAAGATGTTCCTTTGTGTTAAGTGCCAACAAAGAACACATTTTATATTAATTACTTCTCCCAGTCCAGACCATCTGTCTCTCCAAATGTAATGAACGTTGGCATTCTTACTGGTATATACTCAATAGATCATATTGGATCTGAATAAATCCTGTTCAAAGTCTTGTTATAGCAAGAATATTATGGAATAAATGTAAGTTTCCTCTTAACAGGTTCCTCCCAAGGACAAATTTAAGTTCCATTCCCGGCAGTTAGAACAGGAGCTTTTACCTCACTGCTTTTCATATTTGCATAGATATATTACAAATTGTTCTCACATTACACAATTTGTGTTTAGGTATGTGATGTTGTACAACATGACTGTTCAGCATTTTGTATTTGAATTAAAATTTTCCCATACCTTTTTTTATGGAATGCTTCGGGGGGGGGGGTGTTGTTTGTTTGTTTGCCAACCTTTCCTGATGTGTAGGCAATCATCAGTAACTATTTTATGGATAGACAATTAAGGCTTAGAGACTCTGCATGACTTAGATTAGGGCCATTTCTTCTATTGTTCTCTTCCCTTTTGCTCCATGATCACCAGCTATTCTCACCAAGTTTCTTTCCACCTAGGATCTCCAGGAATTATGACAGAAAGAAGTCAGAGAAAAAAAATTCATGGAGTTTCTTACGAAATTCTTGAAACTCATCTTAAATTTCATCACTAGGAAAGCAGTCCTTTTATCTTAGAACAGGTTAAGTCTCTTACACCTGTTATTTGTTGTTGTTGTTGTTTTGTTTTTAAATAATATCACAGCTGAGTGCTGGTGGCTCATACTTGTAATCCTAGCTACTCAGGAAGCTGAAACCTGAACGGTAGCAGTTCACAGGCAACCCAGACAGAAAAGTCTGCAAGACTCCATCTCTAATCAACTAGTAAAAATATCAGATGAGAGGCAATGACTCAAGCAAAGAGTCCCTGGTGTGAGTAAAGTGGCCAAGTAAGAGCATGAGGCCTTGAGTTCAAACTCTGGTCCTGGCAAAAAAAATAATATTACAATTAAAACGAACATAATACATATTCAAAGAAGCTCCTCCATGGAAGACATATGTCAGAAAAACAGACTTTTTCTATTTGGCTGGTTAAGTATAGCAGTGATATTCATTTCCAATATTGACTGAGAAGCTAATTATCAGGTACAATGCTCATAGCACAATCTTATAATCACAAACTTAGAAATATAAGGCTTCTTTTCAATTAATATTCCTTTCTATGCTTCAAGACAAAAAAAACCCACAGAAAATGTAAATGCAACTAATATTGACAGTTATTGTGGAATGAGTGGAAAGCTCAGGGATTCGATAGGCCTGAGCTCGATTAATGGCTCATCTGTACCCAAAGAATGGAATGAGGCCAGTCACTCGAGAACAGCTCAGTAGCTATTAATACCTTCGCATGCTAGAATCATCAATTTAGATGCTGCAAGAATGTTTCCACTATGAAAATCATTAGGAATAAGAGCTGCGATTGTACAGTAGTTTGGTAGATAATGATTTTCTCTCCTTTCAGCATGTGGACATATAAAATTAAAAATATTTCTGTATATTAACAAGACAGATGATCATCAACTGGAATGTAAGAAGTGTAGATTGTACAATCATTAACATGACTGGTATCCAAAAATGAGGTTTTACAGAAAACTCAAAGAATGACTGACTTTAAATTTACAGGTAAATGCTTACAGTAGAAAAAAATGTAGGTAATCACAGTCTTGAAAGTACAGGGGAAAAAATTGCACCCTGCATTTCAAATTCTAAAGCCAAGAATTTCTGTATTCATTTCAGCTTGTTCCCAATAGCCAAGCTAGGGAATCAGTCTAGATTCTTATCAACACACAAGTAGGCTAAAGGCAGCATGGTATACCTACACTAAAGGATATTATTTAGACATGAATCTTTATGGTGGAATTATGGTGGAGATTTGAGAATGATGGTTTGAAGCCAGCCAGGCAGGAAAGTCTATGAGACTCTTATCTCCAATTAACCACCCAGAAAATAAGCAAGAGGGAGGTATGGCTTAAGTGGTAGAGTGCCATCCTTCAGTGAAAAAACTGAGAGATAGCAAGCACCAAAGTATGAGGGGGAAAAGAAGGAGAAGGAGGATGGAAAGGAGGAGGAGAAGGAGAAAGAGAAGAAGGAAAAAAGAAAGAGATAAAGGAGGAAGGGGAGGAGGGAAATGGAGATTATGCAAGCATCAGTGACTCAGGACTATAGCCCTAACAACTCAGGAGGCTGAGATCTGAGAATAGTGGTTTGAAGGCCTCCCTGGCAGGAATGACTTTGGTACTCTTTATCTCCAATTAATCACCAAATAGCCAGAAGTGGAACTGTGCTTCAAGTGGTAGAGAGCTAGCTTTAAGCAAAAAAATCTCAGGGACAGAGTCTGGCCCTGAGTTAAACAATCATGGGTACTTTTGTGGTCAGTTTGGCGTATATATCATCTGGTAAGTAAACTTCAAACACAGATAAATCAGGCATTTCTGCAATCTAAAAGTCCATATTAATTTCTGAGGAGTGTTTGTTGATCATTTGTGATAAGATGAAGTCATGGTCCTGGAAACCAGTCACTTTCCTCGCACGCTTTGAAGTTATTTGAAAAGAGTGGCAGATGCTTCATGACTATGCACCTGATTTAAGCAGAGAAAAACTGACAATTCCTTTTTCTTCATTTCTAAAACAAAATATCTACCTCTGAGTGTTGCACTATTTCAAAATGCTATACTAGGACATACGGTTTATAGGGCGTTGACTTTTCTCCACAGAAAAAGAACTGATACAACAGATCCCACTTGTAGTAAAACCTGTCATGATTTTCAAGCATACTGTGATGGTTGACAACTTCTCAGTAGATACCATGCCACAGAAAGGCTTCTAGTACCAGGCATAACTCCAGTTCTCCAAGGGCTTAAACATGCAAAAGCATAGAAGATACAAGAAGATTTATCTTTTACAATACTACAATAGTGTTTTTCCCTCAAGCACACCATAGAGTGGCTCAATGGATTGTCAATCTCAATGGATCGACAACTGCTTTTTCAACAAAAGGATAGTAACATATCTTATGTCTCTTTAAACTTCAAGTCTGCACGAATAGGAACAAAAGGATGACACCGGTCATTTTCTATGCTTCCACCAACAGATACTTCATATTTTCTGCTCCCTTGAGATCATGTTTCAGGCAGGTTAAAAAAAGGGGAGGGGAAGGATTGGCAGGAGAAATCACACCAATGCCAGGTTCCATTACCATGAGCCCTTACGGAGCAGGCAGTCTGAGGATTTGGTCATGTAAGACTCTCACCTTGCTGAGGTCAATGGAAATGTGGTTACAAATCCATGTGATAGGAAAACATCTGGGAAGACATTTGCAAAAGTCATGATCATCACTTTCTATAGCCTCCAGGGAAAAGATGTCAGCCACGACGACTCAAATTCCATTTAAAGTATACATTCTCATTAGACTTTCAACATGCCTTGCTTTCATAGTCTCACTCACACTAAGGAAATAAAAAAAAAAAGAAACTTTCTATGTACAAGTAACAGGTCTACATTTTCTGCCTTTTATTTTAGATTTCCTGCTTTTATGTAAAATGTCCTAAGTATGGTCTTCCTCCATTAACAATGTTTTTGGACCCAAAACAGTAATCAGGCTAATTTAATCTTTCTGAGCAAATGACTGAAAGGACATTGGGTAGATCATAGAAATGGAAACGGATCAGCCAGATAGAAACAGAAAATTTGGGCACATCGAAAGGTTATACGTATCAGGTACTTACATACATACAATCTATTTTATTCACATTTGCTGACAGGCATTTATAATCAACATTTTTAATAAGGGATTGTTTTAGTTTGAATTTTGAGCTGACTTTAGGTGAGAGGCAGGGGGAGAATCATTAACAGTGTGGATTACCAAGTAGGGGAAAAAAGAAATGACTTCACTTACCACAACTGAGCCAAGAAGCTACAAATCACCTAAATAGTCCAATTATAAAGCAGGAGTCTTGAGTGACAAAGTTCAGGGACAGCATTCAGGCCCTGAGTTCAAGCTCCAGGACCAGCACACATACACACACATAAACACACAAGGACCAATCCTTTTGGTAAATATAAATGCAAAATTTTCAATAAAATTCTTCCAAACAGAATTCAGCAACACAGTAAAAGATCAAACACCATGATCAAGTAGGTTTCATTCTGGAGACCCAAATGGTTCAGCATGCATAAATCAACCAATAAATGTAATATAGAACATAAACAGAATCAAGAACCAAAATAAAATCATGTGATCTTATAATTTGATGTAGAAAAAGACTTGGAGAAAATTTTGGTAACCTCTAAGAAAAGAGAAGTAGATTTAGAATACCAGAAAATACCAGATGTTCCGAAACTATCTTTCATGTTCTATATTTTACCTAAATGCTGGTTTCAAAGATTGTGTTGGTTTGTGAAAATTCACTGAGCTGTGACCTTAAGCACTGTCTTTTGTGCATACACTGTGTGGACCAAAGGAGAATTCATCAGTATACTTCACGTTTTACAGATTTTTGATTTTAGGGTGAATTATAGGACTTTAAGAGTTCTAACTTGTGAAGAATTATCGCATTAACAATTAGTTTGAATGTTACATGTTTGATATCCCTTAAATTTATGTGTCCAAGGATTGTACCTCATTGCTTACTCGGACCCAATTGTATATCATAACAGAATGAGAGCTGAGGGGTGATCAACAGTCTCAGTCAGAGTCACAGAGAACAGCTGTCCTTAATTTCTTCCTTAACGACAGATCTATGCCTACAACTTCTACTTTATCTGCACTTTGGAAACTAAAAACTCCATAATCCCCCCACATCTCCCCAAAACAAAACACCCTCTGAACTCCCTCAAATATGAGAAGAGTCCCTCTCCTCCTTTCTTTCCCTTTCTCCCTTCCTCCTTCCCTCCCTCCCTCCCTCCCATGCACATGCATGTGAGTAAATCAAGGTAAAAATGGTTTAAAAAATACACAAGGCTGATCGTGGTGATTCAAACTTATAAATCCAGCACTCCCGAGGCTGACACAGAAAGATCACAAGTTCAAGGTCACCCTTGACCTACAGAGTGAAACCCTACCCCAATGAAACAAAACAAAATATATAGAAAAACAAAAAAAAATAGAATCAATCATTCAGCTTTTCAATGAAATTTTAATTTGAAAGCCATCAACAATTTCCCAGATTAATTATCTTCCTCAAGAAGATCAAATCATAGTAGTTAAAAGTTACAGAACTTACACTTTTCCAATTAACTGCTTTATATTATTTCTTTACCTTACATTTTTTTACCTCTTATTTGATATGTTCTATTTAATTTAATTTGGATCTTTATCTTGACATTTTTAAAATCTAGCATGTGCTTCTGACACTCCTTTGCCTTTGCTTTTGTGTTTGTTGCCTTGTAGTTATTAGCAGGGGCTTGAAATCTCATGTTGGGAAGTCAATCAGGATGTGGCTATTTAATAATGGGACAGTGAGTAGTCAGCATTTGGCAGGGTAAACTTCTTTTTGACACAATTACATCTATGCACATCAATCATCTGACATAGCCAAACTAAAGCAAGCTTAATAGAACAATATCTCATGATAAATACCTTTCCTTGAAACACCCTATCTTTACCTGCGCACACATACGTTGATAAATGATGCTCCTCACTTTTGATGCTGGAGGCCCGGTGTCCTGTGACCAACTCCTTTTGAATTCACTGTAACTCCCAAATGTTTAGGGTGGTTTTCTAGCCAAGTCTCTCTCTGTCTCAGTATATTACCAATGTAATCAGTAAACATACAGAGGTAGCCCAGAGTTTGGACAGGCAACCATCTTACCCCCCCTACGCCCTCCCCCCCCCACACACACACAATGTAATGGAACAAGGTAGCAAGACATCTGTTTCTTTCTGACATCTTTATACCTTTGAACAATCAAAGAGCTAAGATCAGGATCTTTCCCTTTCTTCACCAGATTTACATGACTCAGTGAGGTGAAGCTCCATCTAATTATTAGTATTCACTGGTCTCTTCTCTTCGTGGAATGGGAAGAATGGAATGTATGGGATTTACCTATTGAATGCCTTTTTTATGTGTGTGTGCCAGGCCCTGGGGTTTGAACTAAAGGCATTGGGAGCTGTTCCTTGCCTTGTTTTCGCTCAAGACTATACTACTTGAGCTACAGCTCCACTTCTGGGTTTTTGATGGTTAATTGGAGATAAGAGTCTCATGGAGTTTCCTGCTTGGACTGGCTTTGAACTATGATCCTCAGACCTCAGCTTCCCAAGTGAAGTGGGTGAACCACTGCCGAATGCTTTTACTGAAACAATTAAAAACAGATGCTAGAAATGAGTATTTCGAAGGAGTTTTTGCAAAACTACTCCCATGAAATTATCCCACTCTGTACCAATACTTTTTTTTATTACAATAGTGGGTTGGTTATAATTATTGGATATTTGTTTTGTGAAAAGCAACACATATATCTATTTAAACTCTAAACTTCTGCTTTGTTGGCAACATGTCAAATTCATATGAGGAAATTTTAATTACAGTATCATTAGCTTTAAGAATTTAGGTTGTGAACTTAACTGACAAAAGCAAAAAATTCTATTTCAAGTGACATCTTCCTTGGAGTAAAGTATAAAATATTCATACATACTATAATGCAAAGTAAATAATATGTCTGCTTGTTCTAGTCACCCTTCATGTACTTTTGCTTTTGGTGTGAGCATGAAATATTCAGAAAATTATAGCAAGCACATAGAACACATTTAAAGAATTTAACTAACACCCAAGGATTCAACACAGTGAATAACAGCAAAAGCATGCTTAAAATGACTTGTTTAAGAAAAAAGTAAAATACAGAGAAAGTATCATATTAATCACTCAATAATGATAGTATTAGTTCAGAATAGTATAAGATTCACTCCTTTTTGGAGGTCAGCCTGTGTTTTTGGATAAAATATCTAATGTGTATCACTGTGATACACATCCACCATTTACTTTTTAAAAAGTGAATATGCATACATTACACAAGTATGTTGTCATTTTGCAATTTTCATTTTTATTTGCCTAAGTTTCATTCTTTTCTCTGAATTTGTCCTTAACAGAGAGGTTATTTCCAAAGAGGCATTATACAATTAACAGATAAAAACTGAGTGAATACTATTTTAAAGTATTAAAATCTTAAGTATAATATGAGAAATGATACTAATGCCAAATTTACATTGGGCTTGTAAGCTCAATGTATTCTAAGGAAAAAGCAGAATGACATTTTATCATAAACAAATGCTTCAGAACTAATTACACCTTTCTATACTTTGCCTGATCCTTTTTTTTTACTTTTAAGTGTCCCTATAAGAACTTCAAAACTTGATATTCAACTTTCATAGTTCACTATTATAAGTAGTGATTCAGTAAAATAAGTGACAAATTCTGTTTGCTATTTCATTCTCTCCTCTAAGATCAACTCAGTAGCAAACAGAACAAACTTTTGACAAGGTCAAATAAATTATTTTCAGTCAGCAAAGACAAGTTCGGAACATCATTTCCATCACCAGCACAAGCCTATTTGCCTCCTTGAAGATTTACAGTATATATATATATATATATATATATATATATATATATATATATATATATATATATATATACACACACACACAATATATATACATATATTACACATATATAATTCTAGAGAGGCATTTTTGTTAGGCTGGAGCTATATTATAGAATTACTAGGAAATTATATACAATAATTGCTAGAGATGGCTTAATATAGTCCAAACCCACATTGTTTGCTGAAACATACTATTATTTCTATTATTACAATCATTGTAACATTTTAAATGTTTGGGTATTCTTTAAGACTTGTATGAAGTTCAGTTTCTTAAATAAATATGATAAAAAGCATTTTAATTGATCTCTTTACACAATATACTTGAAGCTGGCAGAAGGGAAGAATTTAAGTACAAGATCTTCAATAATTTTAATTATACTCATAAACTAGGCCACGAGGAAGAAAGGAATGCCACATCGTTAGCTCATGTATTCTCTATGCTCATCTATTTCCAAAGAAGGATTGCAAATCTCTAAGTTTGACAAAGAAATAAAGTGATCTCTCTCTCTCTCTCTCTCTCTCTCTCTCTCTCTCTCTCTCTCTCTCTCTCTCTCTCTCTGTCTCTCTGTCTCTCTCTCTGTCTCTCTGTCTCTCTGTCTCTCTCTCTGTCTGTCTCTCTGTCTCTCTGTCTCTCTCTCTGTCTGTCTCTCTGTCTCTGTCTCTGTCTCTGTCTCTGTCTCTGTCTCTGTCTCTGTCTCTGTCTCTGTCTCTGTCTCTCTCTCTCTCTCTCTCTCTCTCTCTCTCTCTCTCTCTCTCTCTCAGGAAACAACATGATCAACCCTCTTCTGTATCAGGAGTTCTGTATCGGTGTATTTAACCAACAGTAGCAGAGCTCATTAGAAATAAATGCATCTGTGCTAAATATGGACACATTCCTTCTGGTAATTGTTGCCTGAATAATACAGTAAAACAAAGATTTGCATAGCATTTATATTGCATTAGTATTACAAGTAATCTAGAGATGATTGAAAATGAATGGGAGGATGTACATAGATTATATGTGAATACAATGTCATTTTATGTAAGGTTCTTAAGTGTCTATGGGTCTTAGAATCAATCCCCCATGGATAGCCATAAGTATTTATTCTTTTTTCATTTTCAGAACAGAGTAAAGATCCAAACCCAAGGCATGTCATGAATCCCTCATTCAATTCTCCACCATCTCCCCTCTTCAGGTTCACAAATAGAACACTTCTGAGCTGTCCTGGGTCTCCTCAGAGTTGACCATTGCTGATCTGTTAGATTCAAGGCTCTTTTAAAGAAGAAAACTGTTGATTAAAGTTGCTTTTGCACAGTGTGTACAAGGTAACGGAGCTTCAGAGAGATCCTTAATCAATTCTGACTAAGGATGATAATTCGAGAGGTGAAGGAAAATCTATGTGGATTTCTTTGGAAAGGCCTGAACCATCAAAAACAAGATATCAATTTAGAGCTTAAGCTTTTGTAACAAATTTTTAAGAAGATAATTTTTAAAAAGTACTCCACAATCATGTCAGCACATTTTCTGAGTACATAAGTGGGCCACTGTGCTTACTGCTGAAAATATAAATGTCAGAAAGGCACCTAGTATGCTCTGTAGGAGCTGAGAGCAGTCTATGGTGACATTTTCAGGGATATTTATATTTTAACATATTTGAGAAGAATAAGAGAAAGTGATACATATTTAAGTATCTGAAAGAAAACAAACCCAAGCAGCTTGTAAATCAGCTTAGGGCAATTATAATAGTCTATTCATCTGAAAAAAAAAGTCTAAGTCTATTATAAAATGTATTTTTTTTCAATTTAGGATCAAAAGAATGCCTTTGAAATTAAGGACAAAGAATTAGTGTGAATAATCAAGTATTTATCAATAAGCCTTTCCAGGAATAAAACCATCATTATGCATATTTAGAATAGCTTATTAGCTATTGTGCAAGGATTTCAATAGATATGAGCATATCAGGCAGTTTTCCCTGCTTGTCTTCAATGATTATCACACCCCAAGAAGTTGAGACTGTACACCATGATGCTACGGTTCCTGTAGGGTGGCTCTATACAGAGATCACAATCTGCTATCTGTTAGACAGAAAAAAAAAATGTCTCTTATCACCATCTTGGAAAGATAGTGAGTAGGCAGTAATTTAAAGTTTCTCAAAGACAATTCATGTGTGCACATTTTGTTGTGTAAAACTCCTTTCCTTTCCATTAAGGTGACTGATCACTTACACTTGAGGACAGCAAAAGAAAAGACTCATTTCTCTGTGTGTGTCTGTATATTTTATAAAGATATCTGTATAAATACACACACACACACACACACACACACACACACACACACACACACACACATATATATCATGAATTTTAAGAGCATTAATGACTCATGAATGATTCTCATGTGACTTGTTTCAATCAGTTTCCTCACCAATTAAGTTCAGATAACGTTTGGGTTTCCAACTACACAAAAGTGGAAACAAAGTTAATGTCTGTTTTTCACATACATTGAATATTGCTAGTCCAAGGCTAGCTTACTAGCCCCATAGGAAAAACAACTGAGGAGAGACTGAAGGAAAGAAATAACTTGAGATATAAAATCAATTGATTCTGACCTCAACAAACCTATGATCTTATCCACATATCTAAGATGAAGAAACTGATTTTTTTTTTTTTTGGTCGGTCGTGGGGCTTGAACTCTGGGCTTGGGCGCTGTCCCTCAACTCTTCAGTTCAAGGCTAGCACTCTACCACTTGAGCCACAGCACCACTTCCGACTTTTTCCTTTTTGCTTATGTGGTGCTGAGGAATGGAACCCAGGGCCTCATGCATGCAAGGCAAGCGCTCTACCACTGAGCCACGTTCCCAGCCCCCAAGAAACTGATTTTTATTTTTATTTTTTTGTCAGTTGTGGGGCTTCAGCTCTGGGACTGGGCGCTGTCCCTCAGCTCTTAAGCTCAAGGCAAGTGCTCTACCACTTGAGCCACAGAGCTACTTCCAGTTCTCTGAGTGGTTTATTGTAGATAAGAGTGGAACCATGATCCTCAGATCTCAGCCTTCTGAGTAGCTAGGATTACAGGCGTGAGCCACTGGCGCCCCACTGATATTTAACTTATTAATGCATTGGTTCTTTTCACTACTCACTCATTTCTTGCTGGTAACCAATATCCCTATTGATTTTTTTTCCGTCTATGCTCTATGCCATCAGAAGAATAAAGATCAATGCAATGTCTAGCACGGTGGTAAACATGGTATACTTGTCTAGCTGCCCAATCTGAGAAACAAAACCTAATGTTTACGGCCTGTAGAAATGAAGATGACCGTGATAGCAAATACCTAAGACCATTCAGCTTAGATTCTACCTAACTCCATAGAAACTCGGATTTATTAAGAGTTAGCATGAATATAGTTGAATAAGTGAAGCAAGAAATGTGAGTGCTTGAATACAGAAATGATAACAGCTCAAGATCAGAGGGAACATGACATTAAAGGAATTCTACTTTAGCATCTGCTGTGGTTTGAACATTATTGTCATCAGAGGATAGTTGGCCATGTTGCCAAAAAGGGGTTAGTCGATTGCAAATGCGTCTTAGAGGGACCAGGGAGCCCAGTCTTGCAGACTTTCTATGGTGATATATTTTCTCCTTCTCGCATGTACGTCTACTGTCTATCCATCACAAATTCTCACTGAAGGCTGAACCAGTAAGACTACCCAAGCTTAAGACTCTGAACTCAGAACTATGATTAGGTTACCATTCTCTTTAAAAAGTTAGTCTGATACAAATATGCCATTTTATTAATGCAAAATGAACTAATGCAACATTTTAATATGATTATTTCCACAAGAAATATTAATAATGAACAGGGCAATCGAAAAGGCAGAGATGCCTTGTGTGCCACTTAAATAATTCCATTTTTCTTTTTCAGACTAATAATTATCTGTGAGTGTAAAGAGAAGAATGACTCGCTCTGCTTTACCCAATAGTATTGATCATCCTAAAACCAACAAATCAGAACTAGTCCACTAACTAGCCTCATATGCTTTTCCACATTTCCAAGTGGGATGATTATATTTTATCACTGCAAATTTGGAAGATGACAAAAAAAGTGTTGAAATTTGGTCTGTTTGGGAAAATCCAATTTCATCTTCCCCTATTTATTGAAGAGCTTTACTTCACATGATATGTTTACTATTGGAAATCAGATGTAGGATTTACCATCACTTCTAAATTCAATTTAGATAAGTTTCTAAAATAATTTCCATATCTTTAATGAGTTTTGTAAATCACCTCTGAGAACACACAGACTAATATTCTCTGTGAAGCAAGTGGAAGAAAGATGCTCATAAAAGGATGCTATGCTAATGAGTGAATTGTATTGGAATATTCTTTTCACTGTATGTTTTCCATTATTTTAATCAAGCAAGTGACAAAGAATATCTCCATACTTATTGTGCAATAACAACAACACCTGCAGAAAAATGAGAACTGTGACAGGTAACAAATGTAAGGCACTGAGTATGTTAATATGCGTGATATTTTATCAAGCCTGGAAACAATTCCTCCAGACTGCACAAGGAAGGGTTTATATTGTCATTCATGACAGTTAAGCATATGATTATAACAGGCTCTGAAATGCAGTCAACATTATCACTGTACCTTAGTTGTCCAGGGTTGAAATTTTTTTAAACAACTGATTATATTAGAAAATATTTTTTCTCAGAAAGAATTATTACTCAGGAAAAAATGTGCTCAACTGGGAGAGAGAAAAAAAATGTTCTTACTAGAGTGGAATAATTTTTTTATTAATTATGTCTATTGAGACTTCCTGTGGGACACAAAAATGCTTATATGCCAGATAATTATAATGTCCCCCCAAATGAGATATTAGGAGTCTTATTCAATATGTCTTCTGGTATCAAAGTATCAGAAGTTTTATTTTAAAAGAATCTTTATCTTTGAGAAATTCTGAAAGACATGAATTAATGAAGAAACTAATGATCTCAGACAAATAACCTTCAAAGTATGAATGGCCCTTATTAATTTTGACACGAGCAAATACTTAAGTTTAGATTTGTCCAGTCTGTTCATTTGTATGGCATCAATTCAAGTTGAATTTCAAATAATTCTTAATCTCTTGTCAGACAGCCTTTGTCTGCCTGAAGGAAAATGTAGAACATAATATCCAGCCTGCCCCCTTTCATTTAGTAATTTTCTTTACTTACCTCCAAGAAATAGTCAAAACAATTTGGGGTTCTTAGATCTACTTAGTACTCGATTACCATCAGAAATCTTTTGACATTAAAATGCACCGGAAAACTGGAGTTCTGTTATTTCAAAAGCAATGTTGAAATTCGATATAGGGAATCAAATTGCTGAGGAAGTTGTCTTAACACATAGCATGCGTTAATATACAAACTCTTCAAAAATAACTTTATATCTTTTGCAATCCCTAGCAGATATATACCAATCTGTGTTCGAGCCCCAAAGTGTGAATGAATCAAAATTAAAGTGGTTATTTAGTATACTTAACTAAATTAAACTTTGGTTATTCTATGGTATTAATATTTGATCACTTTTTATATGTACATTTCAACTGACATATTCATGAAGGAAAAATAGAATCAGTGTAAAAAACTGTTCTGGAAAACTCTGCAAAGGAAAAGAATTCTCTAAATTAGCAGACGTGGAGAAATCTCCCAGAAGCCCATTTTTCCAAACTCTTCCCCCATTTACTCATTATGAAGCTATTTATTTTAAAAAATTAATTGGCTCCCTCAGGTTATTTCCTAATACTGAGTATATAGGCCAGATGCATGTGGCCGTCTCTGACATTTTTAGAGCAAAGTAAGTCTTTCAGTAGAATCATCCATAAGAAGAGAATTGCATTTATTCTCAAACTCCTAGTTTTTCAGATATGAGATACAGAGTGGAGAAACGATTGACACTAAGTCAAAGATTAAGTGATTTCAGATTTGTTGCCCAAATGTCTGATGACAGTGGGTCAAACCCTACTAGAGAACAGGATAAGTAAGAGTGTTGGATGGTAAAATATCATTGTGATTGGTTTTGTTGTAAGTGATCATAAGTAGCCATTTGTTTCAAGCAAAATTGAATTGTCTTCGAATGTAAATGCCACCACTCTGACCCTTCGTACCCACCAAGAAGTAAACATCCAACTGATTTCTATAAATTATTACCCTTCTACTTCGTTGCATCTTCTACCACATCATCCCTCTCATAACACGAGCTCTGTCTATGGCAGAGAATTTGTTGTGGTACTCAGTATCCAAGGTAGTTAATTATCATTGCCTCTTGGGTACTGGCATACTTGTGTAGCCACCTACCAAGGTCCATTGTACCAAGGCCCATCTATGTGTTCAATTACATATAGAACAAATAATACTCACTCCCAAGATCACAGCTTCTGTCACAATAGTCTATCCTTCAGTTCTCATTCTTGCTTAATTTGAACTGTTGTGTAGCCCTGAAAGAGGCCAGATGGTCAAGAAACAGCCTTTCAGCCATTCTGTTAGTGAACTAGGAAATCACCTCTCTACTCCCAATAGAGCCAAAAATGTAACTGTAAACTCATGAAAGGTCTTGAGCTAGAATCACACAGCTAAGCTGTTTACCAATACCTCATCAACTATGATATAATAAAATTTGTCATTCTTAAGCTTCTAAAAATGCTGAAGTGCTAAGGTAATTTTGGAGAAGACTTGTTATGCAGCAATAGCTGATAAGGATTTTGGCAACTGGTAGTAGAATGCTATTGTGACAAGAATAAATTGTATAATGGCTACTTTTGAACTAAGAGATTAATCTGAGACGAGAGCAAGTGAAAGCCTTGTATCTTGATGAAAATGTTACTAGAAGCATAAAGGTCTCTGATAAAAACTGTAGGTAAGGGCTTGATAGCTATATAGATGATAGCCAAAAGCTGGAGAAAGAACAATTGTTGTTAAATACTCAGAGTATTTCAAAACACTGTTGCCTGAAGATGTATAGAATGTAGAATTTACATCTAATGAGCAAGGCAATCTAAAGGGATGTCCAAGTAGAATTACTACACATCATCTTGTTCTCCTTCC
The DNA here is from genome assembly GCF_024711535.1 of Dipodomys merriami. Taxonomy (NCBI): domain Eukaryota; kingdom Metazoa; phylum Chordata; class Mammalia; order Rodentia; family Heteromyidae; genus Dipodomys; species Dipodomys merriami. The sequence goes on along the minus strand of NW_027205715.1, from coordinate 5,389,381 downwards.
TACTTGGAGGAGAGGAAGCTATGTGTCTAGGGGTGGGAATGGGGAGATCAGTGAAAGGATAGTTAAAAAGGAGCTAAAACATGAGTTTGAAAATTTCCACAGATAGCAAACCATGACCTGAAGATTGTTTCTGCATATGGCAGAAATAATACTTCTACCCTTCTGAAAGGTTATGAAAGATACTAGTTTCTGTCTTTAGTGCTTGCTATCATTGTTTCTTTCTCTTTGAATCCTTGTTCTCAGGAAGATAACTAGCAAGCCATATAGTTCATGACATGGTAAGAAATTGAGTCAATGGATTGGTCAACAAAAAAAGGAATTAGGGATGCCAATCACAATGTGAGACTGGAGTAGATTCTATAGTCAATTTTTCCCCCCGCCAACCCTACATTGACACATTAAGGATTATGAGTTACTAACACTGCACTTCAAGCTGTTAAGTATGGGAAACTTTTGGTATGCATTCACTGAGGATTAATACCCTATCTTACTGGTTTGACAACTGTTTTTCAAGGTTAAATGCTAGGTGCTGCTACAACTTATTGCATGCGCAAAGCAGGTAGAAGAAAGAATGAAAGACAGAAGCTACTACAGATCCCGAAAGTACTCTCTTCTTTGCAAAGATCTTGCTTTAAAATGCTCCAGTCTGTGTCCTTAGAAATAAGAAGCAAGTCTGACAAAGAAATAGCCCAGTTTTTGTGTGCACACATCAACTGAGAGCAGATTCAGTTATGCCAAGTATATCTACATATTTCTGACTGAATAAAAAGTGCTGTCCCAGGAATTACTTTAATGTCTCCTGATCCTAGATGGAACTCAATCTTGACAGAAGACATGAATCCTGAAGGATAATGGTTTGGGGAATAGTAACAACGAATTCCAAGTTTTTATGATGGCTATGTATTAGTTCTTTTATTCTGAAATCAAATCCAGAATATAGAATACTCCATATAAATATAGGAGATAGATAGGGAGAGATTATTCTATAGATCTTGAATATTTATTCAATAGATATATAATATTCTATAGATATCCTTAATATTCCATAGATATTTAAAGCCAATATATGGGTTCTATTATTTATTTGAAATCTGTGAAGATTTGCATGGAACAATAAACTTGCCATATATCTATGACTTTCTTTTCATCACTGACAAAATGAGGCAAGTAAATGGCATAATGATTACAAAGAGTAAGAAATAATCTAGACTGTGAGAGAGATACTATGGATATTTCATAGAAATAATGAAGCCTTTAAGAATTTTACCTTGGAGGACAAAATTCATTCATACTTGCCCATTACTTTCTTTCCACTGGCACTCTTGACTGTACTTCCTGATACAGAATACAGTTGTGGAAAACAATCTGATTGCAGAGCCCCAAAGATCCAAATTCTAGTCCTGTTTTTTCCCCTCACTTATGTGTACGTAATAGGAAGAATGAGTTCCTCAAAGTTTTACATTTTAATAAGCACATCTGTGAATCTTCAGTGTCTTGATTTAGGGAATCATAGCATTCTGGGATTCAATTTTCGTCATGGGAACTAGAAAATGCCCCCTTCCCAATTTTTAGAAGTTCTAAAAAGTAAACTTTTATTGCACAGAAATCTGTTAAACCACAAAGTATGCTCTGTTCTGTTCTTTCCAAATGCTGAAATAATTATTTGAAAAAAAAAAAAAAAACAGAATAAAAGTTCATTGTAAAGGGCAAAGTAATTAAGATAAGGAAAGTGATGTAAAAGCCAGCATGGAGACGAGGGTGCCAAGAAGAGCTGGGGGTTGGGGGGAGGAAAGCCAGCAAGACAAGCAAGATTTGGGGACTGGTTGAAGCTGTGTGAATGAGTCAATAGAACATAGTTACAAGTCCCCAAACATACTAATAGCATTTGTTCACACTGCGCTTTGGGTGTTATTGAGCAGTCCAAGATGCTACCATAAAGAAAGCTGAGAAGGGTAGTCATTATTGAAGGGGTTCAACTTTAAAAGACAGAGAAAAAGCCAAGTGCCAGGGGATCATGCCTGTAATCTTACTCAGGGTGCTGAGATCTGAGGATTGTGGTTCACAGAAAAAGACAGAAATCTTATTAATCTTGACATTGAAATACAAGAACAGTTTTTCTATGTTCTATTGCATCACATAGTTGGTTTTATATCTGTCAAAAATAAGATCCATTTATATAGAGAATGGAAAAAAAGTGTCATCATTTTTCTCTCTTCCAAAGCTTTCTTAGGAGGAGACACAAGAACTGCATGTGCTTTTGCACTAATATATTTTCAAACAAAATTATCTTCTAAAACTTATAGTGTTACCACTGATAGTCACATTCTTAAGATCCAGTTTGTTAATAAAGTCCTACCAAACTTCAAACTACAAGAAAATAAATTCCATTGGAAAGGCTACCAAAGGCGTGGCTAGTTAAAAGGAATAGAGAAGTTCTCAGTGACTGACCACAGTGATAGCAAATCAGAGGAGCTTCAGGAGGCAAATAAACATCCTGCAAGATTAAGCTCATAGTAAAAAGCACACGCCTAGTATGTTTTGTCTATGTTTCATACTTTTCACTCTCCTTGGATCTGAACAATGTCTAGAAATACTACTGCATTGTTTTCCAGATGCTTTTGGTAGGCAAGGGACTTTCTCACTACAAATATTAGATAGTTCAAGCAGGCATCTATAAGCATGAATCTAATAAACACATTGGCAGGAAGCTGCTATATATTTGGCATATGGCAGGATCTAAATCATGTTAAAAATGACATCTCAGAATTCAAAGCTGAACACAATCAAATAGAAATTTCTCCAGCACTTGGTTCCCTTGAAAATAGAGAAACTTTTTGGGGAAAAAAATCTCAGATGCAAAAAGGTAATCATTTAAGATCCTCTAAAACTTAAATTCTGGAATGGCTTGGCCATTTATGTGCTAAATATGATTTTAAAAATTATTTACATTTTATGTGCTTTATTCTCCTGAGCAGTAGCAAAAGGCTTTTTTGAAGTTCTATCATTTGGGGAGGTTCTGAACACAATGCCTGATTTACTGAAAACATGCAGCACAGTATTAAAACACAAAGTTTCTAACGGACAAGAGAACAGAATTGATGTCTCTTGCATTCAATACTGCTTTTAAATCCATTTTCAAATTCTAATTGCACTATTATTTATTGACCTTTTATACATGGTATGTGTTAATTTCACATATGTTGCTTGCACTACTATATTCTGCTGTGTGAATACCAATTTTCCCAGTGATTGCTTTCTGTCAAAATTGGTGTATAATATTAAATGACACTACAACTAGCTCATTTTTTCCTAGCAATATTCCTCCTATTACAATTTCTGAGCATTCCAATCCATCAGTGTTAAAGATAATTTCCTCCCCTCATAAAATATTAACATTCTTTTTTGTGTGACTAAGAATTGTCTTCAAGCAACTTCTTCCTGCCATTAATTAAAATAATGAGTAGTGTAATATTAAATGTGTAATTCTCTGACAAGCACTCAAGTGTTTGCTGAGAAGTCCCTTTCTACCAAAAACATCTGGAAAATAATATGGTAAATTAAAAAGCTGATACTTTAATATACTACAGAGTAATCCCCAAGACTAGGTAGGCAAAATGCCAAATTGGCAAAGCTCCTGCTCCTGGCACAATGCCATAGCTTCTTCATTTTTCCTTTCTTGATATGCTATGTGAGAATTTTGCTTAACCCCTCTCTATTCTCATCACACTACTTATCAGACAAGAAAAAAAGGACAACAAACACATTCTAACACAGGTTAGCTTTTCTGCTTGTGACAGACAGGGCCTCACACAAACACAGCTATCATAAACATTTTAGGACTCGGATAGATGGGAACATCTGTACTTGGTTAAAAAAAAAAAAAACAACAGTTGTATGACCGCGACCCCAGTAGTAAAAGTGAATTACTCCTTCTTGGTTTTACATCCTCTGCTAGGTTCATTTTAATGTACGTTCAGCTTCCCGTTCAAGAAGCTCAGGTCCTTCCCTTGCTTTTTTCTCCCTTCACAATGTTATATTTTCAGAGTGTTGAGTAGTATATTAAGAGCTTGAAGCTTTAAAACTCAGCCATCCAACACTTTGTAAAAATGAGTAACTTGATTTGTCTGGGGTTTTATTGTTCTGATTACAATCCCTCATAGCTATTTGATACTTTATAGTTTGCAAAAAGACTGTCATATGTGTCATTTATGTGATCCTTGGACATACACAAATAAGGATTAACTACTCCCACTTTTCTCTTGAGAAAACCAAGGCCCGGGAGTGATTCCTCTCAAAAGAAACAGACAGAAAATATACAGATGTGATTTTTAAAACTTGTCTTAAGATAAAACTTGTCTTAAGATGCTGCTGCTATCTGCTTCAGAGCAGTGGACAGGACATCAGTCTCATAACTGAAGATGCTGCTGCTATATACTGGCTACAACCTAAAATAACAGGATTAGAATTCAGATCAAATCAGGGATTTTTCCCCCATCTGTACCATAAAATACAAGTAGGAAGACAGGATGGAGGAGTGTATGAAAAGACATCGAGATCAAGTGCAACTATGTATCACTCCAGTCCTAGGTAAAATGTCCTTGAAGACATTTTTTATTTCCGCCAAATAACAGTTTTTGTTTTCTTTTGCCTTTGTCTTGCTTGTTGGCATTTGGGAGGGCGGAGGAGAGCACAGTAAAAGGGGAACAAGGGTGAACAAAGACAACAGTGGTACTCGCTAGACACTATGTGGAAAAGTGAATTGTACATTTTGTGGGTAGGGTTGGGAGGGAAAATCCAGGAGGGAGCAACAGAAGGGGAGACATTGTCAAAACCAATTGTATGCTGGGAATGCGGCCCAGTAGTAGAATGCTTGCCTGGCATGCAGGAAGCCCTGTTTTCCATTCCTCAGTACCATATAAATAGAAAAAGTCAGAAGTGGTGCTGTGATTCAACTGGTAGAGTACTAGCCTTGAGCAAAAGCAGCTCAGGGACAGTGCCCAGGCCCTGAGTTGGCAAATAGAAAAAGAAAAAGAAAAAAGAATTGTACTCATTACCTGATTCATGTAACTGTAACCCCTCTGTAGATCAACTCTACAATTAAAACAAAACAAAAACAGCCAAGCGCTGGTGGCTCACGCCTGTAATCCTAGCTACTCAGGAGGCTGAGATCTGAGGATCACGGTTCAAAGCCAGCCCAGGCAGGTATGTCCATGAGACTCTTATCTCCAATAAACCACTAGAAAACCGGGAGTGGTGCTGCGGCTCAAGTGATAGAATGCTTGCCTTGAGCTGAAGAGCTGAGGAATAGCACCCAAGCCCAGAGTTCAAGCCCCACAACTGAGTAAATAAATAATAATCCCATGTTCATCAAAATTCCCAATATTTCCCTTTTTGAGTATAGTATGTCTTATTTTACCTACTCTAGGTAAGAAGTTCCTTCAGAATATTTGTCTCAGAAGTTTGCAAACTACCTCATACTAGGCATAGAATACAGTAAATGTTCATTCTTGTTCTCCACAGCTGTGATCCAGGTAGGAGGAGGAAAGGAGTGTAGCGCAGCAGAGCTGGCTGCCTAGGGTGGTATACTCACTGAGAAGCAGGGAGAGACTCACTATGGCGTGCATCCATCTATGAAGGCAAAAAGTCTGAACACGTTCCTTCACACAGAGCATGACACTTCCACAAGATAAGAGTCAGTAAAATAAATGACGTACACCTCTCTACCTTTATGCGTGAACTTTTACTCGAAACCACACACCAGACAAACTTACCTTCACAGGCACTTCTTTTGACTGCTGCTACTACAATCCAAGTTACCCTTCACTCTCTCACGGTAAAGTATGGTGAGAATGCAAGATTAACATATATATGACAGAGTCACTTATTTTTCCTAACCCCCATTGTATTAAGAACCTCGTATGTAAGAACCTCGTATGTTAACATCTTTATGGCCACAGTATTCACTAGCCTTGGCCTTAAACTCTCAGTGGCCGGGACTTAACACCCAAGCACCTTAACGCCCTGCGTGCAAAGCCTTTCCATTGCATCCTGTCAGAGTTCAAACTCAGTACAATACTTAATCCATTAGCTTCTGCCACAAAGGCTTTCCACCTTCAGCATAACAATCAGCATTGACAAGCTCCACCGCTCAAACACCAGCCTCCTATCTCACTGTCAGTCAAAACTCCTCAATTTCATCTTTCCACATCTTCCACACCTAGTTGCCAAGAACTCTTTCACTCTGATTCTCATCAGCTGTCCATTTATCCTTCGTGTTGGTGCTCACGTACTCAAGGTTAGGCACCTGTAACCTTTTCTATTCTGACCTCTGGCCTCAACAAGAGTCCCATTTCTCCAAATCCTCTTTCCATCTAACAGCTCCAAAGCTAGGATATAATGCAGAGACAAAGCACCAGATTGCAAAGGAAAACGCTTTCCATGGGATTGTATCACTTTCCTGACCAACGCCTGCTTCCTTACACCTATACAACCTTTTTCATCCCTCAGGACAATGACACACCTGTGAGACTTTTCTCTGTAGGCTTCGTGAACATTTTTCCTTGTAATTTGAGTTTCATATAATTGTTCAAAGTTTGACAACAGAAATTATGGCTTCACTTTTTCCCATCTTATAATAAAATCTTCTAGAAGTAATTTTTTCTCAAAGTAAGAGACATCATTCCTATGATTAATAATTGTAGAAAAGGAACTAGAACAAGGTTTGATTACAAGCGTTACTATCTCCCACAGCTATTTGACTCACCTCTCTCTTTTCACATAGCATGGAATCTGATCTCCCAACGTCCAAAGATTAGTTCTAAATTTACAAGCAAGGTTATCCATCTCCTTGATCCACATTTTCAGTCTTCTCCTTCAACCCCACCAAATCCATGCAGTGAATATCATTGTTCCTTACCTCTGATTTGTAGTTTGAAAAACATCTCTCCTTCCTCTCTGTTGGAAGTGGCTTTAAACATTGGGATGTCACATAGGAATAAAGACATCAACTGGAGAGAAAGTAGGCAAGATTTTACTTCTTCAGAAGGGCTTGCTGTGGATAGGAAGCCAAGTAAACTCGAGCATGCTTGGTGGTGATCCACCCAGATTTTATCTCTAAGAGGTTATTGCTGTTCTGATTGGTCAGAACTTGAAGTCACACTCTTGCATGATTGGCTAGTCTGAAAGGAGTTAAAAGTTCATCTGAGCAATCGGCCAAACTCACAATACCTGGCCAAAGCAGTAGCTTGTCAGAAAAACAGTTCTTACTCAGGTGGCACTCTACCACTTGATCCATGCCTCCAGGCCCTAAAAAGAGACAGCTTTTGTAATAAGACATGGCTTCACTCAATAGCCTTTTGTAGGATGGTGGCTATTTTTAAAATGGCCATGCCTATGCCAAAAAAAAAAACACTTTGGAAGAAAGTATTCCAACTCTTACAACTCTAACTTAGGTAAAATTCTGCAGGAAATAGATAAAGGTGGATATTTAGACTGCCAGGTGCTTACTGTACTATGGTCTCCGGCAAAAGCTGAAAGGAGTTAAAGAAGTAGTACTGGGTGGCAGGGGAAGTTGAAACACAGGCCATTTAAAATGTAGGTGCTGCTGGTCTTAATGATAGATCTACAATCTGATATATCTGTTGAATATTGAAATGTCGTAAGTTAAAAATGTATTTATTATGCTCACTCTAGAGGCATCATGGCTCAGACTCTGTTCAAATTGCCCAGAACATTGTCATTATCTACAGGTGAACAAAATCAACTCAACAAAGTCTATTTTGCAGTAAGGTGTTGAGTATCTCATGCAATTGACTATTATTCTGAAAATGAAACCCAAAATAGTTATAATAGAGGTATACTTTCACACCATCATAAAACAAAAAAACAAGTCGTAAGTCAGATATCCATAATCATTTGTACAGATTCTGAGCAAGTTAGTACTTTTCTGAATTGGAGCAAATGAACCAGGAGTTAGCCAAACAAACCTCTCATTGAGGTTTGTTTGACCCTGAAGTGGAGGCATGCTTTGAACCGACTGCCTTCCTTTGTCTGAGAGCAAGGTGCAGAAAGAGCGTCTGTTTTAACCTACCAATAGCTTATACCCCAAGTCCACAGGGGTTTTGACTACCTCAATCTGAAATAGATGTCAGAGCAGAACACCACCAAGCCCACTGATAGCCTGTAGTCATTTCATATTCTTTTCTACCTAAGGAAAATCCTATAGATCTTTTGAAATGCTTTCCAAACAGCCTCTATGAATACTTCTGTAATCACTCATCTGGCGTTTTCTCATCATCACCATTCCACGGTATCATATTTTATGTCTCTTGAATATCACCGTGGCAGTGGGCTCTGAAGTGCCCGAAGATGGGCTCTATCTTAGGGGGTCTCGTTCTCTTTAGTGCCCTGCACAAACCAGGTTATAAAAATTAATAACATTTGAATTAGGAACTCACAAGGCAGCAACTTATACTTCCTCTCCTGATTTTTGTCTGCCTTTCAATCTCAATGATAGAGTGGAAATTAAGTTATATCGATGTGTAACTGTGAGAGATCTGCTGATGTTGTTGTGCCCTGAGGTTTTTGCCTGAAACATTCTGTTGAGGAAGCATTTGTATCATTTATACCCAGTAGGGGAAGTGAAGTAAAATAAAACAGTTACAGTAGGAATAGCATTAAACTCAATAATTAGTAAAGCTAAATTCTACCCCAGATAGGGTCAGGTATGAGCTGGGAGGTCTTGCTGGGACTAACTCTCTAGGTGCTATTATTTCCTAGAAAGTGTGCATGATTTAACTATGGAACGTTTAAGATAAAAGGAAAAGGATAGCAGATTTAATCATCAGACTGGAGCCTAATCATCAGAAGGGAGTGAGAGAGATTGACAGTACACTTTACAAGAAAACAGTTTTTAGAGACCACAATTTCAGTTTTTTACAGATCAAATAATGGCAAATGGGAGATGAGCCAAAGAGAACTGAAGAAAAACTAGAACTGAAAATGTTCAACTGTATTTTAGACTTTTCGCTAAGTCAGTCCAGTAGTGCTTTTTTTAAATGAAAGAGTAAATAGCCCCAAACTTATTCTTAAATCTTGTCCTTGAGGTAATGTTTGTCTGAGTACCACTAAATCTATCGATGATGCACAAATTCTTATTACTACATTGATTTCTAGCAACAGAACATTATTTTTGCTTTAATTTAATTGTAAAGGTGATGTACAGAGGGGATACAGAGGGGATATATGTGTGTGTGTGTGTGTGTGTGTGTGTGTGTGTGTGTGTGTGTGTGTGTGTAAATGCATAAGATAATGAGTACATTTCTTGCTAAATAGTGTTACCTCTCCCTCATTTTCTCCCATTTCCTCCCTCACGGCCCTCCTGAACAAGTTGTAAAGTTCACTTCATACATAGAATCTTGTGAGTATTGAACAGTACTTTTTTTTCATGTAACACCAATTTAATACACAGGGAAAACTCTCTTAGACTCAATCCTTTCACCAAATGGCTCAAGTTGAAAGGGGTGACATTGATCAAGATATATTATATTCATAAACTGCTTTGTTAAATGGTACAACTACCCAAAGGTATTTTTTTAATTTAAGAAAAGAACTACACAGATGAAACAAACTTTGTAAAATAGAGCCCAAATTAGAAAACTATCTAAGAATAGGGAGAAATCATAAAAGATAATAAGTAAATTGCATATGTTTAAAGGCAATAGTTTATGTAAGTGCTAATCATTACAAAGGTTAATAACAAAAAGATTATCAGCAGTAGAGTTTATTTACTTCATATTTGGTATTTGTTTCTTTGAAAAGGAAGTTTTACACATAAAACATAACCCAAAAAAGAGTCAATAACATCTAAACTTAAAAAGTTACATAAGCAACTACTGGTCCTGACTAACAACTTACTGTGATTGATAGCAAAGAGCAAGATTGTATCAAAAATAAAACTAGCAATTTATTGTAACTTAGATAGACAATTTTAGTTTGTGGTTATTTACCTAAAATAACCCAGGCTATCAAATCCCTTTCTACATATGTACTAGTGGTTCAACCTGTTTCTAGGGAGACCATCCATCTAGTACAGAGATATTCTAGCAATTCAAAAAAGACATGGCTAATTCCTTTAGATTTCAATCATAGTTGGGGTATTAGTGAAGTAACATTGTCTCTGCCCATTAGAGACAATGAGCCCGTTCTTGAAAATACAGACTGCCCATACAATTAGATAAATTTCAGTTCTTTGGGAATAGGCACTCCAGTTTTTAATTCTACCCAATAGAATAACTATTAATTGAATGCCTTGTAGGTACTTAGTTCAATGATAGGCATCAGAGGAAAAACAGATAAAATATGACAATTTCCATGTGCAAATCTCAGTTCAGCTACTTGCAAATGAATCAATAAAGGCATTATTCTCTCACCAAGCCAATAAGTTTCTTCTTCTGACACTTACAATTCAGTCACTACAAGATGGAGAGTACATGTGGCTTCCGTGTGAATTTTCTGGGATACCTTCCTTCCATGTGTTTACTTGCATTTTCATGGCAAAATTAGTGAGGAAAATTTAGTTCTTTCTTTGCTTTTCTTATGGCATCAGTTCCAAGAAGTTGGTTATGGCAGTTCATGGTATGGGGTTTCCGTATGAAAATGTCAGGACACAGTAGAAAGAAACGGGGTCCTGCCTCAGACAGGAAGACATCTCTCTTCTTCAGGACCTGTTCCTTTAATCAATGAAGAACTTCCTCTATGCTGCTGCCCAGCTCCTAGAGTTTCTGAGACAATATAACATGTGTAGGAAAAGACTTGAACTCGGTCTTTCACTGCCCACCACAAACTAAAACGCTGGGTCTTGTCTCATCAGGTGAGAAATGGAAGCAAGAAGAAGGGATTTGAGCCTGTTTGGCTCTAGGAGCAATAGGGGTGGGAAGATTTTTAAAGGGTAAACATAGGAGATGGAGAAGCAAGGAATATATAAACTGATGGCAGTGAAACAAGACGTGAAGAACTGAGGACCCGGAACTGCCAAGGAAAAGTGCGTGAAAGCAGCTCACGTAGACAAGAAGTGTGAAGACCAGTAAAATGGAAACAAAAACTCCTCCTCTGACCCCGCCCCCAGAGGCGGATGCACTGCACATTCGGAATGCCTTCTCCCCTCTCTTTTCCATAGATTTAGTGGTTTTCATGATGCTATTTTCATATATATATATATATATATATACATATGTATACATATATATGCATATATAAAGTACTTCTATCATAATCGCCACATAAACCTCTCCTTTCACCTCCCCCTAGCTGATGGTTCCTTTTTAATCACTCTCCTTACAATCTTGTTATATTATACTATTACACCATATCGTATTATACGCCTGTTTCAGGCCTAAATTCTACATATGAGAGAAAAACATGAGATATTTGTCTTTCTGTTCTTGGCTTACGTCACTTAACATGATATTCTTCAGTTGCATCCTTTTGCATGAAAATCACACAATGTTTTTCTGATGGCTGAATCACAGCCCCATTGGATACATGCACCATATTTTAAAAAACCAAAACTTGGATATTGGGAACCTAGGATGGTTCTATACCTTGACTATAATAAATAGTGCCACTATATAAACACAGGTATGGAAGCATCTCTTTTATTTTAATTATGTTCCTATGGCCATAACACAAATCTATCCTGCCTTTTTTAAATAATATGTTAATTTTTGTTTTGCCATTGCGTTTTGTTTCTGAAAGCTTTAAAGGGATTTCCCCATGCTAACTTCAGCTGAAAAGATGAACAATTTTATTTTAGATTGTGCTGGGAAACTCACGCTTGAAAGTAAGGTATAGTCCTCGGTGTAAGAAATCCTAGGTGTAAGGACACCTCAGGGGGATGGAGACTGCAAAATATGGAGATAATTCCATCTAAATTTTGCTCAAACCTGGCACTGTACCACTTGAGCCACATCTCCACTTCTAGCTTCTTGCTGCTAATTGAAGAGAAGTATCTCCCAGATTTGTCTGCCCAGTCTGGCTTTGAGCCACAATCCTCATAGTTCAGCCTCCTGAGTAGCAAGGATTTCAAGTGTGAGCCACTGTTACCTGCAACCCAGATTTCAACTGGTTTCTCTCCTGAGCACCAACAGGAGAAAATCACAGCAAAAGCAATAGTTAACAGAAGAGCAGAACAATTCAGCCACTGTCATCGCAAAAGTAAGAGTGTGAGTCCAGCATATTGAGTGGTTTATTAGTCATTTAAGTACTATTCAAAGGAAAATTATGGATTTTTAAGTGTTCTGTGTACAATAAAAGAACAGCTAGACACACAAACTAGACATGTCTGTCTAATCAAGAGAGAAAACAATGAGGAAAAGTTGATCCTACATGACAGTGATTACAGATTGCAGACAAGGGCTGGAAAGTTGCCATTTTAAATACTATAGTAACAGACTTTTAACAAAAAGAGGAATACTATGAACTATGATTTACTTATTCATTTTCTTAAAAGAAAAATGGAAACACTTTAAAGATATAATGTACAATATTTGAGATGAATCATCCATTTGGGTGGCTTACCATATTTTCCAGAAGACAAACTGAGGATATGGATTCTTAATAACCCAACTACTTAGTGCATAGGACCATATATAATGAAGCAGCTCAACACGAACTCCAACATATGGAAACAAGAGGTTCTTCTTAGACTGTGTATGTAGTTTTTTTTTCTATTTTTTTCTAAGTTTCTTTTAGTATTTTGTACCTCGTGTATGGCACATTAGATAATGCAATATGTGGAAGGGAAAGGGAATCACAGAAACAGCAGAACAATGGATGAACCAAAGCAACATTGATACTCACTTGACATTATGCTGGATATGAACTTTACAACCTGGTGGGGAGGGGATTAAGGAGGGGTAAGTGGGAGATAAGAGGGACAGGGTAACAATGATTAGAAACAAATGTACTCATTACCTTACTTATGTAACTGTAACCCTTCTCCTCATCACTTTTTCAATAAAAAAATAGAGGGAAGTGGCGCTGTAGCTCAAGTGGTAGAGCGCTCGCCTTGAGCTGAAGAGCTGAGGGACAGCGCCCAGGCCCAGAGTTCAAGCCCCACAACCGCCAAAAAAAAAATAAATAAATAAATTGAGGATGTTTATCAATTTAATAAATGCAAAAAATGATGAGGAATGAATAAAGTATGGGTTAACACAAAATTATCTAAGCTGTACTACAGTGATAGAGGAAAAGAGGGAAGAGAGTGAAAATAAAACTAAAAGCAGACATTAAAAATAATTGCAAAAACTGTCGTTCACACACACACACTTTTTCATTGTTTTCTACTAAGCAAAGATAAAAAGTAAAAGCATAACCTTAGCAAAAAAAATACACATAGCAATCAGGTCTTCTAAATTTTATTTAAAATGGGCTGCGATGGCTTGAGGGAAAGTTGATTTCATGTCTAGGTCAGAAGTTATGAAGAAATACTCAACACTCAGGGTGTGCTTAAAGTAAAGAATTATGTAAATAATATATAAATATATTCCCAAATGCCACAGAAACCAACTTGAAAGGAATTTCAAAAATTGAGACAAATTGGACATCAAGGCTAAAAATAAGAGCAATGAGCTATATCTCATTTCTCTTACAAGAAGAATCGGAGTAAGAAAACAACGTAAATAAATGTAAAATTAAACAAACAAATGGAAGAGAAAAGAAAGCATTTCTTAACAGTTGCGTATCAACTAATGTGTATAAGAAGAATGCTCAACTTGGGGAATCATCCATAGAGCTAAAACTATTGGGTAACAGTGTGACAAGAAAGAGAACATTTGAATAGTTTAAAAGTTATTTGCCCACAAATGACATTCATTACCAGAGGGAAAATAATGTAGACATAAATCACTGACACTCTGATTGTCTTTGTCTATTCTTGCAGCTTTTAAAAACTATCTTAGGTTAGGTAACACATAAATAATAGAAATGTGTTCCTCACTCTTGAGCAAGGGCTTGGCAGATTCAGTGTCTGCTAAGGACCAGCTTTCTGGTCCACAGGCTAACAATTTTTGCTGTATCTGCACATAACAGAAAGAGACAAAGGGAAAAGATGTTCAAAGGCATTTAAAATCATTCATGAGGGCAGAGCCCAATCTCCTCCTGAAATCACTATTTCATTGTGGATTCAGTTTCATGAAAATTTTGGGAAGACACACATAGACTATAGCACCAAATATTTGTCACCAGTATTTGTATTTGATGGGCATCTTGCACCTTTAGAAGTGACACACTGAAAAAAGTAGAGCACTATTTCACTATTCTTGGTATTCTTTCCAGAAATGCTCATGTGAATTTAATCATTAAGAGATAACCACAAATTTAAAACATTCTTCAAAGTAACTACTCTTCGAATTTCTCATGGCCCTTAAACATAAAGGCTGTTACTGATTACAGACTGCAGATAATGAACACTAAGTAAAATGTGGAATCCTAGATTAGTCCTGACTTACAAATGAAATAAAAATATTGTTAGGATAACTCACTAAGTGGAATAATGACTACATGAGTGTGTGTGTAGTAATTTATTCAAAATTCTAAACACTGTATTCTCAGGAATTACACAATGAAATATTTATAAGAAAAGAATATAATATCTTATTTCTTTTCAAATATTTCAAAATAATTTCAGGCATGTAGGTGTAAAGTTAGAAATTATAGAGCCACATGTGGTAGAATGCACTTGTAATTCCTGCCCATAGGAGGCTGAGGCTGAAAGATCACAAGTCAGAATCAAGGCCAGCCAGGACTAGATAGCATAGCATTGTCCCAAATAAAGTTTGAACATGTAGCTTCGTTTTCCATGTATAACTTACATGTTATGTAAGCATGTATACAAGCACAGCAATTATGAGTACTTAGGGATATGGGTACAAAACTTCCAACTTTCCTGCAGGCTTGATATTATAACAAAGAAAGGAACAATAAATACTTGAAAATATTTAAAAATAACATTCATTTCATATGTAGCTATAATCATTGGCATAGTGGCATGTCTACATGACTAAGTAAATTTTATTGAGACAAATACATCATTTAAGCTCAAAAATAAAGGCAACGGAACAGCCATGGGTACAATATGTTAGTTCCATTTTGATTTTCTAAGTTAAACCAGATAAACAACTTAAAAGACACCGATGCATTACTGGTGATCTATTTGTCAAATGTTAGTAAAAGTTTAATTGCCTAAGAATGATTCAAGTGAAGTATTACATGGCTTGTAGCTTGTCTTTGTTCTTGTTAATATTAACTGTGGACCTTTAATCCATTTCATTAGTAAGTTGGTTATGAAACAATGGTTGTATTTCCAAAAAGCATCAAATATATAAATCACCTGATTCCCGCCTCCTCCTGCTTTCTAACAGGAAGTCATTGTAGGTCAGATTTCACAAAATTGCTTTTAGACAAAACAGAAATAGATAGTACAGACAAGGTTAAAATTGCGTGTAAATACATAGATGTGTGAAAGGAACTTTACACTTCAAAGTACCTCGAGACGTCGGTTGTCCTGTATTTGGTGTCATTTCTTTAGTTCTTCTGACACACAGCTTATGTTTATAGACTGTCCTGATATTGTACTGACCTAGCTTGGACTTAGTGTTGTTTTCAAGGCCAGACTCAACTTATACTGGATTATACAAGTTTCTACTAGTTATTCTTATCCCTGAGTGTCTATAACTGAGCCCTTCACAGTATATAATCAGATCTGTCCACATATTAAATTGTAGTCATTCTACTTCTCTATATGCACTTCCTTTGTTAGGTAATGAGCTTGAGGACAGAGAAAGCATGTATTTCTTCCATTGTTTGTCAACCACAGCTTCTAGGATACACTTCAAATAAGGCAGTGGAAACTTAAAATATATACTCCCCAGCCTGCTCTAAATTAGCTAGTCATAAGACACTCAGAATATCTGGCTCAGTCTGGTAGCCAGATAGAAGAATGGTTCAGAGCACAGTGTGTAAAAATTCAACCCTGACTCTGCTGCCCCCTAGTAAAGGAACCTACAGCATAGTCTTTGGGGTGTGTGTGTGTGTGTGTGTGTGTGTGTGTGTGTGTGTGTGTGTGTGTGTGTGTGTGTGTGTGTGTGTGTGTGTGTGTGTGTGTGTGTGTGTGTGTGTGTGTGTGTGTGTGTGTGTGTGTGTGTGTACACAGAGAGAGAGAAAGAAAGATTATTTATAGAATTTGAATTATCAAAAATAGGGCTTCAAAAAAATCAATACTTGGGAAGTGTTATACAGATGTTTGCTATTAGGATGCCACACGTCAGTAAAATGGAATGTGGGTATTTTTGCACAGAAGTAGACAGTTATTTGGGCCATGACATATGGAGAAAAGTTGGAAATATTGCAATATTGTGAACCAGATTAGGAATCCTGGTTCCACTGTAAGCCGACCTTACAGTTGCTTAACTTCTCTGAGGATCATTTCCTACATTTGGAAGCTGACTACTAGTAAAACTACCAGATGGACATTTTTAATAAGGAGGTAAACTTCTGGTCACTGAAATAAAGGCGATGTTAACAATCCTGTGCAAAATTACTAAGCAATTGAGAGCCACCTGCTCCATAACCTGCTTCGAAAGAACAAAATGATGGCATTACCATAGAGGAGATCTAAGGGAGAAGATAAAGTGGCTAATCTATGGGGTTCTTACTAAGAGGAAAAAATAAAGGAGAACTTTTAAAAAAAAAGAAAAGAAGAAGAAAAATGAACAAACCAGTTAATACTTGACATGATCACCAACTGGTTCTGACTTGAATACAATTGTTTAATTGTCTGTAGTTGTACAAAGGAGTTTCCATTTCACAAAACACTTTTTAAGGAAATAGATTAAAATGTTAGTGACAGAAAAAGGAAGCAACAATCGTAATTTCAGAAAAATTTGGAAATAACAGACAATGGTAAATAATGGTGTAGGAGTGGGATGTGAAAGATCTGAAGTATGGAGACGCTTGTAGCCTAACAGAACTGGTTTCAGGCTACCATAAGCTGAGAGTTCATAAAGCCAAAGTATGTAATATAGACATAAGAAATTTAAAGTAGGAGCTGTCAGGCAGCCTATAATATATGGGCAGTGAGACAATTTCTACATGTCTGGACAGTTGCAAAAACAATTACAGATTTACTATCATTCAAGATTTATCTTTAAACAGTAACTTGGGGTTGGGTTTTTATAAATAAAATGGGAAATGAGATATGGATATAATTTCAGTCAATCACACTGCCATTGGATAATAACAGATATATTTTGTCTTTGCTATGGATATTTTAGAAAGAAAAACTCACCCTTTCCTTTATTTACTTACAAATTAACTATCACTAAGCAGCTTCCTTAAATCTTATTTTGAAGAAGTCAGGATATAATTATGTATTTTTTAAGTCCTCATTTATGTCTATATTGTTTATGCATAAAGTAAATTCCTAGCTTCTTATGAGGTCTTATCACACAAAACACTTATCCTTGTTGCTTTCTTTTTTATTCTTTCCTTCTGTTTTATCTTTCAGAAAATAATAATAAACACATTTCCATATTCTTTCTTCTTTGGAGTACTGAGTTTACTTGAAATTCTGTTTTGCCTACTTCTACTTCTTAGACTCACGGACATTGATTTCCTAGTCCTTCAAGAATCAAATTAGTGATCATTTGCTCAAGGACTTTTATGACCTTGAGACTATGACGTGCTGTGTTATTCATTTGGGGTAGGGGAGTTTCTGATGTGTCATCTTGGCCACACTTCCCTACAACTTCTTGGTAAAGCTTGTCTTTTGGACTAAGAACTCAGAAAATACACTAGATGCGCGTCTTCATTATTGTTGGAAATCAAGTAGGAGCTCACATATAGGAATTCAGTGTTTATTTGGGACATGATGAATAAATTATCAAATAAATGGCTGGATAGATGAATTTATTAAAATGAAACTGACAAATGTAATGTAACATATACCACTAGGACTTTAGATGGAGTAGAAGTGAGATATAGAAACAAATGAGATGTTGCCTCTTCCCTCAAGTTATTAAAAAGTTGTATTATTAATGTGCAAATGACTAGATAAATAAAATGTACTATCAAAGTAGCATCAAAGGCTCAGTGACTAGGTCAGTAATGACATTACCAAGACTCTAATCCATGCTTTGTTGAGATTTCACCCTATGAAGAGATTTAATCGAGGAAAACAAGATCATGAGACATAACATGGATGATTTTAGAATCAGTCTAGTTTGGATTTTATTTTAGGGAACATAGACTAGTTTTGAATAAAATATAGTAATCATTTTTTAAAGAATAATAATCAGGGCTGGGAAGATGGCTCAGTGGTAGAGTGCTTGCCTTGCATGCATGAGGCTCTGGGTTCCATTCCTCAGCACCACATAAGCAAAAGCCAGAATTGGCACTGTGGTTCAAGTGGTAGAGTGCTAGCCTTGAGCTGTAGAGCTGAGGGACAGCGCCCAGGCCCAGAGTTCAGGCCCCACGACTGGACCCCCCCAAAAAAAGGATAATAATCAGTGTTAATATAGATGGTTCCCTGCAGAGATAGAAATTGCTTATGCAAATAATATTGATAAGAAATTATGATAAATTCATAAAGTAAATTAAAAACTATGGATATAAAGTTTATAGGATGACTTTACTTGAATCCTCCATATATCTTTAATATGCATCTCTATTTACACATAATACTGATAAGCTTATAGAGAAAGCACCAAATAGAGTGATTAAATTTATTTCCTCAAAACAACCACAAGGGGAAATATTGTTTCAAATTGATCAATATTGTGTTTATATATATATATGCCTATGATTTGCATAGAGGAAATTTCTATCACATAAATGTATTCTATTTTATTTTATTGTCAAGATGATGGACAGTTTACAGTTACATAAGTAAGGTAATGATTACATTTCTTGTCTATCTTGTTACCCCTTCCCTCATTTTTTGTTTAAATGCTTTACTCTAAGTATTATCATGATGTTTTGAGATCAACAGCTCACAAGCTAAACTGACATGTTACATTTGTGGCCTAAAATTTTTCATGGTATATATTGATTTGATTTTGGAACTTATACACTTAGCTCCTCATTGGACACGGTCACTAGGTTATTGTGTAGTGTTGGGAGGGGGAAAAAAAGAATGTCACCGAAATGGCAGTTTTTATTTTAAGGTCCTTGAATGTGTCTGTTTGTTTCACCCTGATTAAGCTGCAGCTTGTGTTAACCTTGGCGAATGTGTCTCTTTTTCCTGATTTAATTGTGATTGCCTGGAGCTTCAATCTGCATTCTGTGCTGTAACAGTTTAGAAAACAACAGCAAAACAAAACCCAAAGTCAGCTAGGAAGGAAGTGGGAAAGTGAGAAGCAAAGGTTTCCATTGTGGGCATGTTGTACATTTCTCTAACACAAATATTTTCCTCTCTGGCAGCTCCCTGTTTTCCTTTCTTTTACTCAAGCAGTTTAGGTTTTATTTACAGAACAAGGTAAGGATGTGATTTTCAACAACAGGTTCTCTTAAGTGTTACCAACTGTGAAATGGAAGAATAGCTTAATTGACACATGAGAATTTAAAACAAAACAACAAACCATGCTTGCCTTAGGCTCTGATGCTTAAAAGGCTGATGAAGCAAATAATTATTTGGGGTTTTCCAGTTGCTTGTATGTACTCCTGATACAAAGCGCCTCTTAGCTAGCAGTCTGCACCTGTTACCTGAAAACTTACTCTGGAGGATGACACCGATGGTCAAAGGGACTTTTAGATGAGATAGATCTTACTATCTAGACAAGGCTAGCCTTGAACCTCATGATCTTGCTCTGTCTCCTGGGTGCAGTATTTACAGGCATACACCATTACACCTGTCTCAAAGGGACATTTTTAACTGCAAGAGATTCTTATACAGAATCTCTGGCAAAACAGCTAAGCAGAGTGAGGAAAAAAGCCATCAAGAATGCACAAGGAAGACAAAGTGGAAACTGAGTGGTGCCTAAGGACAATTTCAAAAAGGAAAAAGGAGGAAAGAAAAAGTGATAAACATACGGGTTCAATACCGAAAGGCCTAGAAACTCAGTGGAGATTAACTTAAAATGGCAGTCCTCAAAGATTGTCAAGGACTATAATCTTCAAAGGGGCCAGAATTTCCTACACAATGGGTGCTCTTTTAGTACTTTGGGATCACCCCATATTGCCATATGACTCTAGAATTTCTGGGTGTTGGCGGCTCACACCTATAATCCTAACTACTCAGGGGGCTGAGATCTGAGGACTGCTATTTGAAGCAACCTGGGCAGGAAAGTTGGGGGGGCGGTTAGTTGTGGAGGTGGGAGGGAAGGGATGGTAGGGGAAAAACAAAGGAGGAGGCAACAATGCTCGACAGGAAATATACTCATTACCTTGCTCATGTAACTGTAACCTCTCTGTACAGTATTTTTTTTTCTGCTTATGTGGTGCTGAGGAATAGAACCTAGGGCTTCATGCATGCAAGGCAAGCATTCTACCACTGAGCCACCTTCCCAGCCCTGTACAGTACTTTTATAATAAAAAAAGTACGAAAAAAAAACCTACCACAAACTGAAAGTGAAGGAGTGGCTCAAGTGGTAGAAAGCCAGCCTTGAGTGATAAAGCTAAGGGACAATATTCAGGCCCGAAGTTCAAGTATCAGCATCAAAAGAACCCCCAGGATCACTGAAATTAAGTAACATGCTTTGTGACTCACAAGAATAACTTCAATTCTTCCCTCTCCCTATCTCTTTTCAACCCCACTCTTTTCCTTGGCTTCTGTGATACAAAGTTAAGTGGACTCTTGTCCTTTTTTGTAGTGGTTCATCTCATTCTTAGAACTCACACCCAGGAACCTAAGGAAATTGTCACCCTCTGCCTTCTGAATGGGCCACTTAGCTACCCTGAGCTGCCTCAAGTCGAACGGCCAACAGCTACTCTCCGAATCTTGATCTCTGAGGACATTCAATGGGATCTTCAGCACCTGCGCCACAATTCTCTTCAATGCCTTTTGGTCCCCTCCATCTTTCTCCCTGACCACATTCATGGCCTGTCATTTTGGCTGAATTACAAATGTAGTTAGCACCAACAGAAGGGAATGAGAAAGATTACATACACACACACACACACACACACACACACATTTAATATTCAATTCTTTGCTTTACATGCAACTTTCATATGTCTAGGGGATTTCCTGTGTGGGATTGGGTTTCTTTTGTTTAGAAAAATTCATTTTAGTTCATTTGTGCATGTGACAGATGCTCTCAGAGATTTCCTTCCAAAGAATATTTATGCTATTGTGTTTGTTGGAGTTGACTGTGCACATGTGTTTCTCTGTGAACATCACATTATTACCTCTCTTTAATTTTTCTGGAATTCTTCTTTTCACCTGTGTTAATAATAACCACCTCATAAGCAAGTGATGGAACTCTTAGATATAAAGCTTGTAAAAGATTTGCTGGGGTATATTAGGTGCTGGATAAGAACTGTGGGTGGTGAATGTCTCCAACCCTACTGCTGTTATAGTTATATTTGGCATGCTTTAAGGAAATAGAATGTCCATTATGAAAAAGAGATGGACTGAGGGATAAACCTAAATGTAGTTATAATGGTATCAGTAATAAAACACATGAGAAGCAGTTCAGCCTGTAACACAGATGTTTTTATTGCTACCATTGACATCAAAGTTAGGAGGTCCTAAGATACAGGCTTATGTGACCACTTAGCCCAGACAAAATCTGCTTTAGCATCGTTCATACTCCCTGATGGGACTCATTTCACCATGTTCTGATTATTGATACAATGGGTCATTTAGAAAATAAATGTACATTTATCTTCACTTGCTTTAAGAAGACAATGAAGCATGCATGCCATTTAGACAGGTTTAAAATTGTTAATATTTTAAGGTTAAAAAGATGCATTTAAGTGAAACAATTTAGAAAATTGACAGGAAAGAAAAAAATCCTTGCATAAACATTAATGCCCTTGGAGAATCTCAGGGATTCTGAGAAAAGAGAGGGGGGAAAAAAGTTTGGTTTTTTTTTTCTCCTAAGTTGGCAGCTTATATTTCTTCCTGCTTTACATGGCTGCTTGGTATGCAGGTACCAGGTCACAGGTGGAAGATGTTGAGGACCATTATACAATGTAAATGTTTATAATATATCATAATTACCAGCACACCTGTGGTAAATAACTTTGTGAGGTTCTTGCTCAAAGATGCTAGAAATACTCAGTGGAAAAAGCAAGACATAAAATTCATTTTTAACCTACCATTGGATGGGATCCAATTTACATGTTTTATATTGATGTAGCCACGTGCAAAGCTATATTGCATGAGTTTGTCTTTAATATGTTTTATGCCCCATCCATCCATAGCCAACCTTCCCAGCTATCAATACTTGGCTACCATGAAGCTTAGAGATTATATCTTCTTCTGTCACCTTGTCTTCTTTTTTTTTTTTTTTTAAAAAAAAGAGAAAGAAAAAGTCTTGGGCTTAACCTTTCTTTTCAAAAACAAAGCAATTTCTTGACAGTTAAGAAGCTATAATTAACAAGTCAAAAATTTTAATTATTATACATTAGAAATCAATGATTTTGTTGTCACTAAATATCAAACTGGAAGACTGAGTATTACTTTTTCACAAATACCTTCATTTTCTTTTTTCAGCCATTTTTCCCCCAACTAACTCAGTGGTACTCCAGAAAGAAACTTTGCTTGAGATCAAATGCTTGGGCTTCAAATAATATAAGGTCAGTATTTTTTTGGATTATGCAAAGTAAACAAAAAAGTCTTGGGGCTGAGACAGTGGCTCGGTGGTAGAGCGCTTGCCTTGCATGCATGAGGCCCTGGGTTCGATTCCTCAGCACCACAAACGCTGAAAAAGCCAGAAGTAGGGCTGACGCATAAGTGGTAGAGCACTGTTAGCTTTGAGCTAAAGAGCTGAGGGACAGCAGCGCCCAGGCCCAGAGTTCAGGCCCCACGACCCTCCCAATTCCACTCTCAAATTAACCTTTCAATAATGGACAAATGTGAGAAAAAAACTGAGAAATGCTAACTATCTTAAGAGTATTTTGGGGGAAAATGGCTTAGATCATCTGTTTTTATTGTAATCCACAATATCCCCTTGTATAAAATTGGATATAGAAGAAATCAAAATTCAGCAGTGTACTTCTGAATATATATTTTTGTTTTCTTGGTTAGTTCCCCTTTCTTGCTTCAATGTACAGTGAGAACGCTCACCATCCCTGCACTGGCTGAAAGACTCTTGGGAGAACAATGGATAATGTAATAGAAGAAAGCCAGTCATCCTCAATTTTATTAGGTGTCTCACTTTTCATTTGTTCTAATGTCATCTACATTATTTAAATTCTATTTTCATTGTACACACATATATAATAGGAGATTGAAACATTTCTTTATATAATCTTGATTTATAGCAAAAAAAAAATGAATCAAGTACCTGAGCTTTTGCCTTGGCCTACTCCATATCTTCCCAGCAAACAAACTCATCAATGAATAAAATAATCTCTTAAATTATCATACCTCTTATCACATGGAGTGATAAGATTGATAATGTGAAAAGAAATTATATCTTGATTGTACAAAGTCTCATGAATCAAGCCTTTGCTCATGCCTATACACATAGCTACTCAGGAGGCCTAGGTTTGAGGATCACAGTTCAAAGTCAGCCTTGACAGGAAAGTCCACGAGCCTCTTATCTTCAATTAACCACCAGAAAACTAGAAGTGGAGATGTGGCCCAAAGTGGTAGAGCATTAGCCTTGAATGAAAAAGCTCAGGGATAGCGCTCAGACCCTGAGTTCAAGCCCTAGGACTGCCAGAGAGAGAGAGAGAGAGAGAGAGAGAGAGAGTCTCATGAGTTAATGTTTTGACTATCAAAGCCTGGTCTGGTTACATTTAATTGTTTTTCTTCCAACACTGAAGTTAACATTTGAAACTGTGACTCTCTTACTGGTCAGAGGTGATCACAAAGGAATTGGCAAGGGCTAAACAGCTTAGCGAGAGTGAATGTTGATACAATTTTAAGAGAGAGGGAAAATCTTTACCCCATGAACTCAGTGAGGAAGAAACACAGCCGGAGGCTATATCAACAGGGATTTAATGAGCCATGGGACATAAAGTCTAATAGAGAGCAAAGCATATTAATGAGCTCAAAGCTCATGCTCACCCTCAACCAATTAGTCTGAGAAGACCAGCCTGGTGTCCCTTCCCCAGTTCCCCTGTGATGCACAGTGAAAGCCGTGGGCTGAAGGTCATAGCATTTCACACATCAGCTCCTCATCACCTGGATGATGCTAAGAATGTTTTGTCCAGCACTCAAAGGCCATGTGCGTTAGATCCAAACGTAACTTCCCACTCCTGGTACACCTTTTCTTTCATGAAAAACAACATCTTATTTCATCCATGATATTTTGAACTTGGAAGTTTCCAAGGGTAGAATGCACTTCCATGAAAATATGTCTAAAGTGCTGATTACACGGAAAGCTTTTATTGCAGTCTGAGGGGTCTGATGATGAGCTAAGGAATACAGTTCAGAGGTTTTAGGGTAGGATCCTGGTAGTTTTGGCCAATCTTTCCAAAATTATCCCCAGCTCTGTTGAATTTCACTCGCTGCTTACTTTAATAGATTTCACCTTGGACTTTTCCCTCTCTTTTTATTATTTATTTGAATGTCCAGGCAAGACCTTGATATTTATTTTTCAAAAGTTTCCTGAAAAATACAGTAAGAAGAATGAACCCTTTCATACTGCCCTTGGGCCATGTAGCTTACCACACTGTGGTATAAACAAATCAGATACAATTCCCTTTGGGGTTTTAGACAGAGTGGTCTTTTATAACAGAAATTTTCTTTCCATTGTGTCCTCTCTGTTCAAATCTACTCATTCTCCAAGAAGTAATTCTAACATGAAACTTACTCTATTTACATGTTTGGTTTTTTTTATTGTGAAAATACTGTACAGAGGGGTTACAATTACATGGGCAAGGTAATGAGTACATTTCTTATCAAGCATTTTGCTTCCTCCTTTGTTTCCCTTTCCCATCCCTTCCCATCTCCCCCCCCATCCCAACCCCGCTCCCCCCCCAAGCCAAAGTTGTAAAGCTCGTTTTTCGATATAACGACTTATGTTTCTTTGGGCCTGGCTTACTTCACTTAAGATAATTTTTTCCAAGTCTTTCCTAAGTGAAGTAAGCCAGGCTCAAAGAAACATAGGTCCCATGGTTTCCCTTATTTGCAATAACTAGTATATGTCTGAGACAACCAGAAAAGTTCAGATAAGTTGATGTTAAGTAAGATGAACCCCAAGATATGTATTCAAATATTTTTTCTTTCTTGTGATTGTTTCTAATGTATTTATAAGATGATTTCTTTGTTGCTTTGTATGTCCCTCCCCCACAGTATAATTTGTGGAGGGGAAGGGAAAAAACAAATGGTTTAAATAGAGATACAGGTGGACCCATTGAAACAATGAGATGTACAAGTCATTATTTACATGTTTTTGTCTACATTCTCATAGATGCCAATTTGTACCATACTTGGGGAAAATAATAATTATCAAGTTCTCAGTAGTTTGATAAAGAATGAAAGTGGGCTGAAATTTTGAGTGATGGTAATATTGGTATTTAGTTCAAAGTGATGCTCAGAGAATTGCTTTGTCCATGTACTAGGTAAATTCTGATATGTGGGACTCAATTAGCATAATGTTGTGCTAGTGAAAATTTAGGTACTCTCATCAGAACTCTTCTATTCTGAGATATCTTTCACAAGTGAGAAGCAGGTGTCGAAATACTAAGCTACTCCTGAAGTACAAACCCAGTGTTTTCCTGGATTGGTTTGTTTTCTGACTCTCAACTTAAAATGAATACACTGGACTCCTATGAACTGTGTTTCAGAGACAGTTGTGAGGCCTATCCAAGCCTGAAAGTGCAGGTGCAGATGGCCATGGAGCTAAGAAGAATTAAGTCTGGTGAAAGCTTGCAGAGCTTTGTCATGCCACAGGGAATGGCTAGCACAAGATGGAATTCATCAGATCTGTTTGGAGTTTTGACTTTGCCATATGGGTTCAGACAAAACTGAAATGCAAAATAGAATTCTAAATCATTCAACGCTGTGAATGAAAACTGCCAAGTTTCTGTAGTTTTAAGTATGAGGTAGTGAGGCCAAAGGAAAGCAAAACAGGTGTCTCCGAGAGAAAAGATCTCATTCCCTAACTGTTACTTAATGAATATTAGCTATCAGATGTGCTCAAAAGACAATAGGGAAAATAATAAATGACAAAGAAAAAGATATTTCTTTTTCAGATGCACTCAAAATTAAAGCTAACAGGAGGAGTTCTACTCATAGAATAAGGACATGTATATGGCTCTCTTCATCCAATCATTGTAATATATAGGGCAAGTCAAATTTTAGTTGTACAAATACCAGATGTATGATTATCTCCATTTCTGATTTTATAAGACTTCTGAAAAAGTATTTATTTGTTAGCAAAAAGTATAGCTTATTGAGAATAGCAAATATTTGAAGAATAAAAACTTTTAGAGGAATAGAAAAACACATTTATAGGAGACAATGAGTGTCTTTAAAAGGAAAGGTTTAGAAGGACTTCAAAAATAATTTAATTTCTGTTCAGAGAAATCCTGTTAGACATTGAGGTGGACAACAAATTCTTCATTTCACTTCATTCTTGAAAGAAGTTTTGCCTAATAATAGGAGACCAGGAAGTTAGGTCCCTTAGTGTTTGGAAAATGCTGCTACTGACTTTTGACAAGGACTTTCTAATCTTAAAAAAAGTATTGCAATTTGTTGCATGGTTAACATATGAAAGGTTATTTCCCTCTCTGAACCTTAAAGGTACAGCATTTCTCTTTGTCTTCACTGATCAGAAGTTCAATTACAATATGTTTGTTAGAATGTCTCTTTGGATTTATCTTCTCCGAGTTTCTCGAATACATGGTTTATATATGTTTCCAAACTTAAAAATTTTCAGCTATTATTTCAAATACATTCCAGTTCTTCTGTCTGTCCTACTTCTGAATTCCAAATGAATGAATGTTATATCTTTTCTATAGTCCCACAGATGGATGGGATTTAGTTTATTTGTTTCCTTTGGGAGCGGGCTCAGTGTATTAGACAGGCTGGCCCTGAACTCAATGACCTTCCAATCTAAGCCATCTGAGTGCCTGGATGGCTGGCATTTGTCACTGTGTCTGTAAAGTGAGCCACCATGTCTGGCTCCATCTCCTTACTTTTAAACTGAGGATAAATGGATCTAGCTGGCAGGATACTAATGAAAACTAAATGAATTTCATTTATTTGATTTCACTTGAAATTTTAAAATGTTCATGTTCAGACTTTAGGCATGGCTCAGGTGGTAGAGTGCCTGCCTAGAAGCATGAGCCCCTGAGTTGAATCTCCAGTACTCTCTTCCCACCCCTAAAGCTCCTATTCAAATAAGGCTTTTGGCATATTTGTACCTATTACTATTTTTATTATTAACCAACACAGACTCAAGTAGAAGCCATATGATCTTCAGCTTCTTTTGTAAAAGAACATGACAACTGAATACAGAGAGAGAGAGAAAAAGAAAGAAAGGAAGGAAGGAAGGAAGGAAGGAAGGAAGGAAGGATGAAAGGAAGGAAGGAAGGAAGGAAGAAAGGAAGGAAGGAAGGAAGAAAGGAAGGAAGGAAGGAAGGATGAAAGGAAGGAAGGAAGGAAGGAAGGAAGGAAGAAAGGAAGGAAGAAGAGATTAAAAATACAACAAAGAGTTATTATCTAAACCACAAAAATATCCTTGGTTTAGGATAGATTTTAAGGAAAATGCATTGGTAATATGGAATCAGACTTGAAGAGTGGGTTTATGATTAGAATTTCAGAAACATATCTCAATTACAATTATCCATTTTAGAGTCCAGCAAATGTTCCTGTCTGAGGATCAAGTGAACCAAGGCAGCCCATACATTTTGTCTTGTGATAAATGACTTCATCCTGAGAGGATTCCGCTCTGATATTGAAGGTGCATTATAGTATAGCAAAACAGGGAAATGTCAAAACTGTTTCCCAGATTTGAGGGGAAAATGCTCCCCCTTGTATATCTTGATCAGCCTGTCTTTATTGGACTCTGAATATTGGCTACCCCTGTACTCCAGTAAATCTATTTCTTTGCAACACTTAAGAGAATGTCCTAAAGACACAATTTTTGACAATTTCTCAAATCTGAGGATTGACTCTTTTGTGCTGAAAATCACGTGCCCTGGTGTTGTTCAATATAATAGGCTGAGAAGCCAATTTTTAAAATTCCTAGACCTTGAAAAGGACTTTCGAACACTTTATACAGTGGCAGTGAGTATGTGTCCTTCCCAAACCTAGCTCAGGAGCAAAACTAAAGATGAGTATCTTATGTTTGGAACCTAGACCATACACACTCACATACACATATGTGGGTATATATGTATTTGGTATAATCGATTATTGATGGCAGCCTCAATTTTTGAATAGTTTCCACATATACACATATACATACACATACACGTTCTTTTACCTGTTCACATGTAAATCCATATATTAAAAAAAACATGGCTGTAATTGTGGGACTATCTGGGGTGGCAAGGAAGAGGAGAAGGAAAGAAAGGAAATGACAGGAGGAGGAACAATACCAAAATATATTTTGTCTTTATGAAGCTGTTGTAAAATAAGTGTGAAGGAGGAAATATGGAGAAGAGAGAGCAACAGGTTATTATGATCAATGTACACTGTATGCATGTGTGAAATACCAAAGTGAAATCCCTTTGTACAATTAATATATGCAAATTTGAAAAAAAGATATTCCTATTAATCTCCCTTCATATTGAAAAAAATCAAATTAACCATATTTCTAAATGGCTATGATAAATTTTGAATTTCCGTCATTGTGAATATAGATTATTATTATTAATGAACTTGAAATGAATAGAAAGCTTTTATGTATGGTATAGTGGTGCTTTTTGTTTGGTTTGGTTTTTGGTGCTGGTACTGGGGCAGGGCCTCATGCTCTTACTTGACTTTTTCATTCAAGTACTCTAACACTTGAACCATAGCTCCATTCTCCATTTCTGGCTTTTAGTTGGTTAATTAGAGCTAAGAATCTCATGGTCTTTTCTGCTCAGGTTAGCTTTGCTCTGTGATACTCAGATCTCAGCCTCCTGTATGGCTAGGATTATAGGCATAAACTACTGGCACAGGACTTACTATAGCAATCTTTTGCCTGCTATTTCAGTGAAACTTTGGATCACAGAATTCAACATTTATGTGAGGAAGGAGGATCAGTAAAAGAAAATTCTTATCACATAAAACTCTGCAAAAGTGAGGAGTTTTTCAAAATCCTTTTTTCCCCAGGAAATATTTGTTGAGCACCTCTTCATCTTATCATAGACAATTCTTTCAACCTCATGAATTTGGGAGGTAAGGGTTGTCTCCTCCATTTTTTAAGAGATGAGGTCTGTAGGTTTTGAGACTTGTCAAAGGTAGGAGTCCCACTCAGGTCCCCCTGTACTTAAGTCCTCCGTGTTCTCCTGCACTAAATCTGCCGTCATCTTCCTCAGTTTAAGTTCCAGGCCACAGGTCCCATCAGGCAAACTGAGAATGCTTTCAAGGAGGTTTTGAAAGGAACACAGTGCATCCCTGTGGCCAGCTGAGTAAACAGCAGGAAATCCAAGTAAGGGATTTCAAGGGAAAGGGAAGATCTGGCAGCATGTAATAGTGCTTGCCTCCCAAATACATAAAGAATGTTGTTCTTTAAGATCTTAGAGACTCATAAGTAAGGCAACTCCCTTCTTAGGGTTAGATTTCATTAATGGTGTGTGTGTGTGTGTGTGTGTGTGTGTGTGTGTGTTTGTGTGTGTGTGTATGCATATGTTCTGCAGTGAGATGTTATAAAACATTTAATATGTACACAAATTTAGGGCAAGAATCTTTCTTGTATGCAGAATTGTATACCATTGTCCTTTCTGTAAGTGAGAAAATCAAAGGAAGAGCGATTGTTAACTCCAGGATTGGAGTTCAAGACTGAGATATCAAGCCGGAATACTCAAATACTGTCTATACTTCATCTCTTTAATAGAAAAAGATGAAAAAAACCTATGTGTTTATTGGAGTAATAAAATTGAGGATTGGCTTACATATTTGGTGCAATTAATTACTGATGACAGCTCTTTAGCCTCAATGTTATAAAGGTCTCACACACAATCACACACACACACACACACACACACACGCGCACACACGCACGCACACATGCACGCATGCACGCACACACACACATTTCTCTTTACCTATTGGAAGCAGTTCTAGGAAAATGGTAGAAGATCTATTTACTTTCTATCCTATTTCTTTGGAACGATAGAACTTACCACTCACTAAGAGAGCACGCTGTTTCTACTCTGCATATCCCTTAAGTTTGTGTAAAAATTTCTAAATAAGTTGACATAAGAATATTGGATGGAATAACCTCAGTCCAAAAGACAGCCACATCAAGTCCTTTTAATCTTCTGTTATATTCACAAATTTACTCATAGCATTTCCTGTAGGAAAGTGAAATTCAAGAATTCAAGCAGATGAATAGTTTGAAAAATGGTGAGCAAATATAGCCATAATATTTAAGGTACATGTGAAAAATAGAACCAGGTAACTGGAGGGAATGGGTAGAGTCAGGACAGATGGGAGGGAGCATGTTGGAAAAGGGACACCGATCAAGATGTACTATATTCATAAACTGACATGTTGAGTTGAACATCTTTTGAGCAACTACTTTAGATAGATAGATAGATAGATAGATAGATAGATAGATAGATAGATAGATAGATAGATAGATAAACAAACAACACCCTCCCCTACAAATTTACAAAGAAAATAACTATATAATTAACAACATATTTAACAACTGGGCTCAGAGTTCAAAACCTGCTCTTAGCCGGGCGCCGGTGGCTCACACCTGCCGGTGGCTCACACCTGTAATCCTAGCTACTCAGGAGGCTAAGTTCTGAGGATCATGGTTCAAAGCCAGCCCACGCAGAAAAGTCAGTGAGACACTTATCTCCAATAAACCACTAGAAAACCAGAAATGACGCTGTGGCTCAAGAGGTAGAGTGCTCGCCTTGAGCTGACGAGTGTAGGGACAGCGCCCAGGCCCAGAGTTCAAGTCCCACAACCAACAAAAAAAACAAAAACAAAACCCTGGTCTTAATGCATGAAGAAGTATATTATAAGACATAAGACACTGTAAGCTGCTAGGCAGGAACATTTAGTGGAAAATCCCATTCTTGGGGGTAGAGGGTAATGTTCACCCTACAAACAACAGCTGATATTTCTTGAGGTTGTTTTGTGAAAGGAAACCACACTGAAACAGCCCAAATCATCGATGTGACCTAGAGTGAATTTTACTCATTATAATTCCATTATAAAATTAAATTCTCTTCCCAGGAGATGCTTCTGTGCATTGTTT
Source organism: Dipodomys merriami (assembly GCF_024711535.1). Classification (NCBI taxonomy): domain Eukaryota; kingdom Metazoa; phylum Chordata; class Mammalia; order Rodentia; family Heteromyidae; genus Dipodomys; species Dipodomys merriami. Next base: position 5,357,840 of record NW_027205715.1, on the reverse strand, counting down.
TAGAAATCTGATGTCTGGAGAAGAATGTGCTTCGAGGATGCTTGGGAAGGTGCCCACCTCTACATCCGCTGTGAGGATGCCTCTTCAACATGAATATGAATGAGTCTAATAAAATCCCCTAGTCTCCTATGCTAATGACACGGTTGCTGTGGGAATCATCTTCAGGGCTTTCCTTACCTCTGCACATAATAAACCTTCCTTCACTTAGTTAACTCCTGGTTGTGTTTATTGGCATTGAACTAACCAAGGAATGAACTCATCATCTTCCGTTACAGTGACCTAGAGCCTACTTTATGATTTCTTGTAGATAAAAGTATGCAGGAGCAAACAGCCTTATCTCATGGCCTCTGTAATTATCAGTCCATAATTGAGTAAGGGTCAAGGTGGTAGAGTCCGTTTCCACTCTCTTCGACTGTTTCCATCTTATTAGAAATTTAAACCTATTAATTACTAATTAGACACATCTAGATGCTAATCACAGTGATTCAATTTACCTAATATCATTTATGGGAGTGAGAGATCCATCACTTGGATATGATAATTAAGTCATCATAGATGTTTTGGGATTGCAAGGGGAAAAAAAGAACCACTCAAGAATTACGATAAAAAGAAGCAGCTAAAATTCCTATGGATATTGAATATACATGCAAGAGATGTAAAGGAAAACAGACTTCTAATAGGCCCCTTGTCTATAGGTCTAAGGCAGGAACTCTTAGCAAAGACGTGACAATTGTAGAAATATCTAGATGTTTTGACACCTAAATGTATGTTTTAAGGTCTGAGAATGCCGAGTTTTCTACAGCCTTATGTTAAACTAAATTTAGTCTACGAAAGCTCCAGAACTTAAATAATCAAATTCCTTCACAAGGAACTGCCACCTAACTCCATCCTTCATGTCTTTTATTTATTTATTTTTGACAGTATTGAGGATTGCACCGCATGTTAGGTAATCACTCTACCATGGAGCTCTATTGCTAGGTAAACTCGGTTCTTAAATTGAAAAGTTAACAAATTTTGTAACAAATAGCTAAGTCTCAATCATTGACAACAGCTGAGCTTTCGTCCAACCACATTCCAACCAGGCAAACGATGCTTTAACCAATCAAGTTATCTTTATTGTTCTTCCTTTTTCTACCTAGCAATGCTATTCAGGTACGTGGCAATTCTGGAGTCCTTTAGAACCTATCCTGCTGTTAGGAAGTGCCCAGTTGTGTCCTTTGTAAATTTAAACTCTATCATATCTGATTTGTCTAGTGTTTTCCCTTTTATACCACTCCCTGTTTTTTCTAACAAACAAATCCTATGAGTAGTGCTGGAGTATTTTAGAGAATACAAATGGCAGCTTTAAAAAAAATACTGAGAACTTACATATCATCATTAAGATATGTATAATAACAAGAGTCCTGAGTCTGTCTGACTCAGTCATGTGCTTGACAGTTTTCTTCATTTCTTGCAAAACATTCTACTGGGACCATATTTTTTTAACTGAAAATAATAAAAGACATATCTGAAAATTAAACAGGCTAGGTGCCAATGGCACTTGGAATCTTAGCTATTCAGCAGGCTGAGATCTGCAGGATAATAGTTCAAAGCTAGACCAGGAAGAAAAGTATGAATTTCCATCTCCAAAATGGCCCGGAAAAAAAAGCAGGCTGGAGGTATGGTTTTAGAGGTAGAGTACCAACTGAGCAAGCAACTCTGAGAAAGCATGAGGCTCTGAGTTCAAAATCCAATACTGCCAAAAATAATTAAATTAAAAACACAGAAAATAAATAAGAAATGTGTGTATGTGTGTGTGTTATTCACACTTAACTTTCTAGATGTAGGAGTAAAAAGGATGATTTTGTATTGTTATCTAAGATGTTTCTATTCCTAGTTGTACCAGAAGTGTTGTGTGTACCTTTATGATACCATAGTAACTCTTTCAAAAACATTGAGTATTCAAAGATACTTTTTTAAAAGAGACTTTTTATTATAAATTTTGCATAGCAACACTTTGCATATTCTGATTTAACGAGGCCATTCAGCGCTTTCTTAATATCATTGAAAGTCTCTCCTCCAGGACTCATTTGATTGCTCAGAAATAGCTTTGATTCATTTGTGGTTACTAATTCAGGAAACCAGGAGTCTATGTTCTGAGTCCTTACTACATTTCTGATACTACACTCTCTGGATACAGCAATAAATAAGACAAATGTGATCCTTGCCTTCACTAAGCTTGGAATCCATTGGCTAAAACACATTTTAAGGAAGTAACTATAAAAAAGAAAAAATAACCAATAAGTTCAAAAGTTAATACAAATAGAAATATCCCACATAATAGAAAATAAACATATGTCATGTGTGTGTGTGTGTGTGTGTGTGTGTGTGTGTGTGAGTGAGTGTGAGTGTGCACGTGCTCGCATGCACGCACAACTGTCCTAAGGCTTGAACTCAGGATCTGGGCACTGTCCCTGAGCTTTTATGCTCAAGGGTAGCACTGTACCACTGAAACACAGCTCCACTTTCGACTTTTTTGGTAGCTTATTGGAGATAAGAGTCTCATCCACTTCTGCCCAGACTGGCTTTAAGGCATGATCCTCAAATCTCAGCCTCTTGTGTAGTTTAGGGTTACAGCTATAAGCCAAGGATGTCCAGCAATAAATATACGCTATTTTTAATGTGATATTTTAATTAATGAGGGAACCAGAGGTGTCAAAATGGGCTCAAATAAAAATTTAACTTGTATGGATTTATAACGTTGTCCAAACAGAAGTTATTTTATTACTATGAGCAATACTAATTTACATTGCTCTGGACTGGAAGCATTTACATGGTTGTCAGATTTCTTCAAGGTATTTTTGAATCTTTAGACAGTGGTAAAATAGCTTAGTTGGCTGGTGTCAAATAAAGACACCCTTGTGGAATCAAACATCCCCAGAGGGTCTAACATATCATGTCCAGCAAGCCTTCAAATGGAAACTTAATGATTTCCTTTGACTATTTCTCACTCTGACCATTTGTTCTGGTAGCCTAAAGGGAAATAGCCCAGAGAAAAAGTCAGTAATATCGGGACAAAAAAAAAGAAAAAATAGTCATCATCACCATCTCCATACAATCCTCAACAGGAAGGCATTATATAAGCTTTAACAAGCTAAACAGAATCTCAGATCAGGGTCTTTAGTGATCATTAATAGCCAAAAGCTATTATTTTCAGGCCATTTGTAATATAGTTTTATTTCCAGGAAAGGTATTAACAAAAATCTAGAATTTCCTTCAATTCAGTATATTGACCTACAGCTTTATGTCAATAATCTTTTACCTATTGTATTTTCAAATATGACTTTTATTGTATTTCAATTAAAAGTATGATTCTTTTAGAATCTTTTGAAAGGAATTAAGAAAAATCTCTGAGCACGAGAATTAGATAGACTCAGGACTCTTTAATATTCATATCTAAATCATGATACATAAGTTCTCAATTCACATAGTTTTTAATGCTGCCATGTCTTTTCTCTGCAGCACTGGTGATACTAAGTGATGATAGGTAGGACTTATTCATTAGAAGTGAGTATGAAGATGCTCACCTTACAAATGCAAAATGCAATGGAGAACTTTATTTGCCAACTTGTCTGGGCCATTGGGTGCCCAGATACTTGGCCAAACATTGTTGATGGTATTTATGGAGAACTAGAATCACTGATTTACTTGACTTATTAAATAAATTTGCTCTTTTTAATATGAGTGGGATGCATACAAACTATCAAAGACCCAAACTAATAAAAGTCTGTCCTTTTCCTAAATAAGGAAGAATGTATTTATGCCTACCTGCCTCATGTTGGATATATAGTTTTTCCTGTTTTGAACCCGAACTGAAACATTGGCCCTTCTTATTTCTTAAACCTGCCAGCCTTCAAACTAACCACAACATCTGCTCTTTTCATCCTCAGGCCTTCCAACCAGAACTAGAACTGCAACATTAGCTCTTCAGAGTCTCTGAACTGATGACTATAGATCCTGGAACTTTTAAATTCCATAATCACATGAATGAAATTCTTATAATAAATCCTTTCCCATTTGGTCTGTTGTTATGGAGAACCCTAACAAATAAATTGTATATTTGTTCAAAATTTGAATGTCATCCATTCTGACCATACTTCGTTTAAGGATTTCTTGACAAAAGTTTGAGATTCCAGTTCCACATCTAGAAGATAGCATTTAAATTTCTCTGTGTGGATGTATATGTGAATTTTAAAAATTATGTTTATACTTGCTCACATACTGTTAGCAAAACATGTATCATCACACAACTTAAAATTCCTTAAAAATATAAAGCACATGTAGCCATTAAAATATCCTCCTACAGTTTGCCATGTTTTAACTTTTCTATTATCAATATAATACTATAACATATATATTCATATAGCTAGCAATATAATACATGAATGTGTACATTTGCATACTCTACAAATTTCTAAATTTAGGGATAACAACTGGAATTAAGGAAGGTAGATTTTTAAGTCATCCAAAGCATAATTTTGTCAACTTACTTTTTTAAAAATTTAAAAAATTTTGCAGTACCGGGGTTTGAACTCAGGGCCTCACACTTGCTAAGTTGGTACTCTACCACTTGAACCATGTTTTCAGCTTTTTGCTAGTTATTTTGGTGATGGAATCCAGCCAACCTTTGTGCCCAGGCTGCCTTTGACCCTCAGTCCTCCAGATATCAGTCTCCGGAGTAGCTAGAATTACAGACATGAGAAAACAGAACCTAGCATCAACTTACAGTATTATTAATATATTATTATTACTATTTTTAATTGGTTTTTTACCAAGGGTTGAACTCAGAGCCTTGTGCTCACTTGGCTTACTTGCTCACTGCTAGTGTTCTACCACTTGAGCCACACCTCCAGCTGGGCTTATTGCTAGTTAATTGGAGGGGACTCTTTTGAGGACATAACTGCCTGGGCTGGTTTGGATCCATGATCCTCCCCCTTACCTCAGTATTCTGAGTAGCTAGGGTTATAGGTGTGTGAAGCATGGATGCCTGGCTTCAACTTAATTTTCTTTTTTTGTTACGACTTTCTTGGTTTCTTTTTTCTTTTTTCCCCTTAGTTTTTCCAAAGTTAATTAGATTGGCTTGTTTTTTTCCTTAAATCTTGTTATCTTAAGCAAATAATTTTTTTTTCAGCTAGGCCAAGCCTCTTCTCATCATGATTAGGGGTGAGGAGGGAAAATGCCCTTGGAGGGAACATCTATCCTCCATTTTCCCTGTTGCTGAGTTAAAAGAAAAATCATGAAGAATGGTGAATGTTAATAATTTAGAAGAATCTGGGGAAGAGAAAAATATGCTTCTTAATTTAAAATGAAAGAGGAGGATGCATAACCACTGGATACACTTTGCTAGCAACAGGAAGGCCATTTAAATCATTCATGGCCCACAGAGGGAACACACATCATTTTCTTACACCCTTGCCAGTGGTTCTCTCCCACCCAACCCCAGACTCAATCATTTGAGTACTAACTTTTGGAGGCATTCAACAAAAAAGGGGGAGATGTTAAGTTATCTATGTTTAGACCACAATTTTCAAAAGTACTTGGAGATAGCAAAACGAATTAATCCTTAGCATAAGCAGTATGTGACTGTTGTTACTTTAATGGAGGTCTTTACACAGGGAATGTATTAATCATTTACTACACAGGACCCATATAATTATTGGAAGTCAAAATATACATGTTTTATTAGGCTACAAATTAAAATAATGTTACCCATAAATCTACATTTTTCAGATGGTTAATGTTAACACAGAATTTTTAATTTAGCTCATTCCAAACAGCCTACTGTCATCGAACCCCACTTTTTCTTCTATACCATGAACTCACTGCATCAAACTATAGCAGTATATAAAACTCTGTGGCAAGGGTGGGGAGGGCTCCATTAATGTATCATGTATGCCTTATAATAATGCAAAAGGAATTCAGCCAAATAAGATAGGATTATATACCTAAGGATTAGGAATGAGGAAGTCACTGTATTAATTTCTATTGATTCTGTATTTCCTAGAAATCAAAGTCAAGAAAAAAAATCTTTCAAGAATCCATATCTCACTTCTCACAGTAGATTAATATGTCTGTGATTTTGCTGACAGTGAAGTACAAAAGAATTCAGTGGCAACCCATATTTAAGAAATATTAGACAACATGATGCTATTCATAATTTCATAATATTCTTAATTCACAGTATCATTTATATTCCATTATAATATAAAGCATATATTACAGCAGGTCCATCTTCTTTAACAACATATGTTAATTTCAAGGTACACATCATACAGCCCAATTGACTCAGAGATGCTATCAGTCAGCCCTATGTTATCATCAATTGTGTTTACACTGCTGCATGATCTGCGGTTTCCTTGCCTGTAATTTTGTGAAAATAATGTCTCCAAAGATAAAAGGTAAGTAGTGTTTCAAAAGCAAGATAAACGTATGACAATCCTCCGAAGCCACCAAGAGCATACAATGTCCATAATTTAAGTGAGAAAATGGATGTTTTTAGGTTTGTTCAAAGATACCATGTTTTTAGTGAAAACTGGCTAGCATCATGAGAAAAATCAATGAAGCATGAGCAGTATTTGGAAAAAAGGACATGACATAAAATGTAGGTCTTGGTGAGCAGAATTACTGTGTTCAATAGTAAATTTTATTACAATCATTTACAATAGTAAATTTTATTACAAGTCTACTGCATGTGGCTTCAAGTTACTAAGGCTCAGCTTTACTTTATACATGGTATATGTAAATGTGTGATTTTAGAGACCAAATCCTATGCATTATGAGCATTTGTGGGCTTTCCACAATGTGCCATCTCCTTGGAACTCTACACTCAGGTACCCTAAATTTTTACTCTATTTATAAAATAGTTTTGTCATCCAGTGTGTTTACTTGTAGATTTTTAGGTACATTCCAGTTACCATAAATGAGGGATTCCATTATAACTATATTTCTTTGGATGTGGCTTACTTCATTTAATATAATTTTTCCAAGTTTTTCTATTTCCTTACAAATTGTACAATATCATTCTTTCTGATGGAAGCAAAGAATTCTATTGTGTATACATACCACATTTTCTTGATCCATTCATCCACTGAGGGGCATCTGGGTTGATTTCCTATCTTAACTTTGGTAAGCAATGCTGCATTGAACACGGTTGTGCTGGTAGCTTTAGTATGGCTTTGTTTGTGTTCTATTGGATAAATGCCAAGGAGTGAAATTGCTGGATCATAGAGACACGCTATGTTAAGTTTTGTGAGACACATATATACTGCTTTCCAGAGTGGCTGAACCAATTTACCTTTTTATCAAAAGTGTAATAGAGTTCCCTTTTGGTCACATCCCTGCCAGCTTTTGCTATTGTTAGTTTTCTTGATAATGGCAATTCTAACTGGAGTCTCTAGAAATACATATGGTGAGACCAAAGGAGGATAGTCATAGGAGCAGATCAGAAAGGCTCGATAATGATGTGCATATGATCATACAAATAATATATATATAAGTGTATATATATGTATATATATATATATATTTTTTTTTTTTTTTGGTCAGTTGTGGAGCTTGAACTCTGGGCCTGAGCGCTGTCCCTCAGTTCTTCAGCTCAGGGCTAATGCTCTACCACTTGAGCCACTTCTGGTTTTCTGGCAGTTTATTGGAGATAAGAGTTTCATGGACTTTCCTGCCTGGGCTGGCTTTGAACCCCGATCCTCAGATCTCAGCCTCCTGAGTAGCTAGGATTACAGGCATGAGCCACGGGCACCCAGCTTATGATCATACAAATAATATTTTTAAAAATAAAAACAAGGAATAGAAATGAGATATTATTGTTGTTGTGGCTGTTTTGTTGTCTTTTCCTTTTGTCATGTTAGGTTATTTGGCTTTGGGAGGGTATAGGGGACACAGAAAAGATGGGACAAAGGCTGAACAAATACAGCAATGGTTCTCACTAGACACCATGTTGAGAATGAACTATACAACTTGTGGGTGGGAATGGGAGAGAAAAACTGGTAGACAGCAGGAGGGAAGGGAAGACATGGTTGCAAAAGAAATGTACTCATTACCTGACTTATATAAATGTAACAGCTCTGTACTATCACCCCTACATAACAATAAACTATTTTAAAAATAGTTTTGAATATTTTATTTACATAATTTTGCTCCCTTTCTATATCACTTGTGTGCTAGCAAAATAACATATAGATGCATAATTTTTATTCTAAAGTACAGAAAAAGTGAGAATAAAATGCCACAATTTTTTATTCTACTAAGTTATTTATAATTTTTTTCCTTTTTAGTCACTGTTTTTTTTTTTATTGCACTTTGCTGTTTGAACTAGCTATGCCTGCCAGTGTAAACTTGAAAGCAGATATCCTGGACTTGTTTGTGGTTGTAGGTCAAAAGCAGTTAGTATATTAGCCATAGGATTTTTATTTTAAAGAGCTGCTCTTTATCAAGTTGCAATCTCTATTACTTTCAGCCTTTGCTGACTGAGAATTTTTTCATGAATAAATATTATATATATATATATATTTTTTTTTAAATCGGTCGTGGGGCTTGAACTCTGGGCTTGGGCACTATCCCTCAGCTCTTCAGCTCAATATTCTATTTTATTTAAACTCTCTTCTGTATTTATTGAGATAGCTATATGATTCTTCTTAGTTTTGTTGATATAGATAAGTACTTTAATTTCAAAATGTTGTATCAAATGTTCACCTCTTGAATAGGCTATTCTTGCTAGTGGCAAATTATCCACTTTATATAATTACAAATCCAGCTTGCTCATTTTGTTAATTTTTATCTATGTTCATGATGCTTCTTGCATTATAGTTCTGGTGACAAATTAAAAAACATTCTTTGCTCATGTATTTTCTGTACAAAAGGAATGATAATATTCTTTGGGCATGTCCATGTTGTGTAGTGCTAGAAATCAAACCAAGGGCTTATTACATATAAAACAAATGTCCTACCATTGAACTATTTTCCCAACCCAAATATTCAAATATTTGATATTATCACAGAAGCCATTTAAACCTGGATTTTTCTCTATAAAATGTTTTTATTTATAAATCCAATATCTTTTTATATAATATGAATTTTAAATTTTTATTCATGAACAAATCTTAGAAAATCAGAATTTATTTTTATTTCCTCAAGGTTTTCCCAATTACATTAGCATGTAGTTATTTAAAATATTCTGTTTTCCTTTCAAATCTTTAGGCTAGTGGTGCCTTTGCACCAATTGCTAATATTGTTGGGGTCTTCTTTCTTTTCTTTTTTATTTACCTAAAGATGTATCAGTTTAATAGATTTATCCTAAATCAAAATTTCACTTTTATTATTTCTTTTATCTATCTACTTTTTATACTTTTTATTCATTTGCACTCTAATTTGCTTTACCTCTAGCTTTTTAAAATGAACGTGGATATCATTGAGCTACACCCATTTCTTTGGTTTATTATTTAATCTCAATTTACTCTTTTTCATTGTTTATTTTCTTATACTTTCATAACATTTCACGAATATTGCAGAGCCCACCTCCAAGCATTATACAACTTTATTATATACAAACTGATGCATTTAAGCTTCTATATTCTGCTCTGACTAGAGTTTAACTTCATCCCATAAAATTTGACAAGCTGTACATTTATTTTCCCTCAGTTTCAAAGTTATCTCCTAATTTCCCTTCTGATTTTTTTCTTGACCCTGAGGTTATTTAGAATTTCATTATTTAATTTCAAAACATAGAAAGGTTTCCTAGCTATCTTCTTGTTACTGTCATCTGTTTTAATTATATTGTGGTAAAAGAATATGCTCGATGTGATGTCGATATTTTTAATTTTACTGAAACTCACCTTATGACCCAGATACACTCTATCCTGTAATATGTGTAGACGTATCTGAAAAAGATGTGAATTTTTTTCTATTGGGTGGCATTTCTGAAGATGACACCTCTGGTTAGTTAATGATGTCCAGAGGCCTTCTGTAGCCTCTAAATGTCAAATATTTCACATTGGCTAACAGTGTTCACACCTTCTCTATCTCTACAGTTTGTCTTCTTCTTTTCTATCAGTTGCTGAGAAAGGTATATTAAATACCCCATTATAAATGTGAAGTTGTCTATATCTCCTTTTTATATCAGCATACATGGCATGCATTTGGGGGCTCTATGATTATATGCAGGCAGACTTCAAGATAAATTGATACCATTATCATTGTGAAACATGCCTTTCATTTCTAGGTGTATATATTTCTTTTGTTGTGCAAGCGGGGGTTATAGTGTTTATTTTTTATATTAACAAAGCAACTCC